>NC_084750.1:8944116-9264116 GCF_033978785.1 Entelurus aequoreus | reverse complement strand
TGAAGTTGATATTTTGTCTCATTATTTAGCTATAGATGTCCCTGTTGTTCAGCAATGTTTGTTAGCGATATCAAGATGCTGTTGAGATGTATTCATCTACTTTATTAATACTCATAAAGTATTAGTATTAATACTAATACTTTATTAGTATTAATACCAACACTAATACTAGTATTAGTATTAGTAATACTAATTAGTTATTAGTAGGGATGTCCGATAATGGCTTTTTGCCGATATCCGATATTGTCCAACTCTTTAATTACCGATACCGATATCAACCGATACCGATATCAACCGATATGTGCAGTCGTGGAATTAACACATTATTATGCCTAATTTGGACAACCAGGTATGGTGAAGATAAGGTACTTTTTAAAAAAATTAGTAAAATAAGATAAATAAATTAAAAACATTTTCTTGAATAAAAAAGAAAGTACAACAATATAAAAACAGTTACATAGAAACTAGTAATGAATGAAAATGAGTAAAATGAAGTGTTAAAGGTTAGTACTATTAGTGGAGCAGCAGCACGCACAATCATGTGTGCTTACGGACTGTACCCCTTGCAGACTGTATTGATATATATTGATATATAATGTAGGAAGCAGAATATTGATAACAGAAAGAAACAACCCTTTTGTGTGAATGAGTGTAAATGGGGGAGGGAGGTTTTTTGGGTTGGTGCACTAATTGTAAGTGTATCTTGTGTTTTTTATGTTGATTTAATAAAAAAAAAATAAAAAAAAAACAAAAAAACAATACCGATAATAAAAAAAACGATACCGATAATTTCCGATATTACATTTTAACGCATATATCGGCCGATATTATCGGACATCTCTAGTTATTAGTATTATCGTTATTATCGTTTCTATCTATCTGGCCAGAAACGAGAAAGAGCCATCAATCTGTCAATCCTTTCCGTGTCCGGGCCAGGTAAGGTTCCCCGTGTTGAGTCAAATTAAGCCGCAGGCTCCAAAATAGTTGAGGCCCCGTCCTCAACTATTTTTGTTGAGGACGTGAAGATATCTACCTATTTGGAATGATGACAACAGGACATCTCCTGATTGGAGTAAGCGTTGCTCTGGTTTGTCCAAAAATTGGAAGTTGCTGGCAGTCTTCAAGGTACCCCAAATCTGCCACGAATGATTGGAGGATGCGAGAAGAACTGTGGACACTCTTGGATAACATCGTAACTGTCTGCCTCGCAGGATTTTTGAGGACCAGTCAGACAATTTAGAGTGAAAAGCACATTTTCATTTTCACTGGCATACAAAACATTCTAACTTGGATTGTTTCCCTGGCTTGGAGACTCTCCTGAAGGACAGTGCAGGGAAGACACGACAAACTCCCTTCTTGTCTCTCATGGACACACACCTGTTGTTGTTGACTTTGGACTAACAGGGTGCACAAGAATCAAGGTCGCGGAGCAGAGACACACTGCAGGCTTACACACAAACAACATGCATCCACAAAAATATACGCCACACATACACCCCCCCGAACCCCCAAACCAAACACCCTCGACGCAAATCCCATAGGGGTGATGGAAGGATGGTCAGCGCCGAGAGCTGCGGCCTACCACCATTACTCCGCCCCTTCCCTCTGTTGCTAGATATCTGGAGATGTATGTTTACACTGTTACACTGCAACTAACGATTAATTTGATAATCGATTAATCTGTCGATTATTACTTCGATTAATCGATTAATAATCGGATAAAAGAGACAAACTACATTTCTATCCTATCCAGTATTTTATTGGGAAAAAAACAGCATACTGGCACCATACTGATTTTGATTATTGTTTCTCAGCTGTTTGTACATGTTGCAGTTCATAAATAAAGGTTTATTAAAAATAATAATAAAATACTTTTTTTTTTTTTTAAACTCTGCGCATGCACATAGCATAGATCCAACAAATCGATGACTAAATTAATCGGCAACTATTTTAATTTGTGATTTTAATCGATGTAATCGATTAGTTGTTGCAGCCCTAGTTGTAATATGTATATGTGCTTTGCTATGGAGGTTTTTTCCCATTCCAGACTAGGCCCCCTTAGGAGCCCAGTCTAGATTGTATTTTTTTACTCATCCTTCCCCAGCGTTTTATCTTTTTCCCCATCTTTTACGGGGCGCCTCGTGGCGACCCATCAGCGTTCCTGTTCTGTAACCCTGTACACTGTTTGTTTGTCTCATCCTGAACGGGTTTGTGCTGAAAACAAAGTTTTGTTGTACTTGTGCAATGACAATAAAGAACTATCTATCCTATCTTATATATGTTTTTAAATGTCTAAACGACCTCGCGCCAACATATCTCTCCGACCTGCTTCAGCCTTACTGCCCCACCCGATCCCTAAGATCAGCCGATCAGCTGCTACTGATGGTCCCGGACACAAGGCTGAAGCTTAGAGGTGACAGAGCTTTCGCTGCTGCTGCTCCCAAGCTCTGGAACGACCTACCTCTGAGTGTTAGACAAGCCTCCTCTCTTCCTGTTTTTAAATCTCTCTTAAAAACATACTTTTATTCCATGGCTTTTAACACTGAGTGACATCCATCCTGCAATGGTGCCCCATAATACACCTGCTGTCAACCTCTTTTTATGTTTTTATATTTTATTTTTTATCGTGTTCTGTTTGTGTTGTGTTTGCTCGGATCTCGTATTATTTTAACCTGCCCATTGTACAGCACTTTGGCTACCCCTGTGGTACATTTTAAATGTGCTTTATAAATAAAGTTGATTTGATTTGATTGATCTATCTATATTTTCTTGATGCTAACAAACATCACCAAAGATGCTATAATGTAGAACAAAGCACTTGTCTTTCCTGCACAACAACTAAGCTTTTAGTTTCTGTTATGTTATGTGGATTGGACCAACAATCACAATATTTATTACATAACGTTAGTTTAGTTGCACAAGCAGGTCTTCTACTTATATTTAGGCATAGCGACCACAAAAGAACACAAACTAAAGCTATCTGTTGTCCTTTCTAAACGTTTAGTTCTGCTGTCAAACACTACTAATATAGTAGAGAATGAACTCCATTGCACCATAGAAAGTTTCCCAAACAAATCAAATGTTCACACAAACATTTTACAAAGTGATCACTGCAGACACGAGCATGGTCCGATTGTATTCCACAAGATGATGAAAGTGATATTTTTATAAAACATTTCCTTTGACACACTTGTTTTTCCTGACTTTATTACCTTTATGAACCACTTCTTTTGGGAATCTATGAAAGCTTTTTCCTATCTCTCGATTTGAACGACCCTAACCCAAAGAAGCAGAAGCAGTTTTAATGCTACGCTCAAGCTGCTTGACCATCGTGTGGATTAAGTCGCCAAGAAGAAAAACGGATGTGACGTCATATGCAACCCAGCTAATGAAGATGTAAAGTTGAGTTTTTGTGCCATTTGGCCTGCAGACATACACAATGTAATAACTTCTATAGTCATGTGTTGCTAAACAATAAGTTAGGGACATAGAAATGTGTTATTTGATGTCACCTGTGTCGTCTGACATGTGCTCCAGCTGAGGGACCTCCTTCATCAGAGCAGTGTAGTATCTTCTCACAGCACCGCGGGCGGCCAGCAGGAGGCGGCAGAGCCTTCGATGCCACACGTGAGCTCTCTGCAGGCAGTCCTCGCTGGGCACATAAAAACTCCCCTGTGGAGAGAAGAAATGTCAGCTGCTATGTAATGAGCATGTTCACATGCTTCAACTTTACTGGAACATTTGTGCAGGACCTTGACGAAAACAGCCACCCTTTTTCCTCCCTATTGGCAAAGTCACAGGAATCACGTCAAATAAGTCTCGATGAAACACAGTAAAGGTGCGGCGTTCCTTTTCTGATCTTGGCCTTCACCTTGAACTTTAACCTCACACCAGACTTTGGATAAAATGTCAACTTCTTCAAAGGAATCCAAGTCAACATTTGTGACGGAGGTTAGAGGTCAGAAACAAACCTCTAAAACTATCCAAAAATAGGACTAAAGACAATTTGGAAAAGAAACATGTGAAAAAAACAAGTGCCAAAAGAAAACTATTTCCAATAAAAGGGCTACATTTCTATTTATGTTTGACTGATAGTAAAGCAATACAAAATTAATAATTTAATCGATAAATGTATCATGTATTTTCCATGATTTTTTATTTATTAATACAGTATATGTAAATATATATAATTATAGCGGTTGTTTGTCTGTGTGTGCTCAGAATCTTTTTGTTGTGTGAGTCAATGGTTAGTTTGATATTCATCTTGCAGCTGTAGCTAAGTTTCAAGGTGTTCCCGTTGAATATATTCCTGAGTACATGTTTTTTGGGGAAGTGCCTGTCACCATACAGCAGTGCAGCTGAAAGATGTAACCTGTGCAACCTGAAAGAAATGTTGTTAATTATATACCAGCCCAGCATGTCCACTTTAAACAAACTGGTCTCATCATGCCGGCACAGAAGCAAGGCACTGCTGTGTAACAATGGCCACACACCAAATATACTGTATGTTACAACCACAGACACGTCAATAAAATCCACTGAAGAGCAGGGAAAACAGCAAAACAGGCTTGTAGGGATGAAAAAGCCTCTATGTTTTTCCCTGACCTAATGTATATACAGGTATATATATATATATATATCACACACACACTTATAAATATGGAATACGCTGGATATACTGTATATACGTATATATACACTACCGTTCAAAAGTTTGGGGTCACATGTAAATGTCCTTATTTTTGAAGGAAAAGCACTGTACTTTTCAATGAAGATAACTTTAAACTAGTCTTAACTTGAAAGAAATACACTCTATACATTGCTAATGTGGTAAATGACTATTCTAGCTGCAAATGTCTGCTTTTTGGTGCAATATCTACATAGGTGTATAGAGGCCCATTTCCAGCAACTATCACTCCAGTGTTCTAATGGTACAATGTGTTTGCTCATTGGCTCAGAAGGCTAATTGATGATTAGAAAACCCTTGTGCAATCATGTTCACACATCTGAAAACACTTTAGCTCGTTACAGAAGCTACAAAACTGACCTTCCTTTGAGCAGATTGAGTTTCTGGAGCATCACATTTGTGGGGTCAATTAAACGCTCAAAATGGCCAGAAAAAGAGAACTTTCATCTGAAACTCCACAGTCTATTCTTGTTCTTAGAAATTAAGGCTATTCCACTAAATTGTTTGGGTGACCCCAAACTTTTGAACGGTAGTGTATATATATATATATTAGGGATGTCCGATAATGGCTTTTTGCCGATATCCGATATTGTCCAACTCTTTAATTACCGATACCGATATCAACCGATACCGATATCAACCGATATATGCAGTCGTGGAATTAACACATTATTATGCCTAATTTGGACAACCAGGTATGGTGAAGATAAGGTCCTTTTTAAAAAAAAAAATTAATAAAATAAAATAAGATAAATAAATTAAAAACATTTTCTTGAATAAAAAAGAAAGTAAAACAATATAAAAACAGTTACATAGAAACTAGTAATGAATGAAAATGAGTAAAATTAACTGTTGAAGGTTAGTATTATTAGTGGAGCAGCAGCACGCACAATCATGTGTGCTTACGGACTGTATCCCTTGCAGACTGTATTGATATATATTGATATATAATGTAGGAAGCAGAATATTAATAACAGAAATAAACAACCCTTTTGTGTGAATAAGTGTAAATGGGGGAGGGAGGTTTTTTGGGTTGGTGCACTAATTGTAAGTGTATCTTGTGTTTTTTATGTGGATTTAATAAAATTAAAAAAAAAAACGATACCGATAATAAAAAAACCGATACCGATAATTTCCGATATTACATTTTAACGCATATATCGGCAGGCCGATATTATCGGACATCTCTAATATATATATATATATATATATATATATATATATATATATATATATATATATATATATATATATATATATATATATATATATATATATATATATATATATATATATATATATACATACAGTGAGGTCCACAAATATTTGCACACCCTGCAATTTTCTCCCACTTAGAAATTAGGGAAAGGTGTGAAATGTTCATCATAGATGTATTTCCACTGTTAGAGACATCATCTAAAAAGAAAAATCCGGAAATCACATTGTTTGATTTTTTAATGATTTATGTGTATGTTACTGGGGTTCATAAGTATTTGCACACATGAGAACATCAGTGTTAATATTTGCAATTACAGAGGTCAAAGGTTTCCTAGAGTTCTTCAGCAACAGGGATTTTGTCCCACTCCTCCACACAAATCCTCTCTAGATCTGTCAGGTTTCGGGGCTGTGGCCGAGCAACACCAAGTTTCAGCTCCCTCCAAATATTTTCTATTGTATTTAGATCTGGAGACTGGCTAGGCCACTCCAGAACCTTGATATGCTTGCTATGGAGCCACTCCTTGGTTGTCCTGGCTGTGTGCTTCATGTTGGAAGACCCATCTTCAATGCTCTGACTGAGGGAAGGAGGTTTTTGGCCCAAATCTCTCAATACATGGCCCCGTTCATCCTCTCCTTAATACAATCCTGTCCCCTTTGCTGAAAAGCACACCCCAAAGCATGATGCTTCCACCTCCATGCTTCACTGTAGGGATGGTGTTCTTGGGATGATACTCATCCTTCTTTTTCCTCCAAACCCGACGAGTGGAGTTTATACCCAAGAAGTTCTATTTTAGTCTCATCTGACCACATGACTTTCTCCCATGACTCCTCTGGATCATCCAGATGGCCATCGGCTAACTTCAGACGGGCCTGGACATGGGCTGACTTAAGCAGGGGAACGTTCCCTGCAATGCATGATTTTAAACCTATATCAATCTAATCCATTATTATTATTATTATTAAACCACTACGTCATAGTGTTCTACTGATAGTAGCCTGGGAGACAGTAGTCCCAGCTCTCTTCAGGTCATTCACCAGCTCCTGCCGTGTAGTTCTGGGCTGATTCCTTACTTTTCTTATCATGAGTGATGCCCCACAAGGAGAGATCTTACACGGAGCCCCAGTCCGAGGTGGATTAGCAGTCACGTTTAGCCTCTTCCATGTTCTAACAATTGCTGCAACAGTTGATCTATTCTCACCAAGATGCTTCCCAATTTGTGCCATAGCCTTTTCCAGCTTTGTGTCGCTCTACAATTTTGTCTCTGGCCTCTTTTGACAGCTCTTTGGTCTTGCCCATGGTAGCAGTTGGACCTTGACTGACTGTGGGCTGCACAGGTGACTTTAATGAGCTCTAAGGGGGGTGGGTGGGTGATTAGTTGTGGGGTAAAGGTGGACTTTTTTTAAGGTAGACTGACAGCTCTTTGAGAGTCATAATACTTGCAGATTCTCATGTGTGCAAATACTTGTGAACCCCAGTAACATACAAATAAATCATTAAAAAATCATACAATGTGATTTCTGGATTTTTCTTTTTAGATGATGTCTCTTACAGTGGAAATACATCTATGATGAACATTTCACACCTCCCCCTAAGTGGGAGAACATGCACAATTGCAGGGTGTGCAAATGCTTGTGGACCTCACTGTATATATATATATATGTATGTACTGTATATACACAATTACAAAGTAAGGGTTGCACAGACTAATGCAGAAAATGACGTTTTATTTTACGTTGACTAGTAGCTGATCACAATATTTAGTTTTCCATAAAGGGAGAAGTAACCACTGTAGACACGACTATCTGCCTGCTACGTGGTCCCTGGCACAACTGTTTGCAGTTGAGCGCGTACATCTATTTAAGTATTAATAAATCCATGCATAAATGGACACAAGATTAATTATTATAGGAAATAGATGAAACAAGAGCCTGTAAAGTAGTTGCAAAAAAAATCAGATTAATACTATATGTATGTGTGGATGAAAAATGAAATGTGTAGAGAAATCTGTGGTCGTGTGCTGGATGTGGATGATAAAAGGAAAATAGTGTAAAAGAAATAGTGAGACTCTTCCAGTAGACAACATAACATTTACAGTTGATGTTAAACTTTAGATTTATGTCTGCATCAGATATCCTGTTGGCCTCGCTGGGCCCTGACCTCAAGCTGCTACCTTGTACTTCTGTCTTTGGACCCTGACCTCAAGCTGCTACCTTGGACTTCTGTCCGTGGACCCTGACCTCAAGCTGCTACCTTGGACTTCTGTCCGTGGACCCTGACCTCAAGCTGCTACCTTGGACTTCTGTCCGTGGACCCTGACCTCAAGCTGCTACCTTGGACTTCTGTCCGTGGACCCTGACCTCAAGCTGCTACCTTGGACTTCTGTCTGTGGACCCTGACCTCAAGCTGCTACCTTGGACTTCTGTCCGTGGACCCTGACCTCAAGCTGCTACCTTGGACTTCTGTCTGTGGACCCTGACCTCAAGCTGCTACCTTGGACTTCTGTCTGTGGACCCTGACCTCAAGCTGCTACCTTGGACTTCTGTCCGTGGACCCTGACCTCAAGCTGCTACCTTGGACTTCTGTCCGTGGACCCTGACCTCAAGCTGCTACCTTGGACTTCTGTCCGTGGACCCTGACCTCAAGCTGCTACCTTGGACTTCTGTCCGTGGACCCTGACCTCAAGCTGCTACCTTGGACTTCTGTCTGTGGACCCTGACCTCAAGCTGCTACCTTGGACTTCTGTCCGTGGACCCTGACCTCAAGCTGCTACCTTGGACTTCTGTCTGTGGACCCTGACCTCAAGCTGCTACCTTGGACTTCTGTCTGTGGACCCTGACCTCAAGCTGCTACCTTGTACTTCTGTCTTTGGACCCTGACCTCAAGCTGCTACCTTGGACTTCTGTCCGTGGACCCTGACCTCAAGCTGCTACCTTGGACTTCTGTCCGTGGACCCTGACCTCAAGCTGCTACCTTGGACTTCTGTCCGTGGACCCTGACCTCAAGCTGCTACCTTGGACTTTTGTCCGTGGACCCTGACCTCAAGCTGCTACCTTGGACTTCTGTCCGTGGACCCTGACCTCAAGCTGCTACCTTGGACTTCTGTCCGTGGACCCTGACCTCAAGCTGCTACCTTGGACTTCTGTCCGTGGACCCTGACCTCAAGCTGCTACCTTGGACTTCTGTCTGTGGACCCTGACCTCAAGCTGCTACCTTGGACTTCTGTCCGTGGACCCTGACCTCAAGCTGCTACCTTGGACTTCTGTCTGTGGACCCTGACCTCAAGCTGCTACCTTGGACTTCTGTCTGTGGACCCTGACCTCAAGCTGCTACCTTGGACTTCTGTCCGTGGACCCTGACCTCAAGCTGCTACCTTGGACTTCTGTCCGTGGACCCTGACCTCAAGCTGCTACCTTGGACTTCTGTCCGTGGACCCTGACCTCAAGCTGCTACCTTGGACTTCTGTCTGTGGACCCTGACCTCAAGCTGCTACCTTGGACTTCTGTCCGTGGTGACCATGTTTTGGCAAGCGCCATGGAGGCTCCCAGCTTTCTGTGGACATACTGTCATTTCCCGCAGGCGAATCCCACCCTATCATCATACCTGTGCGCGCTCTGTAATTGCAGCAAACCAGGAAGGAACATCTGTGTGTTTACTTTCATAATTCTCTTTACCTATCAGACATCTGGGAGGCTTCTGAAGGGAGGCGGGGTTACGAAATAAGACGTGTTTTTGTTTCAACTAGTCATTACCCTAAAAACAGTTTCCCCCTGGATTGGTGCCATCTTAGTTTTTTTCACCTTGATGGTGTAGTTAAAATGTTCAGAGTGTTGGAAGGGACGATTGAGAAAAGAACATTAGCTGATTAAAAACTAATAGTGCACATACAGGTTACAACCAGAGGAGGCACTGTCGGGTTATGTTACACTGGCTAGTGTGGTCCAAAGGAGAACGTGACGTCCTGTAGAATAAGGTGACAACTGCCTTGAAACAGGAGTTCAGAACAATCAGTTGAAGGCACCCACTTTTTTTAAAATTCAGATTAATTACAATTCTGATTAATCACAATAAACCCGACGCAGCCCCCGCGACGAATGGAATGGTAATGGTAAACGACTCGCCCGAATGCAGCTGCGATAGGCTCCAGCACCCCCTGCGACCCCGAAAGGGACAAGCGGTAGAAAATGGATGGATCATTTTTAGAGATGTCCGATAATATCGGTCTGCCGATATTATCGGCCGATAAATGCGTTAAAATGTAATATCGGAAATTATCGGTATCGGTTTTTTTATTATCAGTATCGTTTTTTGTTTGTTTTTGTTTTTTTTATTAAATCCACATAAAAAACACAAGATACACTTACAATTAGTGCACCAACCCAAAAAACCTCCCTCCCCCATTTACACTCATTCACACAAAAGGGTTGTTTATTTCTGTTATTAATATTCTGCTTCCTACATTATATATCAATATATATCAATACAGTCTGCAAGGGATACAGTCCATAAGCACACATGATTGTGCGTGCTGCTGCTCCACTAATAGTACTAACCTTTAACAGTTAATTTTACTCATTTTCATTAATTACTAGTTTCTATGTAACTGTTTTTATATTGTTTTACTTTCTTTTGTATTCAAGAAAATGTTTTTAATTTATTTATCTTATTTTATTTTATTTTTTAAAAAAAAAACCTTATCTTCACCATACCTGGTTGTCCAAATTAGGCATAATAATGTGTTAATTCCACCACTGTATATATCGGTATCAGTTGATATCGGTATCGGTAATTAAAGAGTTGGACAATATCGGAATATCGGATATCGGCAAAAAGCCATTATCGGACATCCCTAATAATTTTGCTTGTATAATTTAACCTCTTAAGGCCCAAGCTGTTTGTTTACATGCTTTTTTTTATTTCTCTTTGCTATTTAGGCTTATTGGACCCTAATTAGAATAAAAACTAAGAATCATCTTTTGATATGATGTACTTAGTCCATAAGTACACAAACGTGTACTTCATGTTTAGTGACATGCTAATTCTTATTTTTACACTTTTCCCCCCAAATTCCATTGTATGTTATACTCTTCTGACACCACCAGATGGCAGTATAAGTGTCCACATAAGCGGCCATAAGACCCCAATTCAGTAGTGTACACCATTTTGGAAATAAGAGCTGAAAGGTGCTGTCCACGCATGTGGCCACTAAGCCTTTAGAGGTTTAAATGAACTTCAAAAAGTACCGTATTTTTCGGAGTATAAGTCGCTCCGGAGTGTAAGTCGCACCGGCCAAAAATGTATAATAAAGAAGGAAAAAAACATATATAAGTCGCACTGGAGTATAAGTCGCACATTTTTGGGGGAAATGTATTTGATAAAAGCCAACAGCAAGAATAGACAATTTAAAATGTCTAAAGAATAGTGAACAACAGGCTGAATAAGTGTACGTTATATGAGGCATAAATAACCAACTGCTATGTTAACGTAACATATTATGGTAAGAGTCATTCAAATAACTATAACATATAGAACATGCTATACGTTTACCAAACAATCTGTCACTCCTAAATCCCATGAAATCTTATACGTCTAGTCTCTTACGTCAATGAGATCAATAATATTATTTGATATTTTACGCTAATGTGTTAATCATTTCACACATAAGTCGCTCCTGAGTATAAGTCGCACCCCCGGCCAAACTATGAAAAAAACTGCGACCTCTAGTCCGAAAAATACAGTACCGTAATTTCCGGACTATAAGCCGCTACTTTTTCCCCTCGTTCTGGTCCCTGCGGCTTATACAAGGGTGCGGCTTATATACGGCCTGTTCTTCTCCGACACCGACGAAGAGGATTTGGGTGGTTTTAGTACGCAGGAGGAAGACGATGACACAATGATTAAAGACTGACTTTTCATATACCGGTAGGCTGCTTATTTTGATAACGTACAGGCGAGCACTTTGTATTACTTTGCAGCGTTGTATTATTTGTACTCTGCACGAATGCTGTTCGCCATGTCAAAGATGTGAAAGTTTGATTGAATGATTGAAAGATTTATTGTTAATAAATGGGACGCTTTGCGTTCCCAAACAGTCATCTCTGTCCCGACAATCCCCTCCGTGGTAGCAGGAACCCCTATATACTACGCTAATTACACATCAAAACCCTGCGGCTTATACAAGGGTGCGGCTTATATATGGAGCAATCTGTATTTTCCCCTAAATTTAGCTGGTGCGGCTTATAGTCAGGTGCGGCTTATAGTCGGGTGCGGCTTATATATGGAGCAATCTGTATTTTCCCCTAAATTTAGCTGGTGCGGCTTATAGTCCGGAAATTACGGTATTTGGACACAAATACAATTCCATTACCAGACTGTCATACAGGAACATTTTTTAAACATTTTACTTGGAAGCACTTCATTTATCTGCTCAGAACTTGGTAACAGTTTTATGACCTGAACACTGACCGTATAACAGCACACCTTTCAGGTAACCATCCGCCATTAAGGTAAAAGATGGTGTGTTCACAATAAAGTGTGAGATTCATCAGGATATATTTGGTGATGACTTGCATGTGTTAATGCCACAAATACCACATTTTGCAGTGAGGTTATTCCCCAGTTTATGTCACTTCATAAACTTTGTAACTTTCTAACATGTGGGTCAGCGCATAAAGGAGGTGATGGAGTATGTGAACATTTCACCTGCAGCGACATGGCGCTTGTGAGCTGAACTCATTACTGGGATCAAACGAAGACCCCCACACCTTCCTCCCTACTGCTTATCTCAGCCAGAGCTTATTAAAGAGGTGGGAATAAAACAAGGGTTCATTAAGATTTACAGTGGAGACGATGACGTCGGAAGTTTCATTAAAAAAATTCCCTGTTTTGCAGCCAAGTGAGTGTGGTCCAAGTAGATTGATGCATCACTTTATGGCAGCGTGACACATATTTGTGTCACCAGGTCGCCACCAAACTTGAATGGAGCTCAGAAAAGTCAGAAAATACTTCTTTTTTTTCATGTTTTTCCAAATAAATTCAGTTTACAAAAAAAGACTGATGATAAAGGATTCTATCAGCGCATGAGATTGACACTAGGGCTGCACCATTAATCCATATCTAATCCACTTCAAGGTTTTTAATTGGTGCGCTAAATAACCGCAAGAGGCTGAGGTTTTTTCTCTTTCCCTCCGCCGTCACCGGCTTTTGAGTGACAGACGTGTTGGCCAATCAGAATTGTTGTTCGTCTCTCAGCACCGGAGCACGTTTATTTATCAGAGTGACCCCTCTTTTCACTCATTCACAATCTTTGTCTCGACACAAATTGGCAGGAAAAATGTGATTATAAAGCCAATTGTCCCGTTGTGGGGATATTGCAGCTGCCCACGGGATGGGCAATATAAGCCCATCAACATGCACCAACGAGCAAAAATGCCCTGATCACGTGATGGCAATATAAAAAAACAAGACAAGGTTCAACCTCATTAAATGCACTTTAGGATGGTCAATATCTATTTATGTAAAATTTTTGATTACAGAAATGAGTCCATTTTATTTATTTATTTAGGGTAGCAAAGTTATTTACCTTCCAATGACAGAACAATGTTAACCAATTCTACAGTAATTAGAAATAAAGGTTTATATCCTTTTAAATGGTTACTTGCTTTAATATGATATATTGTGATTACATTACATTATAAACACTGTATAGTTTGATCCATTATTTCTTTCAAGAGCACAGTGAATTGCAATTAGGTTTTTTTCTCAAAATGGTGCAGCCTCATTGACAATGTACTCTTAATATGACACATTAACAGCATCATACTGTGACTACATTTTGCTTTGAAGGTGCCATTTTTAGGTCATTTGGGACATTCCTAGGATTTGTATCTGAACAAACTCCACCCAGGGAATGTAAATATATATACTTCTGTTTTTTTAAGCCTCAAGTGACCAATTGTGAAGATCTATAAATCAGATTTGACCGCAGCATACCTCCGAGATGATGGGCTTGCAGTACCCTGCTCCAAACACAAGGTTCTCCACTGAGACTGCAGATGGATCATTGGTGCTCTCTGCTGACCCTTTTCCCAGCCAGGACCCCTTTCCTGTGCGAGCAAAGCTGGAGGCAGGACAGACATGCAGGGATAGGTCAGCAAGCAGAAGAAAGAGGGGTCCAAGTTATTCATTTAATAATTAATAAGTCTAAGTTGGTCTAATTTGTGGAATGCAGCTCATTTTCTAACAGCCCATTTCAAAAATATTACCAAAAAAAACCTTAAAAAGTGAAATAAAAGAGCTAACAGGTGAAATGTAAGGAGAAAATGTTGCTACGTTGACAATAATAACACAAAGCTGCAATGCAGGTTGCTTTTTCTTTAAAAGTGTCGATGCTCAAAAAGAATGAAAAACTTAACTGACAGATGTGAAGTTGGCAAAGAGATTTGAGT
This sequence comes from Entelurus aequoreus, assembly GCF_033978785.1. Lineage (NCBI taxonomy): Eukaryota > Metazoa > Chordata > Actinopteri > Syngnathiformes > Syngnathidae > Entelurus > Entelurus aequoreus. The sequence goes on along the minus strand of NC_084750.1, from coordinate 9,249,766 downwards.
GTTGAAAGTCAAAATAATATGACTTATTTTTAACACTTTTATGTGCCTTTTGGATCCTCGAGACCTTTAGTCTGACTTTTTTTTAAATTGTCATTGTTCCAAAAATAATAATGAAGCAAAAGTAATGTTATGAATGATTCACCTACGTGTTTAAAGGCATGTGAGCACCCTTTGAGGGAAAAAAGAGGAATACAATCCGTGAAAGAAAATGTAGAAAATCAAGACAACATTTCCTGCAAGTGAGTGCATTTCTACTCTACTTTTGACATTCTTTAGATTTATTCTCATCTACCAACCTCTTTGTCACACTAACATGTCTCATGTAATGTACCACACATTTTGTTGTTTTGTTAAGTACCGTATTTGCCGGACTATAACTCAAAACTCGACAGTGCGCCTTATAACCCGGTGCGCCTAATGTACGGAATAATTCTGTTTTTTCTTTCCGACCTCAAAGCTATTTTATTTGGTACATGGTGTAATGATAAAGGTGACCAGTAGATGGCAGTCACACACAAGAGGTACGTGTAGACTGCAATATGACTCAAGTAAACAACAGCAATATTTTATATGTTCCATTGAAAATATAGAACATTACACACGGCGCTGAAAAATCTATCAAAATGTTTTAGTAGGACTTTGGTAAGCTATGAAGCCACACCGCTTGATGGATTGTACTGTGCTTCAACATAGGAGTATTATTATGCTGTGTGTATAAGGTAAGACATATCTGCTGTTTTGTTTTAACAAAATTATGCAAAAACAACTTTTCTTACCTTCTAGTACTTGCTGATCTGTATTTGGGATCTGTATAAATCCTGAAAAATTGCGCGGTCCACCTTTGTAGTCTGTGCCGACACCGTAGTCGATAATCTTCTTCTTTTTCTCTATCTTCTTGTTATGTGACATTCATCCTCCACTTTTGTCATTTCTAATATAAAGTAGTGTAAAGTTCTTACTTATATCTAGGGATGTCTGATAATGGCTTTTTGCCGATATCCGATATTGTCCAACTCTTTAATTACCGATACCGATATCAACCGATACCGATATCAACCGATATATACAGTCGTGGAATTAACACATTATTATGCCTAATTTGGACAACCAGGTATGGTGAAGATAAGGTACTTTTTAAAAAAAATAAATAAATAAAATAAGATAAATAAATTAAAAACATTTTCTTGAATAAAAAAGAAAGTAAAACAATATAAAAACAGTTACATAGAAACTAGTAATGAATGAAAATGAGTAAAATTAAGTGTTAAAGGTTAGTACTATTAGTGGAGCAGCAGCACGCACAATCATGTGTGCTTACGGACTGTATTCCTTGCAGACTGTATTGATATATATTGTTAATATTAATAACTGTATCCCTTGCAGACTGTATTGATATATATTGATATATAATGTAGGAACCAGAATATTAATAACAGAAAGAAACAACCCTTTTGTGTGAATGAGAAGGGAGGTTTTTTGGGTTGGTGCATTAATTCTAAGTGTATCTTGTGTTTTTTATGTGGATTTAATAAAAAAATTAAAAAAAATAAAAAACGATACCGATAATAAAAAAAACGATACCGATAATTTCCGATATTACATTTTAACGCATTTATCGTCCGATAATATCGGCGGGCCGATATTATCGGACATCCCTACTTATATCTGTCAGTAAACTCACCATGAAAGCACTAAAACATACCGGTGTAGTGACTTTACATTATTCACCCAAGTATCTTAAGTTATTAGAGAGCTCCGGTCGGACGGTTTTTCACGGGACACATTTCGGGCGTTGTTGTTGCACTAGTGAGCCACGGATGAGGAGATGCTGCTCCGTTATTGATTGAAGTCAAGTGTGAATGTCATTAAAACAGTTAGCGCCATCTTTTGACACGTCTTCCACAAAGATGGCAGGGAGAAGACGCTGTCGAAGTGGAGGCACGTAAATAAGACCGGCGCATCCTGAAGAGACTGTCAGAAAGTGAGTTGAAGATGATGTGTAAAACATCATCTATGCAACATTTTGAGCAAAGAACCACCATCACATGTTATGTAGACCACAAGGAAGTCTTCTACATTTAGAAAAAAAAAAAAAAAGGAGACTCCTTTAATGCGCCCTATAATTCGGAGCGACTTACCGGTATATATGACAAAAAATCGAACATAGATCATTCATCGGCAGTGCGCCTTATAGTCCGGTGAGCTTCATGGTCCAGAAAATACGGTACAGTGTAGATCAGGGGTCACCAACGTGGTGCCCGCGGGCACCAGGTAGCCCGTAAGGACCAGATGAGTAGCCCGCTGGCCTGTTCTACAAATAGCTCAAATAGCAGCACTTACCAGTGAGCTGCCTCTATTTTTTAAATTGTATTTATTTACTAGCAAGCTGGTCTCGCTTTGCCCGACATTTTTAATTCTAAGAGAGACAAAACTCAAATAGAATTTGAAAATCCAAGAAAATATTTTAAAGACTTGGTCTTCACTTGTTTAAATAAATTCATTATTTTTTTACTTTGCTTCTTATAACTTTCAGAAAGACAATTTTAGAGAAAAAATACAACCTTAAAAATGATTTTAGGATTTTTAAACACATATACCTTTTAAATTCCTTCTTCTTCTTTCCTGACAATTTAAATCAATGTTCAAGTAAAAAAAATTTTTTTATTGTAAAGAATAATAAATACATTTTAATTGAATTCTTCATTTTAGCTTCTGTTTTTTCGACGAAGAATATTTGTGAAACTTCAAACTTATTATAATTAAAATTCAAAAAAATTATTCTGGCAAATCTAGAAAATCTGTAGAATCAAATTTAAATCTTATTTCAAAGTCTTTTGAATTTCTTTTAAAATTTTTGTTCTGGAAAATCTATAAGAAATAATGATTTGTCTTTGTTAGAAATATAGCTTGGTCCAATTTGTTATATATTCTAACAAAGTGTAGATTGGATTTTAACCTATTTAAAACATGTCATCAAAATTCTAAAATTAATCTTAATCAGGAAAAATGACTAATGATGTTCCATAAATTATTTTTTTAATTTTTTCGAAAAGATTCGAATTAGCTAGTTTTTCTCTTCTTTTTTTCGGTTGAATTTTGAATTATAAAGAGTCGAAATTGAAGATAAACTATGTTTCAAAGTTTAATTGTCATTTTTTTCGTGGTTTCTCCTCTTTTAAACCGTTCAATTAAGTGTAAATATCATTAATTATTAATAATAACATAGAGTTAAAGGTAAATTGAGCAAATTGGCTATTTCTGGCAATTTATTTAAGTGTGTATCAAACTGGTAGCCCTTCACATTAATCACTACCCAAGAAGTAGCTCTTGCTTTCAAAAAGGTTGGTGACCCCTGGTGTAGATAATTTACTAAAATGATCACCCTAGAAAATGTAATGTCAAATTATATAACTAGCACTCAGAAAACCTTTCACATTTTGGAACGCTATCCTGTAGCCATGCCTCCTTGGGTATTATAATTCCAGTGTTGTGACTTCTGTTTACATCCAAAAATATACCTTCTTGCTAAAAAATGCTTTAGGGTTCGCATTGTAATCATCCAAATGTTTGTTTGCACACTGCAAAAAGTGACATCTAAGTAAGATGAAATATGTCAAATAAGGGTGGTATTTGCTTATTTTCTGTCTGATAAGATCATTCTTCTCACTAAGCAGATTTGATGTTAGAGTGTTTTACTTGTTTTAAGTGTGTTGCTCCTAAATGATCTCAGTAAGATATTACAGCTTGTTGCTGAGATTTGATGAGCTATATTGAGTAAAACATGCTTGAAACTAGAATATCAACTGTTGCAAAGCTGTGTCATCAACACTCACAAGTAGAAAACTATTTTATTAAAGTAATCATTTCTTATTTCAAGCAAGAAAAAAAAAATCATGACTTTGACACAATTGTGTCTCATATTAAAACAGATGACAGCCAAATGGACTTTGCTGTTTTATTTTCAATGAAACAATAGAAAGTACGTACTCATATAGTAGTGCACTTGTTATTAGTGAGAATATACTTATTTTAAGCTATTTTTGGGTTCATTGAGGTTAGATAATTGTACTTGTTTTGGAAAGTCTTGACAAGCCAAATTTTCTTGTTCTATTGGCAGATAATTTTGCTTAGTTCAAATAAAATACCCCTCATTTTTGTATTTTTTTAGGGTCCGCCCTGTACCCTGTACAAAGGACTCCCACAGGGAGTCCTTTGTACAGGTTACAAAGGAACCTATTGTAATTGTAAGGTTTTATTATTATTCTTCTTTATTATTATTATTCCGCCGCCACAAAAAACGCTAATTTGACCCACTTAACATGCTTCAAAACTCACCAAATTTGACACACACATCAGGGCCTGCGAAAATTTCCATAAAATAAAAAAACCAAACCCCAAAAATCAAAATTGCGCTCTAGCGTCCCCTAGGAAAAAACAAAAACAAACTGCCTGTAACTCCCGCTACGAAGGTCGTAGAGACATGAAACAAAAACCTGTATGTAGGCCTCACTTAGACCTACAACTCATAATTTAACATCCTCGGGCAAAAACCAACAGGAAGTTGGCAATTTCCCATTTAAGACAAAAATGTACTAAAAACACTCATTTTTGCCTCTTTGAGCTGTAATTTGACCCCCTTAAAATACTTCAAAACTCACCAAAATTCTCACACATTGGGACTGCTGGAAATTGCGATCTAAAAAAAAAACCGAACCCCAAAACTCAAAATTGAGCTCTAGAGCAATTTTTGAACAAAACAGAGACAAAACTGCTTTTTAGAGGAAAACTCAGACAAAACTGCTTGTAACTTCCGGTAGGAACGTCTTAGAGACATGAAACAAATACCTCTATGTAGGTCTCACCTAGACCTACATTTCATAGATTGACATCCTTCAGCAAAAATCAACAGGAAGTTTGCTACTCCTCCTTCAAAACAAAATGTTTGTTACAACCGGTCACCAAACATCAAACGTTATCTCCTCTGAGCGCGTTTGTCGTTTCGGCTTCAAACTGCTACAGGAGAGAGATTAAAAGTTGAAGACGGCGTTGTGATTCGTGCTACCGTTTTGATTTTACGAGCCTTCAAAGACCCGCAGCACTAAAGTTGCTCCGCTGCTGTGATTTTACGCGCCTTCAAAGAAAACAACCACTGTGCCGCAACACCTAGGAAAAAGACACAGACACAACTTCCTCTAACTCCCAGTACGAATATTGTAGAGACACGAAACAAAAACCTCTATGTAGGTCTCACTCAGGACTACCACTGGACAAAAGTATTGGGACACCTAGGACTAGCACCTGCCAAAATGCAGACCCGACCAACGCTGCTTGCAGCTTTAATTATTCTTGTTTTTGAACACTGACTTTTTGCAGTGCAGGAAGATAGGAAGTTGTCAACACTGTGGCTTGCAGAGCAAAGGCAGGCGACAACAAGCTAGCTAGATGATGCTAACTGGTCATCTCTCTGTCCTGTGGCAAGAGGAACAGCGTTCAACAAATGTTGTTTACATCCTATTTTTGGGATATTTCATAAAAAAAACACAGAAGTGATATTTTTGACGCGAAAATGAACATTTAAACACACAGATTAACGCGTTTTTGCGGACATTTCACATGCCTGAACATAAGGCTCTAATTACTTCACATCAAATGTTCCACCTTAAAAAAAGTTTTGGGGAAAAGATTGCATGTTTTGTTTGTTTGCCATAGAAAAAACTGGGTTTTCTTTGGAGAAAAAAGGGCATAAAACATAAAATATATGACAATTAATAGATGTGCAGTTGATCTGTAGATATTTAAGTGTTAAAGCAAATTAAATGTATATATTTTTAACACATTAATGACTAAGACCATTTTGGGTCCCCGGCACCTTTAACATTAACCACAATTGTTTTTATTGTACATTAATGATATCTGTAAAATCTTTAAAAAACTCAAATGTATTCTCTTTGCTGATGATACAAGTCTGTACTGTTCTGGGCAAGACCTTGGCCAACTCTTAGGGACTGTAGAGAGTGAACTCCACATACTAAAGCAATGGTTTGATGCCAATAAACTATCAATCAACCTAAATAAAACAAAATATATAATTTTTGGAAATAGGAAAAATAACAAACAGTGTCATATAAGAATTGATGACATGGAGATAGAAAGGGTGTATTCAACAACATTTTTGGGAATCCATATAGATGATAAATTAAATTGGAAACTGCACATAAATATACTTAAGACAAAGATGGCAAAAAATATTGCTATGTTACATAAAATCAAAAACTCCGTAAATCAAAAGGCTCTTATCATGTTATATAATTCTTTTGTACTCCCTTATCTTAATTATTGTGTCGAAATCTGGGGTAAGAATTACAATACAAACATTGAATCTATATTCTTACTTCAAAAGAAAGCGATTAGAATTGTAAATTATGCAGATTATCATGACCAAACCAATGCTCTGTTTATTAAATTAAAAACATTAAAACTGCACGATCTTGTTGACCTCAACACTGCTATTGTGACGTACAAAGCTCATAACCACATGCTGCCTGGATGTCTACAGGAGAGGTTTAAACCCAGAGAGAATCCCTATGACCTCACAGGTTCAGCTGTCTTCCAGAAAGCTAAGATAAGAACAAGCTTAAAAAGTAGATGTGTTTCTGTCAGGGGGGTTCAACTTTGGAACAGCTTGGATTATTCCTTAAAATGTTCCAGTTCTATTCACACATTTAAAAAACACTTTAAGACTAATGTCTTGAAAAAATATATCACTCTTGAATCAACACAGTAGTTAATACTATGATCAATGTTAATTCAAATACTAAATGTGGGTTATAAATAATAATGGAAGTACAATTGTTTGTATATAGTATATAAATTGGTACAGAGGTTTAACATGTCTACAAGGATATTTCACATGCCTTTACTGTGTATATAATTGAATTGTGTTTATGTTATGTATAATGTGTATTTATAATATGTTGTACAAAGGACATTTCATCATTTTCGGAAGTTTATTTTGTACTTGACATTGTTTACAGGGTTAGGCGCAATAAGTGTTCAACTTCAGCCTAAACCCTGTCGGTCTGCAACATTTTCATTTTCAATCTATGAATGTTCAACTGTTTGTTTATTTTGTTGACCATTGACCGAAGAATAATAAACTTGAAACTTGAAACAATTGAAGGGAGCCCTAATAGTTTTGAAAATGAAAAATATCAAAATGAACTTGAAGCTTCCTTTCATTTGTCAGTGGAAAAAGTTTGGACACCCCTGCTGTAGAACAAACGTAGAGAGAATTTCAAAGGGTTGATGTTCCCTGACATGATGAAAGGTGAGAGGAGCACATCAAAACAATGTCCGTGCTTTGTCAAAACCTTCAAGCCATGTAAATGAGAACCCCTAAAAAAGCTTTCTTCTACCTGATTAGCGGCTGATGTAAGGCAACCAGTGAGGCGTGGATGGAAACGGAAACGACGGACAGGTGGAAGTAGTCAAACATGACAGGAACATGATGGTGCAGGCCTCGCTGCGGGTGGAAGTGGAGGTTGAGGGTGCGACTGCTGATCAACGGGACGGCCACCATGTCTGCCAGCCTAGGAACAGTCATTGAAATTTCAGCCATATTGAATGACTTCTCCATGACTATCTAATATCTACGCCTGCTGCGCCTTTGAATAATTCAACATGAATAATTGGTGTGTGCACCTACTGTTGCTCGTTGTCAGTGAAGTGAAGATCCAGCTTCAACTGAAAGTCCACCTCGCTGAGGGCCTCCTCTACCTGGAGAACATCCACCAAGGCTTCAATATTTGCCACAAACAAGCAAGGTTTTTTGACCGGACACATTTCAAGCGGCCTTAATACAGTAGAATATATAACATATAATATATAAGCAGGGGTGGGTAGAGTTAATACAGTAGAATATATAACATATAATATATAAGCAGGGGTGGGTAGAGTTAATACAGTAGAATATATAAGCAGGGGTGGGTAGAGTTAATACAGTAGAATATATAACATATAGTGTAGAGTAGACATACATTGTACTCAATTACTTTAGAGCAGGAGTGTCAAACTTGTTTTCATTGAGGGCCACTTGTATCACATTCACTGTCAAAATAATATTTTGACATCTTACTGCAAAAAACTTGTAGCTCAGTCACCGGAATTTGATTGTAAAATGTGCGGTAAATATAATGGAAAAACAGTACAACTGTTTTTATCGTAAAATGTACAATAGTTCTTATATTGAAAAAGTTGTTTTTATGGTAGAAAACTGCTAGCTCAGTCGTTAAAATGTAACAATAAATTGTAGTCATTTTTACAGTGTACAATGTGATGGAGAACTTGTGGGAAATCTTAAGTTAAGCAGTATTTATTTTGCCTAACACCATTTTTTTTAAATGTATAATATATTTTGTTGTATTATTGGACAGTATTAAAATTTAAAATATTTGTAATTTATAGCTGGACATGTATTATTTTATGTCAAAATAGGAGGAACAAATACACTAAGTTGGAAAAGATATCAAGTATTTTATGAACACATTTCCAGGCATTTGCAGGCGTTGAGTTTGACACTTCTGCTCCAGAGTAGCATGACTTAAGTAAAAGTAAACAATAACAATAATAATAGAGGTACGTATGCAGTGACAAAACTACTCAGGTAACTGGTGAGTAACTTTTGTTTAATGGTACTTGAACTCCAATCATCATTGGTGTGTGCGTGAGAGAGACACTACTACATCAAAAATCCACTACACCTCCCTGATAGCGAAGTACATGTCAAACTACTTCCTTAACGTAAATGACCGCCATAACCACAACACCAGGGGGAGCTCCACTAATCACGTTAAACCCAGATTCCCAACTAACAAAGGTCTTAACTAGGGATGTACGATAATGGCTTTTTGCAGATATCCGATATTGTCCAACTCTTTATTTACCGATATCAACCAATACCGATATCAACCGATATATGCGGTCGTGGAATTAACACATTATTATGCCTAATTTGGACAACCAGGTATGGTGAAGATAAGGTACTTTTTAAAAAAATTAGTAAAATAAAAAAATAAATTAAAAACATTTTCTTGAATAAAAAAGAAAGTACAACAATATAAAAACAGTTACATAGAAACTAATAATGAATGAAAATGAGTAAAATTAACTGTTAAAGGTTAGTACTATTAGTGGAGCAGCAGCACGCACAATCATGTGTGCTTACGGACTGTATCCCTTGCAGACTGTATTGATATATATTGTTAATATTAATAACTGTATCCCTTGCAGACTGTATTGATATATATTGTTAATATTAATAACTGTATCCCTTGCAGACTGTATTGATATATATTGATATATAATGTAGGAAGCAGAATATTAATAACAGAAAGAAACAACCCTTTTGTGTGAATGAGTGTAAATGGGGGAGGGAGGTTTTTTGGCTTGGTGCACTAATTGTAAGTGTATCTTGTGTTTTTTATGTGGATTTAATAAAAAAACAAAACAAAACAAAACAAAAAAAACGATACTGATACTAAAAAAAACGATACAGATAATTTCCGATATTACATTTTAACGCAGGCCGATATTATCGGACATCTCTAGTCTTAACTCATTCTCTTTCTATGCCACATCAATGTGGAATGCGCTCCCAACAGGTATAAAAGAAAGGGCATCTCTATCCTCCTTCAAAACCGCAATAAAAGTTCACCTCCAGGCAGCTACAACCCTAAACTAACACCCTCCCCGGATTGCTAATAATCAAATGTAAACAATCAAATGCAGATACTTTTTCTTATGCCTTCTGATCTCTCTCTCTCTCTCTCTCTCTCTCTCTCTCTCTCTCTCTCTATGTCCACTACTTGATGTCCATATCCCCCCCCCCCCCATCCACACCCCTGATTGTAAATAATGTAAATAATTCAATGTGATTATCTTGTGTGATGACTGTATTATGATGATAGTATACATGATAGTATATATCTGTATCATGAATCAATTTAAGTGGACCCCGACTTAAACAAGTTGAAAAACTTATTTGGGTGTTACCATTTAGTGGTCAATTGTACGGAATATGTACTGTACTGTGCAATATACTAATAAAAGTCTCAATCAATCAATCAATCAAATATATTTTACAGTCACTAGCTGCCTTTACATTCCCCCTAGAAATATTCAAAACCTAAATATCGCAATAAGAAACTGGTAATGGAAACACCCATATATCGAAAACCTCTCAAATATCACTAAAACTATTTTACATAAGGTGGATTCTTTTTTTAGGTTTCAATGTGTTGCAATAGCATAATGAAAACATTTACAGGGCGGGGAGGCGCCCATGCAGGACAACTAGGGCAGACGGGTGGTCTTGGTCGAGGCTGGACTGGGCCGTCTTGCCCAAACAAAGTCAAGGGGGCCCTTGAATCCACAATTTGTGGATGTTCTGATTGTAAAGGAGGAATTCACTGTTTTTTTTACAAGTATCTGCCAATAATCCCTTATTCCTGTCCGCTGCCATACGTGAGGACGTTGTCTTTGAGCAATCTTTGTCTTCTATTGGCAATCAGCACAACAGCAGTGGCTGCAATGGTAATTCCAGCTCCAGAACCATGAAAAGTGTCCATCTTCCTCAAAGTGGAGTCTCGTAGGACGAGATTTTATGAGAATTACTGCTCATGACGCAAACTACCCTTTAGTGGTATTACGTGGAAAATGTGCTTTGTTGACATTTTGGTGGGCTGGACCTGGCTGTTGTGATTTATAGCATGAAATAACAAATATATTGTTGTTTATGATTCAACTATTCAATGTCAAAATATAAAATAATGAACAAAATGTCAGCTACTGTCTTGTTGTTTTCAAACACCAATGAACATGAAAGTTAGCATTTAAACATGTCTGCCACAATCATGTGTGTTCTTAAAGGTGTATTCCACCTCTTCCATTTGGGATTTGGGTTTACATGGTAAACAAGTCAAATAAACATTTGTCCAAATGTGGCCAACATTGTGGGTTTCCTGGACGTGGTCTACATGGCCAAAAGAAACATCTAAGGAAGAGAATCCCTCTGCCATCTTCCACTAGTTGTTTTCATATATAAATGTCCTGCTTGAATATTCCCTCTTCTCTTCTACGACTCTCTCCTCATCGGTTGTGATTTCACTTCCTGGTTCAATGACCCGCCCTATCTTGCCTCTGATTGGCCTGTCCCTAATGTTTTGCCCTAATCTTAACTAGGGTTGCAAAATTCCAGGAATATTCAAAGTTGGAAACTTTCCATGGGAATTAATGGGAATATATGGGAAATTAATGGGAATAAACATGCTAGATCTTGCAGCATGATTATTAGATAAAACAACCTGATTTCATGCAAATTCAGTAGAATATCAACCCTTCACTGTGCATTCCTCCATCACATGTGCAGTACATTCTTCCATCACATGCCCAGATAATTGCCAGCATGCTACACACTACAGCAGGGCTATTGAGGCCACACTAGTATTTGAGCCCGAGGACTTCATCCAGTCAGGTAAGTGTTGATGGGGTAAATATATTTGATCTATGGTATTTAAGTGTAATAGAGGTGTAATTGCTTGTTACTGTATGACTCAAGCTAGCTAGCTGTTCCTGTACTTGTTCAATGATTTTGGAGCCAATATCTCTAGCTAGCTAGGTTTATGTACCACCACAGTCTCATAATGAACCCAAAATATTTCTCCGTTAGCCGTGATGCTAATTTTCTCTCTGTTAATTCCCATTCATTTATGCTAACAACGTTAGCGACCCGAATTGACCTTTTTTGTGATGTTTAAAGTTGAACTAGCAAATATTCAATCAAAAGGTGTAGTTTCCTCTGCCTTCTGTTCTGCTAGCCATTCTGTTGTCATACAAGAATGTAGCTTATAGTTTGATTTAGCATGCTGATTCATTTATTCATCTAGCCTATTTCTATTCATTTGTCCATCAGTAGAATATTTTTAAGGACTACTCCAGTTGTTATTTATATCTGTGTGTGGCATTGCATTAGTGTTTTACAATAATTGATAAATACAAAGAGAATAATGCCACATATGATGTGTGGAGACATTTCACCCCAACCAATGTAGGCAGAAAGGCGGTGTACATGTGCAAATACTGTGCAAAGAGCTACGTCAGGTATGCCACAAAGATGCAGCAGCATATAGACAAGTGCCCAATAATATATCATTATTGGAATTCCCCATTCATTCCCATTAATTCCCACAGACGGTGTCCAACTTTGAATAATCAAAAAATGGTCAATATTTCCAAACTTCCCGAGCTTAACTTCCTGTGGTAAATTTACGGAAAGTTTCCGGAAATTTACCGGAAACTTTCCACCAGCATATATACAAGTGCCCAATAATATATCATTATTGGAATTCCCCGTTAATTCCCAGAGACGGTGTCCAACTTTGAATAATCAAAAAATGGTCAATATTTCCAAACTTCCCGAGCTTAACTTCCTGTGGTAACTTTACGTATCCTAAATGTACCACACATTTTTTTGTTTTTTTAAGTACCGTATTTTCCGGACTATAAGGCACACTTAAAATCCTTTTTTTTCCCACAAAACTCGACAGTGCGCCTTATTACCTGGTACGCCTAATGTACGGAATAATTCTGTTTTTTCTTTCCGACCTCGAAGCAATTTTATTGGGTACATGGTATAATGATAAAGGTGACCAGTAGATGGCAGTCACACATAAGAGATACATGTAGACTGCAATATGACTCAAGTAAACAACAGCAACATTTTGTGAGTTCCATTGAAAATATAGAACATTACACACGGCGCTCAAAAATCTATCAAAATGTTTTAGTAGGACTTTGGAAAGCTATGAAGCCACACCGCTCATTGGTGTAGCATAATATTGTTTTTAATATTGTTTTTAATATTGTTTTTAACATGGCTGTGCAGCACTTTGGAAACATTCTTGTTGTGTAAATGTGCTATATAAATAAAGTGGATTGATTGATTGATTGATGGATTGTACTGTGCTTCAACATAGGAGTATTATTATGGTGTGTGTATAAGGTAAGACATATTATCTGGCCTTTTGTTTCGCAATATTATGCAAAACCAACTTTTCTTACCTTCTGGTACCTGCTGATGTGTATTTGGGATCTGTATAAGTCCTGAAAATTTGCGCGGTCCGCCTTTGTAGTCTGTGACGACACCGTAGTGGATAAGCTGCTTGACACCGTAGTGGATAAGCTGCTTAATAAGATGGACGGTGTCCAACTTTGAATAATCAAAAAATGGTCAAAATTTCCAAAATTCCCGAGCTTAACTTCCCGTGGTAAATATTAAAAAATAAACTTTCCACCCCTTTGCAACCCTAATCTTAACCAATGGTGACTCGTCATAGTAAACAATCATGGGTGTTTTTATACATAAACCAACAAATCATTGATGTACAGTTTGTCCCCTGCCAGAGGAGTTGCTTCGCTACGTAGCTTCTATTTTTAACTTCATCATTTTGAATGGAAAACTGTCGTTTTTACCACTGGATTATCAAAAACCCTACTCATTACGAGAAAACTGTAGTTGTTGGCAGGTATGGCAACGAGACGGATCAAGACTTTACCACACATTGTAGGTCGGAAAAAACGAAGATAAACGGAAAATAATTTACAGAGATAAAAGAGACGGATTTCCGACTATAAACGCAAAAATCAAATCCGTGTATAACAGGCTAATGTTAGCATTAGCTAAAGATTAAAAACATCTAGAAGTGAGCGCAACATGTTTTCTCTAATTGGCTGAAATGTGAACATTCTTATGACGATATAAATGTAAGTAAACATTAAAGTTCATGTCACGTGTCGTTTGAGTGCTGTCATGTGACTGCCAGGCTCCGTTTGATTGGTCAAATTGAAGTGTAAGGTCACCAGTGCTTACGTTAGATTGGTGTAACAGAGTCATGTGACAAGTCTCTCTAACGAGCCACATAAATACTAATCAATAGTTTCAAAATAGATATAATGATGATATCATCAAATGTAGCAATCAGAATGAAAGTCAATGTTTCCCCTTCACAAAAATACTTAAAGGCCTACTGAAATGAATTTTTTTTTATTAAACGGGAATAGCAGATCCGTTCTATGTGTCATACTTGATCATTTCGCGATATTGCCATATTTTTGCTGAAAGGATTTAGTAGAGAAAATCGACGATAAAGTTCGCAACTTTTGCTCGCTGATAAAAAAAACCTTGCCCCTACCGGAAGTAGCGTGACGTCACAGGAGCTAGTATTCATCACAATTCCCCGTTGTTTACAATGGAGCGAGAGAGATTCGGACCGAGAAAGTGACGATTACCCCATTAATTTGAGCGAGGATGAAAGATTTGTGGATGAGGAACGTTACAGTGAAGGACTTGAGAGGCAGTGATGGACGTATCTTTTTTCGCTCTGACCGTAACTTAGGTACAAGCTGGCTCATTGGATTCCACACTCTCTCCTTTTTCTATTGTGGATCACGGATTTGTATTCTAAACCACCTGGGATACTATATCCTCTTGAAAATGAGAGTCGAGAAGGCGAAATGGACATCAACGGTGACTTTTATCTCCACGACAATACATCGACGAAGCTCTTTAGCATGAGCTAACGTGACAGCATCTGTCTCAAATGCAGATAGAAACAAAATAAATAAATCCCTGACTGGAAGGATAGACAGAAGATCAACAATACTACTATCAGGAGACACCGAACCAAACACTGGACATGTAATTACACGGTTAATGTGTATTCGACGCCTGTCGAAGCCTAGCAATGCTGTTGCTAACGACGCTAACTTAACAACGGGACCTCGTCAGAGCTGTGATAAAAAAATTAGCGCTCCACCTACGCCAGCCAGCCCTCCTCCGCTCATCAACACCCGTGCTCACCTGCGTTCCAGCGATCGACGATGCGGTCGGCGGCCCGGAGACTTAGGAAGTCAAGGTGAGTTCGCCGCTAGCGCGTCTGCTATCCAACAAAGTCCTCCTGGTTGTGTTGCTGCAGCCAGCCGCTAATACACCGATCCCACCTACAACGTTCTTCTTTGCAGCCTCCATTGTTCATTAAACAAATTGCAAAAGATTCACCAACACAAATGTCCAGAATACTGTGGAATTTTGTCGAAGAAAACAGAGCTGTTTGTATTGTGTCCAAAAGGATCCAAACACTTCCGTGGACCTCGCGACGTCACGCGCATACGTCATCCTCCAAAGGCGTTTTGAACCGGAAGTTCCCCGGGAAATTTAAAATGTCACCAACCTTTTTGAAAGCAAGAGCTACTTCTTGGGTAGTGATTAATGCGAAGGGCTACCAGTTTGATACACACTTAAATAAATGGCCAGAAATAGCCAATTTGCTCAATTTACCTTTAACTCTATGTTATTATTAATAATTAATGATATTTACACTTAATTGAACGGTTTAAAAGAGGAGGAAACACGAAAAAAATGAAAATTCAATTTTGAAACATAGTTTATCTTCAATTTCGACTCTTTAAAATTCAAAATTCAACCGAAAAAAAGAAGAGAAAAACTAGCTAATTCGAATCTTTTTGAAAAAATTAAAAAAATAGTTTATGGAACATCATTGGTAATTTTTCCTGATTAAGATTAATTTTAGAATTTTGATGACATGTTTTAAATAGGTTAAAATACAATCTGCACTTTGTTAGAATATATAACAAATTGGACCAAGCTATATTTCTAACAAAGACAAATCATTATTTCTTCTACATTTTCCAGAACAAAAAAAAAAATTAAAAAGACTTTGAAATAAGATTAAAATTTGATTCTACAGATTTTCTAGATTTGCCAGAATAATTTTTTTGAATTTTAATCATAATAAGTTTGAAGAAATATTTCACAAATATCCTTCCGTCGAAAAAACAGAAGCTAAAATGAAGAATCAAATCAAAATGTATTTATTATTCTTTACAATAAAAAATAAAACATTTACTTGAACATTGATTTAAATTGTCAGGAAAGAAGAGGAAGGAATTTAAAAGGTAAAAAGGTATATGTGTTTAAAAATCCTAAAATCATTTTTAAGGTTGTATTTTTTCTCTAAAATTGTCTTTCTGAAAGTTATAAGAAGCAAAGTAAAAAAAATCATGAATTTATTTAAACAAGTGAAGACCAAGTCTTTAAAATATTTTCTTGGATTTTCAAATTCTATTTGAGTTTTGTCTCTCTTAGAATTAAAAATGTCGAGCAAAGCGAGACCAGCTTGCTAGTAAATAAATAACATTTAAAAAATAGAGGCAGCTCACTGGTAAGTGCTGCTATTTGAGCTATTTTTAGAACAGGCCAGCGGGCTACTCATCTGGTCCTCACGGGCTACCTGGTGCCCGCGGGCACCGCGTTGGTGACCCCTGCTTTACAAGTTAACCCCGTATTGGCATGTGTTGCAATGTTAAGATTTCATCATTGATATATAAACTATCAGACTGCGTGGTCGCTAGTAGTGGCTTTCAGTAGGCCTTTAACTATAATTTATGTTGCATTAAAACTATTTGGACGAGTAAAATGTATCCAAAAAGTGAGTTGAGTAAATGTAAAGGTGTTGAAAATAACTCATATATTGGAATTTGATTGTCCATGCTAATTAGAAATAGTGGGAGCTACATTCATCCAGGCTCAACTTGCTTTGAGAAACAAAAGCAGCTTCTGATCGCACACACACACCCACACGCGCACGCACGCACGCACGCACACACGCACGCATGCGCGCACGCACGCGCACACACACACACACACACACACACACACACACACACACACACACACACACACACGCACACGCACAGTGTTCCATATTTTGCAAGGTAGAGGTGGTGAGAGTGTGTCTGACATCCAGTAAACACAGCAATCTGTGCACTGGTATGGATCAGGAGTCAGCTAGCGTGCACACTTGGGAAACAAGGAGCTATTTTCATGTGTGCTATCTCAGGATAGGAGCAGCAAGGTTAATGAGCCAGGAGGATATGGAAGCCAGCATGTCTCCATGCTGCTGTGTCTTCCAGGAGAATGTAGGATTGAAGCATCAATAATTGTCTCTCGGCTTTACAAGCTTGATCATTTGTATCCAGCTGTCTACTGTACAGATAAATACTGTGCAGCTTTATTTAACCGCAAAGAGGACAAGGAAGAGGTGATACCACATCGTCATTTGATACCAAGTATATCTCTCAGCACAGACAATGTTGTAATGTTGATCAGGAACAAATTGCTTAGCCAGAATTATTACAAGTACTGGATTATTTTTTGGCTTGCATGTAAAATGTGCAATGTCATGTGCGATACAAGCAGCCCTGCAGCGTCTTTACTTGTGTGTGATATCATGTGCGATACAAGCAGCCCTGCAGCGTCTTTACTTGTGTGTGATATCATGTGCGATACAAGCAGCCCTGCAGCGTCTTTACTTGTGTGTGATATCATGTGCGATACAAGCAGCCCTGCAGCGTCTTTACTTGTGTGTGATATCATGTGCGATACAAGCAGCCCTGCAGCGTCTTTACTTGTGTGTGATATCATGTGCGATACAAGCAGCCGTGCAGCGTCTTTACTTGTGTGTGATATCATGTGCGATACAAGCAGCCCTGCAGCGTCTTTACTTGTGTGTGATATCATGTGCGATACAAGCAGCCCTGCAGCGTCTTTACTTGTGTGTGATATCATGTGCGGTACAAGCAGCCGTGCAGCATCTTTACTTGTGTGTGATATCATGTGCGATACAAGCAGCCATGCAGCGTCTTTACGTGTGTGATATCATGTGCGATACAAGCAGCCCTGCAGCGTCTTTACTTGTGTGTGATATCATGTGCGATACAAGCAGTCCTGCAGCGTGTTTACTTGTGTGTGATATCATGTGCGATACAAGCAGTCCTGCAGTGTGTTTAGTTGTGCGTGATAACATTTGCGATACAAGCAGTCCTGCAGCGTGTTTAGTTGTGCGTGATAACATTTGCGATACAAGCAGTACTGCAGTGTGTTTAGTTGTGCGTGATAACATTTGCGATACAAGCAGTCCTGCATCGTGTTTAGTTGTGCGTGATAACATTTGCGATACAAGCAGTCCTGCATCGTGTTTAGTTGTGCGTGATAACATTTGCGATACAAGCAGTCCTGCAGCGTGTTTAGTTGTGCGTGATAACATTTGCGATACAAGCAGTCCTGCAGCGTGTTTACTTGTGTGTGATGTTATGTGCGATACAAGCAGTCCTGCAGTGTGTTTAGTTGTGCGTGATAACATTTGCGATACAAGCAGTCCTGCAGCGTGTTTAGTTGTGCGTGATAACATTTGCGATACAAGCAGTCCTGCAGCATGTTTACTTGTGTGTGATATCATGTGCGATACAAGCAGTCCTGCAGTGTGTTTAGTTGTGCGTGATAACATTTGCGATACAAGCAGTCCTGCAGCGTGTTTACTTGTGTGTGATATCATGTGCGATACAAGCAGTCCTGCAGTGTGTTGAGTTGTGCGTGATAACATTTGCGATACAAGCAGTCCTGCAACGTGTTTACTTGTGTATGATATCATGTGCGATACAAGCAGTCCTGCAGCGTGCTTACTTGTGTATGATATCATGTGCGATACAAGCAGTCCTGCAGCGTGTTTACTTGTGTATGATATCATGTGCGATACAAGCAGTCCTGCAGCGTGTTTACTTGTGTATGATATCATGTGCGATACAAGCAGTCCTGCAGCGTGTTTACTTGTGTGTGATATCATGTGCGATACAAGCAGTCCTGCAGTGTGTTTACTTGTGCGTGATATCATGTGCGATACAAGCAGTCCTGCAGCGTGTTTACTTGTGTGTGATATCATGTGCGATACAAGCAGTCCTGCAGCGTGTTTACTTGTGTGTGATATCATCTGCGATACAAGCAGTCCTGCAGCGTGTTTAGTTGTGCGTGATAACATTTGCGATACAAGCAGTCCTGCAACGTGTTTACTTGTGTATGATATCATGTGCGATACAAGCAGTCCTGCAGCGTGTTTACTTGTGTATGATATCATGTGCGATACAAGCAGTCCTGCAGCGTGTTTACTTGTGTATGATATCATGTGCGATACAAGCAGTCCTGCAGCGTGTTTACTTGTGTATGATATCATGTGCGATACAAGCAGTCCTGTGTTGCTTTTAATTTTTTGGGGCTCCAGCCAGTTTAGTTTTTTGGTCCAATATGGCTCTTTCAACGTTTTGGGTTGCCGACCCCTGTGCTAGGCTACAGGCTACTAGGAGCAATCAGCTACACAACAGCTAAGCACACGATAGCACACAAGCTAGACATACGTAATAATCATTTAGCAATAAAAAACAGCACATTTGTCAATATAAACAAGTAATAAATAATTATAGTTGCATAATATTTACACATACAAAGTCTCAAAGGCAGAAAGATGTTAGAAAATATCCAGTAACAAATGTGTCTGCATCATTCAACTAACTGCGTCATGAGCTTGAGTTATTGTGACCTGTATACTGAAAAACAAATGACCTCTCCCCTTTAACTTAAAGACAGTTTATGTCCATTCCAGGCAGTTATGAATAAAAAGGTAGTGTTTTTTCCTCACCTTGTTTGATTCATGTCACCTGATCAAACCTTTTCTAACATTCCACACCACAAAATAGTACAAGTATGTACTATGATTTGCGCTGATATCGTTTAATATTGGTAGGCTCCAAAATCGGTATGGGAACACTCCAAGTTCTGAACATTTCTCTTTGTCTTGTCGTGTTATTGACGGACTTTCGGCAAACACCGATGACGTCATCTTGTCATTGCGTAACATGAATGAAAGCAATAAAGGACACAAACAGGAAAATGTCACCCCGCATGACTCACCCTGTCTCCGTCCAATAGCAGGTGCACTTTGAAGACCACGCAGTCGTTCACCGTGATGTCCTCGTTTCTGTAGAGGATCTGAAATATCCGGCTGAACGCCGTGCCGTCGTAAACGCCCGGGGAGCTGAAGCTGCATCCGCCTCCTGTCGCCACAAACGCACAATTACTTGTACACTTTGCAGGTTAGATGCCAATATGGAGGATGGGAGAAGTTCATTACATGGATTAAACACACATTCAGCTAGATCAGTGGTTCTCAAATGGGGGTACGCGTACCCCTGGGGGTACTTGAAGGTATGCCAAGGGGTACGTGAGATTTTTTTTAAATATTGTAAAAATAGCAACAATTCAAAAATCCTCTTTAAATATAAATAAAAACCTATCTTTTTTTCCAAATAGTTCAAGAAAGACCACTACAAATGAGCAATATTTTGCACTGTTATACAATTGAATACTTTAGAAACTGATGACATAATGCTGTATTTTACTTCTTTATCTCTTTTTTTCAACCAAAAATGCTTTGCTCTGATTAGGGGGTACTTGAATTCAAACAATTTTCACAGGAAGTACATCACTGAAAAAAGGTTGAGAAGCACTGCCCTAGATGCTATAGTACATTCCAGAAGGTATTCTGGCCTGACAAGACCAAACATCACAACTGACTGCAGCTCGTAGTCTCTTTGGCAGCGTAACGTGGATTTGTTTGTTTGTGTCGATAAATACTCTCAACAGTCTAAGGAACCTGGGTGAAGATCTAAGAAGGAGACTCAAAGATCATTACTTCAAACAATTGAAGTGATGTTTCAAGTGAGTCAATTCAATGAGTTACAATACAGGACTTGCATTGAGAAGCTGTCTTTACGAAGGTAATCATTCATATTTTGCCATGAATTGATTTACGTGGACCCCGACTTAAAAAAGTACCGTAATTTCCGGACTATAAGCCGCACCTGACTATAAGCCGCACCAGCTAAATTTAGGGGAAAATACAGATTGCTCCATATATAAGCCGCACCCGACTATAAGCCGCACCAGCTAAATTTAGGGGAAATACAGATTGCTCCATATATAAGCCGCACCCGACTATAAGCCGCACCTGACTATAAGCCGCACCAGCTAAATTTAGGGGAAAACACAGATTGCTCCATATATAAGCCGCACCCGACTATAAGCCGCACCAGCTAAATTTAGGGGAAAATACAGATTGCTCCATATATAAGCCGCACCCGACTATAAGCCGCACCAGCTAAATTTAGGGGAAAATACAGATTGCTCCATATATAAGCCGCACCCGACTATAAGCCGCACCTGACTATAAGCCGCACCAGCTAAATTTAGGGGAAAATACAGATTGCTCCATATATAAGCCGCACCCTTGTATAAGCCGCAGGGTTTTGATGTGTAATTAGCGTAGTATATAGGGGTTCCTGCTACCACGGAGGGGATTGTCGGGACAGAGATGACTGTTTGGGAACGCAAAGCGTCCCATTTATTAACAATAAATCTTTCAATCATTCAATCAAACTTTCACATCTTTGACATGGCGAACAGCATTCGTGCAGAGTACAAATAATACAACGCTGCAAAGTAATACAAAGTGCTCGCCTGTACGTTATCAAAATAAGCAGCCTACCGGTATATGAAAAGTCAGTCTTTAATCATTGTGTCATCGTCTTCCTCCTGCGTACTAAAACCACCCAAATCCTCTTCGTCGGTGTCGGAGAAGAACAGGCCGTAAATAAGCCGCACCCTTGTATAAGCCGCAGGGACCAGAACGGGGGGGAAAAGTAGCGGCTTATAGTCCGGAAATTACGGTAGTAAAACTTATTGGGGTGTTACCATTTAGTGGTCAATTTTACGAAATTTGTACTGTACTGTGCAATCTACCGTATTTTTCAAACTATAAGTCGCAGTTTTTTTCATAGTTTGGCCGGCGGTGCGACTTATACTCAGAAGCGACTTATGTGTGAAATGATTAACACATTAGCGTAAAATATCAAATAATATTATTCACGTAAGAGACTAGACGTATAAGATTTCATGGGATTTAGCGATTAGGAGTGACAGATTGTTTGGTAAACGTATAGCATGTTCTATATGTTATAGTTATTTACCATAATATGTTACGTTAACATACCAGTTGGTTATTTATGCCTCATATAACGTACACTTATTCAGCCTGTTGTTCACTATTCTTTAGACCCTTTAAATTGTCTATTCTTGCTGTTGGCTTTTATCAAATACATTTCCTCAAAAAATGCGACTTGTACTGCAGTGCGACTTATATATGTTTTTTTCTAGAGATGTCCGATAATATCGGTCTGCCGATATTATCGGCCGATAACTGCGTTAAAATGTAATATCGGAAATTATCGGTATCGTTTTTTTTTTATTATCAGTATCGTTTTTTTGTTTTTTTTATTAAATCCACATAAAAAACACAAGATACACTTACAATTAGTGCACCAAGCCAAAAAACCTCCCTCCCCCCATTTACACTCATTCACACAAAAGGGTTGTTTCTTTCTGTTATTAATATTCTGCTTCCTACATTATATATCAATATATATCAATACAGTCTGCAAGGGATACAGTCCGTAAGCACACGCTGCTGCTCCACTAATAGTACTAACCTTTAACAGTTAATTTTACTCATTTTCATTCATTACTAGTTTCTATGTAACTGTTTTTATATTGTTTTACTTTCTTTTTTACTCAAGAAAATGTTTTTAATTTATTTATCTTAACTTAGCTGCGGTTCACGGCCACAAGTGAGCAGAAATGGACAAAAGAAAGTCTAATATTGTGTAGATTCTTTAGTAACATGTTCTCAATTCCGCATGCTGAATGTTACATTTGATGAATTCAAACATTGTCATGCAGCAATATGAAGCCATATTCATGTTGAAAAATGACACCACAATGACATTTTGGTTAACTATGGACAATGCGATTAATCACGATTACATTTTGGTTAACTATGGACAATGCGATTAATCACGATTACATTTTGGTTAACTATGGACAATGCGATTAATCACGATTACATTTTGGTTAACTATGGACAATGCGATTAATCACAATTACATTTTGGTTAACTATGGACAATGCGATTAATCACGATTACATTTTGGTTAACTATGGACAATGCGATTAATCACGATTACATTTTGGTTAACTATGGACAATGCGATTAATCACGATTACATTTTGGTTAACTATGGACAATGCGATTAATCACGATTACATTTTGGTTAACTATGGACAATGCGATTAATCACGATTACATTTTGGTTAACTATGGACAATGCGATTAATCACAATTACATTTTGGTTAACTATGGACAATGCGATTAATCACGATTACATTTTGGTTAACTATGGACAATGCGATTAATCACGATTACATTTTGGTTAACTATGGACAATGCGATTAATCACGATTACATTTTGGTTAACTATGGACAATGCGATTAATCACGATTACATTTTGGTTAACTATGGACAATGCGATTAATCACAATTACATTTTGGTTAACTATGGACAATGCGATTAATCACGATTACATTTTGGTTAACTATGGACAATGCGATTAATCACAATTACATTTTGGTTAACTATGGACAATGCGTTTAATCACGATTACATTTTGGTTAACTATGGACAATGCGATTAATCACGATTACATTTTGGTTAACTATGGACAATGCGATTAATCACGATTACATTTTGGTTAACTATGGACAATGCGATTAATCATGATTACATTACATATTTGAATTATTTGACACAATGCTAGAAAAAGAGTTCCTCGGTGTTGGCTCTTAAAAAAACAGCTTGCTCATTATCCAATGAAGTATTGTTGGCATTTGGAGGCAGAATTGACTTCCTTCTTGCACTCCTGATCAACACTTTTGCACTTCACAGTCAAACCACACAGCAGTTGCTTCCGTCACATTTTTGTTTCTTAACCTTTCGGAAACCTGGGACCTTTGTAGGTCTTCTTTGAAGGTGAGATCATGTAACAGAACCTCCATTTTAAAGGTTAGCGGGATGAAACATGGCCAAAGGAGTTGCAAAATAATTCATCTGAAAATTGTCACTCTCCGTTTTTTGCCAAGTTATTTTTAGCAGGAGCTATTGAGTACTTTGGAGTTCCCCAGGACCTTTTTGTCCCCCGCTGACTCCCTTTTAGAACGCCTATGTTTCCATATACTGTAAACCTGCTATTTGTTCAGCCAAATGAATCCAAGCACTACCCTTTAACATTCTGAGGCTTTGAGTCTGCCAACAACTTACATGTTGTACAAAGCAGGTTGGTAGTGACATACCAGTTGTGTGGACGTGCTTACAAAGCAGGTTGGTAGTGACATACCAGTTGTGTGGACGTGCTTACAAAGCAGGTTGGTAGTGACATACCAGTTGTGTGGACGTGCTTACAAAGCAGGTTGGTAGTGACATACCAGTTGTGTGGACGTGGTCACAAAGCAGGTTGGTAGTGACATACCAGTTGTGTGGACGTGCTTACAAAGCAGGTTGGTAGTGACATACCAGTTGTGTGGACGTGCTTACAAAGCAGGTTGGTAGTGACATACCAGTTGTGTGGACGTGCTTACAAAGCAGGTTGGTAGTGACATACCAGTTGTGTGGACGTGCTTACAAAGCAGGTTGGTAGTGACATACCAGTTGTGTGGACGTGCTTACAAAGCAGGTTGGTAGTGACATACCAGTTGTGTGGACGTGCTTACAAAGCAGGTTGGTAGTGACATACCAGTTGTGTGGACGTGCTTACAAAGCAGGTTGGTAGTGACATACCAGTTGTGTGGACGTGCTTACAAAGCAGGTTGCTAGTGACATACCAGTTGTGTGGACGTGCCTACAAAGCAGGTTGGTAGTGACATACCAGTTGTGTGGACGTGCTTACAAAGATATTGTACTATTATTGCATAGTTTGTGTTTTTGCTATGAAAAAAATGTGATCTTTAAAAAGAAAAATGTCATAAAGACTTAAAAAAACCTATAAATGTTATATTGACGAATAGATCTGAAGTACACTATATTTCCAAAAGTATTTGGCCACCTGCCTTTACTCACATATGAACTTGAAGTGCCATCCCATGGAATTGTCCAAAATGTTTTGGTATCCTGGAGCATTCAAAGTTCCTTTCACTGGAACTAAGGGGCCAAGCCCAACTCCTGAAAAAAAACCCCACACCATAATTCCTCCTCCACTAAATGTCACACTCGGCACAATGCAGTCCGAAATGTAGCGTTCTCCTGGCAACCTCCAAACCCAGACTGCTCCATCAGATTGCCAGACGGAAAAGTGTGACTCATCAGTCCAGAGAAGGCGTCTCCACTGCTCTAGAGTCCAGTGGCGATGTCCTTTACACCACCGCATCCCACGCTTTGCTTCGGCTTAGATGCAGCTGCTTGGCTATGGAAACCCATTCCATGAAGCTCTCTGCGTACTGTACGTGGGCTAATTGGAAGGTCATATGTGACCTGTGCTGGCAAAATGAGTCACAATGAGGACATTTTAAAAACGGAGTTATTGTTATTTCCACATTCTCCATCTAAAGACCTTCAAAATGATATATGGTTTGTTGGAATCGGACAGAAAATGACAGAGTTACATCCGATTGAAGTCGACCAAGTTTGAGGGTCCGTTTTGAGAAAAACCAGCTTAAAGTTGACTGTTCCAGAATAAGAATGTTCCAAAACAAAACTCCATAGCAAGCATACCTTAAAAGTCCTTGTAGTAACACCAAAATTGGTACAATTAAAGTCAAATCTCATGTCTAAAGGAAAAATATATATTCAACTCTATTGAAAACGGTTATGTACAAAAATGTCAACACTGTTATGTCACAGTTTTTTTGTTCACTGGTCAGTTTGTCAGCCGGTCAGCTGTCCGTAATATTCCTGACCAGCAGCACTTCGCCGACTGCAGTGAATTTAGCGCACTTACAACCGCCTGTGTACCCTCTCCACCTTCTAAATCCATTACGGAATGTAAAACACTCTAACTTATCCACAAAAATAATAATTCAATGTTCGAAAATCACCTTTTTTCACCAAATATTCCGCTGGAATTACTGTGTGTTGTTTTTCATCCGGGCGCTGCCATGATACCACAATGCACCACGCGGGGTGATGCAACCAATGAGGGTACGACCGCTTAGCAACAAGCCGGATTTGTTTACGTCGGGACAGCTTTAAAAACTCGAATTCTATTGGTTCAGAATGGCGTCATCGGGAATTCCATGCTCATTTTTAGAAAGTAGGTCAACTTGGCGTCACAATGATAGCAAATATGGCTAGGAGGATTCCCCCTTATTGCCGCGTTGAAAACACTTGACTTTCTCAAGGAATTTTAACACAAAGGACTAATTTCTGAAGACATACCTCGTGCAAAACCTTCAAATAAAAGTGATTTAAGATGTTTTCTTGCTATTTCGATGATTGGGATCGCTAGATTGTGGCTTTATGGACTCATTTTTGTGAAAATCTCAATTTCAACCAAGATAATTTGTTTTCACTTATTTGCCTGTAGCTCAAAATTAGCCTGTGCGTATTCAGACTCATTTTGCCAGCACGGGTCACATATGAAGTTTGGAGCTCTGCAGCAAGTGACGGTGCAGAAAGTCTTTGCACTATGCTGACCTCTCTGTCAGTTTACCTGGCCTACCACTTGCTGGCTGAGCTGCTGTTGTTCCCAAACTCTTCACTTTTCTAATAATAAAGTTGACTTTGGAATATTTAGGAGCGAGGAAACTTCACGACTGGATTTGTTGCACAGGTGGCATCCTATGACAGTTCCACGCTGGAAATCACTGAGAGCGGCCCATTCTTTCACAGAAACAGTCTCCATGCCTAAGTGCTTGATTTGATACACCGGGCCAAGTGATTAGGACACCTGATTCTCATCATTTGGATGGGTGGCCAAATACTTTTGGCAATATAGTGTATATCTAGAGATTTTAGCGTTTCTAAGTAAAAAAATACAATAAAATAAGACTTTTTTGTCGGCCATTGAGGGACACGGTATCACTGCTTGTGTTTCATGCTTCAGTTTCGTTGATCTCTAACTTGTCATGATGTGCTATTATGTTAGCATTCATTGTAAAAAGAGTAAACAGGCGTTCTCAAGCAGGAGAATGACAGAATCTGCATGTTTTAACAGCACATATAGTAAAAAGAAAGTATACCCTGCGGTCTTTTCACACACAAGCGTCCAGCTGCGAGGCCCCGAGAGGCTTCTCTAACTCCCCGCTGAGGCGCTGTGCCTGTCTGTCTAGTCGGCCCTTCTCCACGGGCTTCCTCCTGATATTGCAGCATCAAGCGGAACACCACGGCGGGGGTGAGAGCGTGACTGTTGGACGTGTGAAGGTGACTGCACAACCTTTGTGCAAGTGTGCTGACAAACCATCAGCGTTTGACTACTCTTAGACGTACGCGAGTAAAGTGCTGACACGCTCACAAAAAAGTGTTCAGCACTTTTGTCATGTGTGAAAATAGACTTTTAAACTAGATTTTCAGGGACGATACCGATACCGATTATTCGTATCAAGGAGGCCGATAAGCAATTCTTGTAATTGGAGCGGATATTAAAGGCCTACTGAAATGA
Organism: Entelurus aequoreus; assembly: GCF_033978785.1. NCBI lineage: Eukaryota > Metazoa > Chordata > Actinopteri > Syngnathiformes > Syngnathidae > Entelurus > Entelurus aequoreus. The sequence goes on along the minus strand of NC_084750.1, from coordinate 9,222,262 downwards.
TTTTTTTTATTTAAACGGCGGGAATAGCAGATCCATTCTATGTGTCATACTTGATCATTTCGCGATATTGCCATATTTTTGCTGAAAGGATTTAGTAGAGAAAATCGACGATAAAGTTGGCAACTTTTGCTCGCTGATAAAAAAAAAGCCTTGCCTGTAGCGGAAGTAGCGTGACGTCACAGGAGCTAGTATTCCTCACAATTCCCCGTTGTTTACAATGGAGCGAGAGAGATTCGGAGCGAGAAAGTGACGATTACCCCATTAATTTGAGCGAGGATGAAAGATTCGTGGATGAGGAACGTTACAGTGAAGGACTTGAGAGGCAGTGATGGACGTATCTTTTTTCGCTCTGACCGTAACTTAGGTACAAGCTGGCTCATTGGATTCCACACTCTCTCCTTTTTATTGTGGATCACAGATTTGTATTTTAAACCACCTGGGATACTATATCCTCTTGAAAATGAGAGTCGAGAACGCGAAATGGACATTCAGTGCCTTTTATCTCCACGACAATACATCGGCGAAATGCTTTAGCTACGAGCTAACGTGCTAGCATCGTGCTTTAACTGCATATAGAAACAAAATAAATAAACCCCTGACTAGATAGAAAATCAACAATACTATTAAACCGTGGACATGTAAATACACGGTTAATGCTTTCCAGGCTGGCGAAGGTTAACAATGCTGTGCTAACGATGCCATTGAAGCTAACTTAGCAACTTAGCAACCGGACCGCACAGAGCTATGCTAAAAACATTAGCTCTCCACCTATGCCAGCCAGCCCTCATTTGCTCATCAACACCCGTGCTCACCTGCGTTCCAGCGATCGGCAGAAGGACGAAGGACTTCACCCGATGCGTTTGGCGGCCCGGAGACGCAGGAAGTCAAGGTGAGGTCGGCGGCTAACGCAGCTAGCGCTCCAACAAAGTCCTCCTGGTTGTGTTGCTGTAGTCCGCTGCTAATACACCGATCCCACCTACAACTGTCTTCTTTGCAGCCTTCATTGTTCATTAAACAAATTGCAAAAGATGTCCAGAATACTGTGGAATTATGAAATGAAAACAGAGCTTTTTGTATAGGATTCTACGGGGTAGCATAACTTCCGTTACTCTGACTTCGTCACGCGCATACATCATCATACCGCGACGTTTCAGCCGGATATTTCCCGGGAGATTTAAAATGTCACTTTATAAGTTAACCCGGCCGTATTGGCATGTGTTGCAATATTAAGATTTCATCATTGATATATAAACTATCAGACTGCGTGGTCGCTAGTAGTGGCTTTCAGTAGGCCTTTAAACTAGATTTTCAGGGACGATACCGATACCGATTATTCGTATCAAGGAGGCCGATAAGCAATTCCTGTAATTGGAGCGGATATTCATTTGCAGTAAAACATGAATAGTTTATGTCAGTAAACAGCTGAACAAGACATGAAGTGGTTTTTTGACATTATTTTTCAGGAAATGTGGGACAAGTAGCAGAACTAATGTGCTTCATTTACACCATGGGGATTTTACAAACACCTTTATTACACGTGTCTATGTCAAGAGGCGCATCAACATTTCCATTTCAAAATATGGGAAATCTCCTGGGAAAATTGGTCAAAAATAGTGGATGTTTCTACATCCCAATAACTCGCCATCTTCTCAATTGTATACAATTATAAAGCCTGCATTGAAAAAAACGAAACATTTCTCATGCAAGGCAAACAGGCTGATGAGCAGTGGTTATATCTACTTAACTAATGATTTTTATCTACTAAATAATGCTATTATGTGTATTGTATCTGCTAATGTAGTTCTGCTGTAGTTGTAAAAAAGAAAAAAAAAGGGTGATACAAATTTTTAAAAAAAGCTGACACCGATATATTTCAAAATGCCAAATATTGGCTTCGATAATTAACACCTTGGTTTAACAACATCTTGAGGGTTTGAATGCTTTTTTTACAACTGAGGTCAAAAGTTTACCTGAACTCATAAAAGTAATTTTCATTTTGCATTCTCAATGATTTGAACAGTTTTCTTTCCAGGATGGAATATTAATACAAAGTACAAAGCAATGATTTTTAATAACAAGACGATTTTCTCAAAACAATAAACTTAAATCCTATAATAAAGGTAATAGTTCCAGAATGTCTTAACATTACAAGGGCAAGCCATGTTAGCAATCTTGATGATTTCACTTTGGCAGCATTTGTTAGATTTGATATGTTTGATTGGATCGACCAACATTTTAGAACAATTGCAAAGTCCAAAGAACTTAGTTAAGATCAAAGAAAGATCATTCTTTTAGAGACATTTTTTAACAACTACCCAGATCATCATTCATAGATACTGCAAGATGAAACACGCAAAGTTTCTTACTTTTTGGAATATAATCCAAGTAAATAGTCAGGACAACATTCTGTAACGTTATTTTGAGACGTCCTTGACAAACCCTCTAAAAAAACCATGGTTGTGGTATTTGAAGTGAAAAAGATACAGGGTCTGATCTACTAAAGGTTTGCGTGTACTAAATATGTGCAAACTTCATAGCACGCAAAGTTGATCTACTAAAGGGGAACTGCACTTTTTTATTTTTCTTATCGTTCACAATCATTATGAAAGACATGACGGATGTACTTTTTTTAATGCATTCTAACTCGTAAATAAACGTAAATAAAACTCTGCTTATAGCGGAGACGTCCTCTTTGCTGCCCATAAAACCCAATAAATAAACATTCAAAAAGCACCAACAATACTTCATTTACATTTGATGACTTGAATATTAAACAAGTATTAGTCGTATTGTTATTATAAGTGCTAACGCAGACAAACTACTTAGCACGGCGCCTTGACCACCGGCTTGTGTGCCAATGTTGACTGCTTTCTCGTTTCCTTGCTCGTCAAACTTTATTGTACATCATAAATCCTGCCTCCCACCTGGATAGTAGAAGGATGAGGACACAGTCCAACATGTTGGTACACTTTGACAGCCAGTTTAGACCCCGAAATGGCGAGACCGACACAAAAAGACGCTTGGTTCCAGCCCCCTTTTCTTTGCGAGGATTATGAGTCATTCTTTATCTAAATGGGAATACATGAACATCCTTGCAGTCGGCATCCTAATGACAGCAGACATTGTACAGTAAGTGATGTTTTATGTTTGTTGGCTCTCATGAAGTCTGCAGTGAGTAGATATCAGCGATGCAGTTGAAACAAAGCCAACATCAATGATGCGTTTTTATATTTAATGCACCACGTACACTTAAGATGATTAAAGTACATAAATATTAAATGTTATTATAAATGTGGCCATTAGTACATTACATATATATTTAAATCAGGGGGGGGGGCTGCAGATTGTGTGCTAAATGCTGTGAGCAAGGAGGCGATCGCGCTGGAAGCTCTTCATTTATGCCTGGTTCACACCAACGGCGCTTGCCGCGCTTTAAATCGGCGAGCAAAGCGCTGTCATTTTTGTCAATTTTTCCACGAATATCCCGATCTCCGAAGTAATGTTATGCTTTGATATGCTCTGATACGAATTAGTTGCCGCTTTGTTACCGTTCCTCACGCTTTGATAAGCTTTAAAATCACGATTTGATACGTTTTATTGAACATTATTACGCTTTGATGCGATCCTGACGCTTTAAATCAGGCTCTGACACGATTATCAAGCTCTGGTGTGCATTGTTACAACAAAAACAAAAAAAAATGTGAAAAACTCAGTATACTGTTTTCCACACATTTTTATATTTATTTATTTTTTCACTTTCTCTTTTTTTCCCGTTATATTATGTTTTATATCTTTATTTCTATTATTTTTGTCATCTTAATAAATATCTATCTTTTATTTATTATGCTAGTTGAAAATAATCAAAGGCAATTATCCACACATTTTTTATATTCATTTATTTTTTCAATTTCTCTTTTTTTCCCCGTTATATTATGTTTTATATCTTCATTTCTATTATTTTTGTCATCTTAATAAATATCTATCTTTTATTTATTATGCTAGTTGAAAATATTCAAAGGCAATTATCCACACATTTTTTATATTCATTTCTTTTTTCAATTTCTCTTTTTTCCGTTATATTATGTTTTATATCTTAATTTCTTTTATTTTTGTCATCTTAATAAATATCTATCTTTCATGCTAGTTGAAAATATTAAAAGGCATTTGTTTTATCCACCCATTTTTTATATTCATTAATTTTTTCAATTTCTCTTTTTTTTTCGTTATATTATGTTTTATATCTTCATTTCTTAAATTTTTGTCATCTTAATAAATGTCTATCTTTCATTTCTTATGCTAGTTGAAAATAATTAAAGGCATTTCTTTTATAAAACGTAACATATTCTCTTTATTATTAACATTTTCATACAGAAAAATGATAGACAGTAATGTCAAACTGCAACATCAAACAGTAAACTCTAAAGAAGTACAGAAACAATGATCATGGTATAAAAAAGGCAATGATGCAAAAGAGAATGGATTTGTAATCCTGTGTTGGTTTTACATAAAAGTTTCAATGTCACTAGTCAATATCACAGTCACTTCCTATTTGTAGGGGTCCGCGCTTTGAACCAAGATCTGTTAAGATTTCCTACGCTTTTAGTCAAGTTTTGCTGAGCTTTGTCAGGCTTTGATACGCTCTCTGCGTTTTATTCCATTCTTGACAGAGCGCAGAATTTTTTAAAACCGTTTAAAAATTGTTGGCGAACTTGCCGCATGTCCCGCTTCACTACAAGCTTTCCCACCATCCATTAGGACCCTCACGCTTTAATCAGGCTTTGTTACGCTATAACGCCGCTTTGCATGCCGCTTTAAAGCGCCATCAAAGCGCCGTTGGTGTGAACCTAGCATTAGCTCTTTGAAAATCATTCCATTAAAAGTACCATTTCTATCTGCTCTAAAAAGAACAACATTATACAAACTACAATGTTGCTAAGAGTAAGATTCCAATATACTAGTTTTTGATTAAATAAAAGAAAAACTTGTTTTGAATTATCTCTGTCAAAATTGTCCAAAAATGGTAAATCGAATTTTGTGAAAAAAAACTGATATCTTATTTTTATTTGAACCCTATTTCAGGGTGCCCAAACTTTTTCCACTGAGGGCCACAGACGGACAAATTAAAGTATGTGGCGGCCATTTTGCTATATTACAGCATTATTTTTTTTCCAAATAACGACAAAATGTAATTTCTGCAGAACTTTTGTGTGAACGCTGAAGAGCCAAAGTAGAACTAAAATGCTCACAGTTAGCACTCAGTGTTGATGATCCCAATGTTAGAAACCATTTGCATGCAATGTGCAATACTACATTTTTGTTTACAGAAGTATTTATTCAAGCAGAAGTATTTAGTTCTTGGAAAATCCTTCCATTAAAAGTATCATTTATATCTGCTCTAAAAAGAACATCATAAAAATTAGAATTTTGCTAAGAGTAAGATTTTATTATACAAGTTTTTGATCAAATAAAAGAAAAACTTGTTTCAAATTATCTCCGTCATTTGTATTCAATGTTTTCTTTAAAAAGTAAAGAAAGAAAATTGTCCAAAAATCTAATTTTGTGAAAAAAACGTATATTTTATTTTTATTTGTACCTTATTTCAGGGTGCCCAAACTTTTTCCACTGAGGGCCACAGACGGACAAATTAAAGTATGTGGCGGCCATTTTGCTATATTACACCATTATTTTTTTCCCAAATAACGACAAAATGTAATTTCTGCAGAACTTTTGTGTGAACGCTGAAGAGCCAAAGTAGAACTAAAATGCTCACAGTTAGCACTCAATGTTGATGATCCCAATGTTAGAGACCATTTGCATGCAATGTGCAATAAGTATTTATTCAAGCAGAAGTATTTGAAAATCATTCCATTAAAAGTATCATTTATATCTGCTCTAAAAAGAACAACATTATAAAAATTTGAATTTTGCTAAAATAAGATATCAATATACCGTATTTTTCGGATTATAAATTGCCGTTTTTTTCATAGTTTGGGTGTGATTTATACTCCGGAGCGATTTATGTCAAATAATATTATTTATCTCATTCACGCAAGAGACGAGGCGAATGTCAGCAATCGTCACTCACACGTCAACCAATAAAAATTTGGCGGGGGCGGGTCATGGCAGAAGTGCATTGTGGGTCATGGGATGCTACCTGCTACTACGTCCGTAGCTATAAAAATAGGTAATTTCAACATTGGCGGTAACTTATAAAAACTGAGAAGGGCTGAACTAAAATGGCAGCGAAAAGGAAATCATATACTGCAGATTACAAGCTGGACGTAGTGAAATATGCAGTAGAGAACGGCAAGAGGAAGCGGCGCCAACTCTGCCAACTCCAAAGGTATATCTTTGGAGTTGGCAGAGTTGTTTAGAAGCCACACCGAGGAAGAAGATTTCATGGGATTTAGCGATTAGGAGTGACAGATTGTTTGGTAAACATATAGCATGTTCTATATGTTATAGTTATTTGAATGACTCTTACCATAATATGTTACGTTAACATAGCAGTTGGTTATTTATGCCTCATATAACGTACACTTATTCAGCCTGTTGTTCACTATTCTTGATTTATTTTAAATTTACTTTCAAATGTCTATTCTTGCTGTTGGCTTTTATCAAATAAATTTCCCCAAAAAATCCGACTTATACTCTAGTGCGACGTATATATACACTACCGTTCAAAAGTTTGGGGTCACATTAAAATGTCCTTATTTTTCAATGAAGATAACTTTAAACTAGTCTTAACTTTAAAGAAGTACACTCTATACATTGCTAATGTGGTAAATGACTATTCTAGCTGCAAATGTCTGCTTTTTGGTGCAATATCTACATAGGTGTATAGAGGCCCATTTCCAGCAACTATCACTCCAGTGTTCTAATGGTACAATGGGTTTGCTCATTGGCTCAGAAGGCTAATTGATGATTAGAAAACCCTTGTGCAATCATGTTCACACATCTGAAAACACTTTAGCTCGTTACAGAAGCTACAAAACGTCCCACTGGGGTGAGTTTTTCCTTGCCCGTCTGTGGGCTCTGTACCGAGGATGTCGTTGTGGCTTGTACAGCCCTTTGAGACACTTGTGATTTAGGGCTATATAAATAAACATTGATTGATTGATTGATTGAAAATTGACCTTCCTTTGAGCAGATTGAGTTTCTGGAGCATCACATTTGTGGGGTCAATTAAACGCTCAAAATGGCCAGAAAAAGAGAACTTTCATCTGAAACTCCACAGTCTATTCTTGTTCTTAGAAATGAAGGCTATTACACTAAATTGTTTGGGTGACCCCAAACTTTTGAACGGTAGTGTATATATGTTTTTTTCATTCTTTATTATGCATTTTCGGCCGGTGCGACTTATTCTCCGGAGCGATTTATACTCCGAAAAATACGGTACTAGTGTTTGATCAAATAAAAGAAAAACTCGTTTCGAATTATCTCCATCATTTGTATTCAATGTTTTCTTTAAAAAGTAAAGGAAAAAAATTGTCCAAAAATGTAATTGAGTGAACAAATCTGAGATGTTATTGCCCAGGCCATGCAAATATGAATGTCACGGTCCGTGTAGAAGTTCATTTAAAAGTGCACGAGTGAAACTCAAATCTTGCTCTCCATTATTTTTAAAAGCCCCCTGGTGAGTGGTTGTGAGCAGGCCCGAGCACTAATGAACGCCCGAGGAGCTCTTAAACACATGTTGAAAGTAATGAAGACTATCATGACAGCATACTGTACAACTTGCTGATATTAATAGTATGCATGCTTGCAACACGTGCACACATCAAAAGATTATTGCATCATGGGACGCTTCCGTCTGTACGTGTTTTTTGGGGGCATTATCACATCCTGCACTTTAAAACTTGCTGAAATGCCCTTAAGCTTCAGTCCCAGCCATAATCTGCTTACAGCCGCTGGTACTCTACATGTGCTGTGTGTTCTCCCTGTGCTAGCCCATCAATAAAACCCACTAAACTCGCAGCGTACAATTGCTCTTCATGAAAGTATGACATTCTGCCTTGAAAATCATTACGTTATTGCGAGTCAATGGCCATCGTTAAATGCTCGACTGGAGTGTTTGCCACAATCCGTCACGCACACACCGAGCCATTCGTCTGGGCCAAAGGAATAAAATGTCAAGCATGCACTTTGGTCGCAGTAAGGGATTATTTCCTGTTGCTGTGTACGCTAAATGTGCTTTTCTCCTCTCGCCGGCTGGCTGTCAGGATGCCTCGTGCACGACCTTGTGGAAGGAGCTGCATAGCGGGGGAGGGGCTTATGATCTGAATATGGATGTTTGATGCAGATTTCCTTTTGGCTCTTTCCCAAATGAAACGCAGTGACTGAATGCATAACCCCTTTACATTATGGCTGATGTGAGGCATATTTCAAGCCTACTTCAGGGTGCCCAAACTTTTTTCCACTGAGGGCCACAGACGGACAAATTAAAGGATGTGGGGGCCATTTTGCTAGATTACACCTTCAAAACACGCAGAATATACAGATTGTTTTCCAAATAACTACAAAATGTAATTTCAGCAGAACTTTTGTGTGAATGCTGAAGAGTCAAAGTAGAACTCAAATGCTAACAGTTAGCACGCTGGCCAGATAGCGTCAAGTAACAAGAATTATGAGCACAATGAGCTAAAAAAAAGTTATCATGTTAAGAGTACTATGCTAACAATAGCATGCTTGCAGTGAGCATTAAGGACTTACCAAAATGTATGACACTGCAGTGTACACCTGCTATATTAGCTACATGCTAAAGTGCAAATGTATGACACTGCAGTGTACACCTGCTATATTAGCTACATGCTAAAGTGCTAATGTATGACACTGCTGTGTACACCTGCTATATTAGCTACATGCTAAAGTGCTAATGTATGACACTGCCGTGTACACCTGCTATATTAGCTACATGCTAAAGTGCTAATGTATGACACTGCAGTGTACACCTGCTATATTAGCTACATGCTAAAGTGCAAATGTATGACACTGCAGTGTACACCTGCTATATTAGCTACATGCTAAAGTGCTAATGTATGACACTGCCGTGTACACCTGCTATATTAGCTACATGCTAAAGTGCTAATGTATGACACTGCAGTGTACACCTGCTATATTAGCTACATGCTAAAGTGCAAATGTATGACACTGCCGTGTCGCCTGCTATATTAGCTACATGCTAAAGTGCAAATGTATGACACTGCAGTGTACACCTGCTACATTAGCTACATGCTAAAGTGCAAATGTATGACACTGCAGTGTACACCTGCTATATTAGCTACATGCTAAAGTGCAAATGTATGACACTGCAGTGTACACCTGCTATATTAGCTACATGCTAAAGTGGTAATGTATGACACTGCAGTGTACACCTGCTATATTAGCTACATGCTAAAGTGGTAATGTATGACACTGCAGTGTACACCTGCTATATTAGCTACATGCTAAAGTGCTAATGTATGACACTGCAGTGTACACCTGCTATATTAGCTACATGCTAAAGTGCTAATGTATGACACTGCAGTGTACACTTGCTATATTAGCTACATGCTAAAGTGCAAATGTATGACACTGCAGTGTACACCTGCTATATTAGCTACATGCTAAAGTGCTAATGTATGACACTGCAGTGTACACCTGCTATATTAGCTACATGCTAAAGTGCTAATGTATGACACTGCCGTGTACACCTGCTATATTAGCTACATGCTAAAGTGCTAATGTATGACACTGCCGTGTACACCTGCTATATTAGCTACATGCTAAAGTGCTAATGTATGACACTGCAGTGTACACCTGCTATATTAGCTACATGCTAAAGTGCTAATGTATGACACTGCAGTGTACACCTGCTATATTAGCTACATGCTAAAGTGCTAATGTATGACACTGCAGTGTACACCTGCTATATTAGCTACATGCTAAAGTGCAAATGTATGACACTGCAGTGTACACCTGCTATATTAGCTACATGCTATAGTGCTAATGTATGACACTGCAGTGTACACCTGCTATATTAGCTACATGCAAAAGTGCTAATGTATGACACTGCAGTGTACACCTGCTATATTAGCTACATGCTATAGTGCTAATGTATGACACTGCAGTGTACACCTGCTATATTAGCTACATGCTATAGTGCTAATGTATGACACTGCAGTGTACACCTGCTATATTAGCTACATGCTATAGTGCTAATGTATGACACTGCAGTGTACACCTGCTATATTAGCTACATGCAAAAGTGCTAATGTATGACACTGCAGTGTACACCTGCTATATTAGCTACATGCTATAGTGCTAATGTATGACACTGCAGTGTACACCTGCTATATTAGCTACATGCTATAGTGCTAATGTATGACACTGCAGTGTACACCTGCTATATTAGCTACATGCAAAAGTGCTAATGTATGACACTGCAGTGTACACCTGCTATATTAGCTACATGCTATAGTGCTAATGTATGACACTGCAGTGTACACCTGCTATATTAGCTTCATGCTAAAGTGCTAACTGTAACATGCGTCAAGTACCAAAATATGACTGAGGTGTATACCTACAAAACTAGCCATAAAAAAACTATGCTAATAATAGAATGCTAACGATTGTGTCGCGGACCGTGCAAAAATAAGCTACAGGCTGCAAATGGACACGCCTACCTTAATCACACGTATGTTTTGTTGAACATTTTAGTCTTCTAGCACAGTGTTTTTCAACCACTGTGCCGCGGTGTGCCGTGAGATACAGTCTGGTGTGCCGTGGGAGATTATCTAATGTCACCTATTTGGGTTAAAAATATTTTTTGCAAAGCAGTAATTATAGTCTGCAAATGATGTGTTGTTGTTGAGTGTCGGTGCTGTCTAGAGCTCGGCAGAGTAACCGTGTAATACTCTTCCATATCAGTAGGTGGCAGCTTTGTAGATGTCGGAAACAGCGGGAGGCAGGGTGCAGGTAAAAAGGTATCTAAAGCTTAAACCAAAAATAAACAAAAGGTGAGTGCCCCTAAGAAAAGGCATTGAAGCTTAGGGAAGGCTATGCAGAACTAAACTAAAACTGAACTGGCTACAAAGTAAACAAAAACACAATGCTGGACGACAGCAAAGACTTACTGTGGAGCAAAGACGGCGTCCACAAAGTACATCCCAACATGACATGACGATCAACAATGTCCCCACAAAGAAGGATAAAAACAACTGAAATATTCTGGATTGCTAAAACAAAGTAGATGCGGGAAATATCGCTCAAAAGGAAGACATGAAACTGCTACTGGAAAATACAAAAAAAATAGGTGCGCAAGACAAGAAGTAAAACACTACACGCAGGAAAACAGCAAAAAATACAAAATAGGTCAGGGTGTGATGTGACAGGTGGTGACAGTACACCTACTTTGAGACAAGAGCTATATTGATGCATGCTTGGTTATGCTTTAAAGTCATATCCAACAATTGTGAAAACGACTTTTTACTGTCAACTGAGTTTCGTTTTTTAGTGATTTCTGTTGGGGCATTTTTTCCAACGCAAAAAAATGTGCCTTGGCTCAAAAAAGATTGAAAAACACTGTTTTAAGCAACAACAACATCCTAAACTACAAATATAGCAATTTAAGACTAACTAAATTGTTCTGAGGGTGATATTTTCAGAAAGCAAAGGACCATAGATGTAGGCTACCTCCACATTTTTACTTCAAAACATGCTTATAACAATGATGAATAAAGCCATAAATTAAACACCACACAAAGATCCGCTATGCTACAATATCTCTGCTGTTAACAGCTTTAGTCAAAGATCCTTTAGATTAGTGGTTCTTAACTGGTGGATTGGGACCCAAAGTGGGTCACAGACCCCTCCCTCCCTGGTGTTGTAAACACATCAGGCCTGCATCTGAAGAATGTTCCAGTCTATCATGGTGGCAAGTAAATGACACTAGTCTTCATTTTTGGAGATGTGGTCACATTGTTGTGTCCTCTACTGTACATGTCGAGCATCCCAGACAGAACTGACAGACTCAGAAACAGTATTTTCCTTCAATTTATTTGTTTTCATTTTTCATAAACATATTTATTAGGTATGTCAAAGTTAATGGTTTAAGCCGAGGGTCTGCAACCCGTGGCTCTTTAGTGTCGCCCTCGTGGCTCCCTGGAGCTTTTTCAAAAATATATAAAAATGGTAAAGGGAGGTGGAAAAAAAAAAAAATTTTAAATGACACACACAAGTAATTTACTGCGAGTAATCACAGTTGTGTGATTAATCTGAAATATACACTAGCGTTCAAAAGTTTGGGGTCACATGTAAATGTCCTTATTTTTGAAGGAAAAGCACTGTACTTTTCAATGAAGATAACTTTAAACTAGTCTTAACTTTACAGAAATACACTCTATACATTGCTAATGTGGTAAATGACTATTCTAGCTGCAAATGTCTGCTTTTTGGTGCAATATCTACATAGGTGTATAGAGGCCCATTTCCAGCAACTATCACTCCAGTGTTCTAATGGTACAATGTGTTTGCTCATTGGCTCAGAAGGCTAATTGATGATTAGAAAACCCTTGTGCAATCATGTTCACACATCTGAAAACACTTTAGCTCCTTACAGAAGCTACAAAACTGACCTTCCTTTGAGCAGATTGACTTTCTGGAGCATCACATTTGTGGGGTCAATTAAATGCTCAAAATGGCCGGAAAAAGAGAATTTTCACCTGAAACTCGACAGTCTATTCTTGTTCTTAGAAATGAAGGCTATTCCACTAAATTGTTTGGGTGACCCCAAACTTTTGAACGGTAGTGTACAGCTAATTGCAACTTTTCCATATTTTGTCACAATAAAACCACAAAAATATATATTCTATTGGAATCTTACGTGAAGGACCAAAACAGTAATATACACTTGAATAAAAACATACATGATTCAAAACATTGTTTCCAAATAAAAAAAGCAAAGTGAGCAAACATTCTCAATTTATTTCATCCATCCATTCATTCATTCTTAAAGTAATCTTACTTATCTCATCATATGAAATATGACTTACTTCACCAATTATTATTATTAAATTCTTACTATTATTTATTTATTTATTTTTATTGTGATTACTTATGGAGTTTATTGTGAAAAAATTGTGAACAGGAAGTGAACAAAAAGTTTTGCAACTGTTATGTAAAGAAAAGGGGTAGGATTAAATAAGCTCTGCTTCTTCCTACTCCTTTTCGAACTTGTTGAAAAGAAACTGGAAATTGTGATGTACCATGTTGTATGCTTGCATGTCCGAAATAAACTCAAACTCAAACTAAAAAAAAACTCAAAGTGCAGTGTGCAAAAGTGTTCAGTCCCCTTTCAGTGCAACCGATTGGCTGAAGATTGCTAGTAACCAAATACTGTCCACCTGTGTGTAATCTCATCTCAGGAACAATCCAGCTGTTCTGTAACACTGTGCCTCAGAGGTTGGTTAAGAAGTCAGGAACTCCAAGGAACACACCAGACAGGTTAAAGTTGTGGATCAGATTAAAGCAGGTTTAGGCTATAAGATTTCCCAAGCTTTGAACATTTCACAAAAGCACTGTTCAATTAATTCATCATCCGGAGACAGAAAGTGTATGGAACAACTGTAAAACTATCAAAAAAGGCCATCCATTGCAAAGTTACAAGGAGAGCACTGGTCAGTGATGCAGCCAAAAGGCCCAAGGTGACTCTGGACCAACTGCAAAGAGCCACAGCTCAGGTGGAGGAATCTGTCCACAGGACAACTATTAGTCGTGCACTGCACAATTGTGGTCTTTATGGAATAGTGACAAGAAGAGAGCCATTGTTCAAAGAAAACCACAATAAGTTTGACATAAACCATGTTGACAACACTTGGAAAAGGGTTCTTTGTTCAGACCAGACCAAAACTGAGCTTTTTAGCCTAAATGCAAAACGCTATGTGAAGTAACGCTGCACACACTGTTCCCATGGTGGCAGCATCATGATCTGGGGGTGCTGCTCTTCAACAGGGATGGAGCCAAATACGGAACAATCCTGGAAGAAAAGCTGTTGGAGTCTGCCAAAGATGTATGACTGTGGCAGAGCTTCACCTTCCAGCAGGACAACAACATAAAGCCTGGGCTACGATGGAATGGTTTAAAACAAAACATATTCTTTTGTTATAATGGCCCAGTCAAAGTCCAGACCTAAATCCAATCGAAAAGATCTGAAAACGGCCTTTCACAAACGCTCCACACCTAATCTGACTGAGCTTGAGCTGTTTAGCAAAGAACATTTCAGTCACTAGTTGTGCAAAGCTGCTGGACACAAAAGGTGCTTCCACCAAGTATTGACTCAAAGGGGCTGAATACTTTTGCACAAGAAATCATGTATCATTTCTTTTTACTTCACCGTTGTATACCACTTGGTGTTGGTCTTTCACATAACATGCAAATAAAATACATTTATGTTTGTGATGTGACAAAATCAATACAAAAGTTGAAGGGCTATAAATACTATTGTAGGTATAGTTAGGGATGATACTCGAAACCGCTTTTCCCGGTTGTTCGATAAGAAAAGAACCGAGTCCTCGGACTCGAATCCCTTTTTGAGAATCGGTACCCGTTATCGAGACCACTATAGTAAAGAAAAAGAGTTGGTTCTTTATTCGAATCCCTCGGAACGAATCCCGTCCCGACCAGAAATGCCCCGCGAGACATCACAAGAAATGACGTCACGTAGCTCAGTCATTAGGCGCAGATAGCGAAAGCAGGAAAATAATGGACGGGAAAAAGCGCTCCAAGGTGTAATAAAGTTCAAAACAAAAAGTATAATCCAATGAATAACTTTACTGAAAGATCTCAGCAGGGTACAAACACATGACCAACACTTTTACCACCAACCGGAAACATAGCAACCAGGCTAGCAACGCACCTCCTTTACGGCAGCTGTCACAACCTTCTTAAAGCAACCGCAGCACATACATATAAATACAACACTGCAGCACATACATATATATACAACATATATGACACCGCAGCACATACATATATATACAACACTGCAGCACATACATATATATACAACATATATGACACCGCAGCACATACATATATATACAACATATATGACACTGCAGCACATACATATATATACAACATATATGACACTGCAGCACATACATATATATACAACATATATGACACCGCAGCACATACATATATATACAACATATATGACACCGCAGCACATACATATATATACAACATATATGACATGATATCCCTTTTTTAACTTTTGTTTTTCTTTCCTTGTAAACGTTACAAAATCACACTGTATATGTGTTATCTGTCTAATTATAAATAATGCAGATGAGGCGTGTTGGCTGAGTTCTTGATGTTTACTTTCACAGCGTGCTCATTCTTAGCTGCCGGGTGACGATATGCAACAACACTTTTCGGGGCTACCGCGCATGCTCGTCACTCCCGTTGCATGCTGGGTAGTGTAGTTGTTATTTTCCCTAGCTCATAACATCTTTCCCCCTATAAAGAAATAATGTTTGTGTATTATAGTGTATTTCTTTTTTTAGCTTTAACTTTTCATTTTTTAGCATTGTAACCACATTTGCAAACAACTTTTCTCTTCATAGAATTTTCTTTCAATAAAGAAATAAAGTGCAAAAATGTCAAAGCATCATAACAAACAGTTATGTCAAATAGCAGCAGAAGTGCACTTTTTGGAAAGCTGTATTATTTTCAGTTTTGTGCCCAAGGGACTGATTTTATTTAACACTATATTATTATTTATACACCTATAGTGATCACAGAGACAGCTTGTTTTTGTGTTACTGTATATATTTGTTTTTCTGAAAAATCCCACTTAATATACTTTTGGTAACAACAGTCAATATTTATTTATTTTATTTTATTTTGTTAGGGGGGTAACATTCAATATTTATTTATTTATTAGATTAAATTGTTTTCTTATATAATAAAAGTGAGTTTTTGTTAAACCAAATATTGTGTGTTTTTTTCCATATACAACAACCTATCTGGACTCCATAAGAGAATCCATAAGGAATCGGTTCGATAAGAGGATTCGATAATAGGCTCGAACTCGATAATTTCTTATCAAACATCATCCCTAGGTATAGTACCGTATTTTTCGGACTATAAGTCGCAGTTTTTTTCATAGTTTGGCCGGGGGTGCGACTTATACTCAGGAGCGACTTATGTGTGAAATGATTAACACATTACTGTAAAATATCAAATAATATTATTGATCTCATTCACGTAAGAGACTAGACGTATAAGATTTCATGGGATTTAGGAGTGACAGATTGTTTGGTAAACGTATAGCATGTTCTATATGTTATAGTTATTTGAATGACTCTTACCATAATATGTTACGTTAACATACCAGTTGGTTATTTATGCCTCATATAACGTACACTTATTCAGCCTGTTGTTCACTATTCTTTACACATTTTAAATTGTCTATTCTTGCTGTTGGCTTTTATCAAATACATTTCCCCAAAAAATGCGACTTATACTCCAGGGTGACTTATATATGTTTTTTTCCTTCTTTATTATGCATTTTTGGCCGGTGCGACTTATACTCCGGAGCGACTTATACTCCGAAAAATGCGGTACATGTTTGCTGTTAATAAGTGCCTCATCAGTCATGAACATGGACAAATCTTCTTAGACAACGGCATGTTTACATAATGGCCACAGTTTTTAAGGACCCTAATATTTGAACTAAACTGGTGGGCCAGGCTGGATAGTTTGAATAGTCCTGCCATAACCTAATGAGGTAGGGAAATAACTTGTCATCTCTCTAATGACGGCAGGCAGGAACCCCTACCAATTAAACATGTACTCACTTGGCCTGTGTCCACACACACACACACACACACACACACACACACACACACACACACACACACACACACACACACACACACACACACACACACACGGCCAAGCCACGGGTAGCTAAAAATAACTTATTTCTGTGAATCATGTTGTCAGTGAATTGACTTCCTGGGTTTCTGGAGAAGGAGACTGTAAAGCAGATTGCCATGAATATATAAATGATCAGCTCTCACCTGCATTATCTTGAGTGGTCACTATCACCCTGTGGGGCACCCGGGGGGAGACCTTTAATCCTGTTCGCACCTGGTAGAACCTGAAGAAGAGGAACATTTAGGCTGGTGCACATGCACACTTGTAATGACATGTGTGGCGCCCCCTATTGGTTGCTTTGATAGACACGCTAGCATACATGTAATAGTGAGGATATTTCTATTAGACTTATGGACAATTAGGAAGATGACCGCCATGTTTTCCAAGCAATCTTGCTCAGATTTGACACACGTGTTCCTGTCAGTCCAATGAAGGCGTGTAACAAATTGTGTGATGATTGAGTTGAAAAACAACAGTATGGGTGCATGTTTCCACAAACCTTCCCCCTTTAGTGTGCAGTGTTTCAGGAGCGGAAGTGCAAATATACACGGTCATGATTCTACACAGATGTCTTTTCACAGCGTTATAAGGATCATACCCCACCTTTGTCCGGCTTTTAGCACATAATGACTAGGGATGATCAGCCCCCGATACGTATCGGCTAATTTTTGTGAAAAAATACGTCATCACCATTGCCGATTAATGCCGATCACAAACACAGATCACTATTTATTTTTATTTCCCCTGCTGACAATACAGCAGCTCCTCCATACAGTGTGTCGCCGCTTCCCCAGGTTATATAAATGATAAATGTTAGTTTAATATGGTTAGGTTAATAATAAATAAATAATGATAAGGTTAATAATAATCACACCCTTTTACAGACTGCATTTGTTAGTACGAGGCTAAACATGTTACACACCGAGAGCGAGCCAGGAGCAGGCATTGCTAAGCTAATTAAAAATGATTTTCAAGGTAAAAGTTGATTTTCAAGGTAAAAGTTGATTTTCAAGACCAAAAAGGATTTTCAAGGTAAAAGTTGATTTTCATGACAAAAAAATATTTTCAAGGTAAAAGTTGATTTTTAAGACAAAAAATTATTTTTAAGGAAAAAAATTATTTTCAAGACTAAAAATGATTTCCAAGGTAAAAGTTGATTTTCAAGGAAAAATTATTATTTTTATGACAAAAAATTATTTTCAAGGTAAAAGTTGATTTTCAATGTAAAATTTGATTTTCAACACAAAAACTTATTTCAAGGTAAAAGTTGATTTTCATGACAAAAAATTATTTTCAAGGTAAAAGTTGATTTTTAAGACAAAATATTATTTTTAAGGAAAAAAAAATATTTTCAAGACAAAAAATGATTTTCAAGGTAAAAGTTGATTTTCAAGACAAAAAAATATTTTCAAGGTAAAAGTTGATTTTCAAGACAAAAAATTATTTTCAAAGAAAAAAATTACTTTTATGACAAAAAATTATTTTCAAGGTAAAAGTTGATTTTCAATGTAAAATTTGATTTTCAACACAAAAAATTATTTCAAGGTAAAAGTTGATTTTCATGACAAAAAATTATTTTCAAGGTAAAAGTTGATTTTTAAGACAAAATATTATTTTTAAGGAAAAAAAATATTTTCAAGACAAAAAATTATTTTCAAGGTAAAAGTTGATTTTCAAGACAAAAAATTATTTTCAAAGAAAAAAATTATTTTTATGACAAAAAATTATTTTCAAGGTAAAAGTTGATTTTCAATGTAAAATTTGATTTTCAACACAAAAAAATATTTCAAGGTAAAAGTTGATTTTCATGACAAAAAATTATTTTCAAGGTAAAAGTTGATTTTTAAAACAAAAAATTATTTTTAAGGAAAAAAATTATTTTCAAGACTAAAAATGATTTCCAAGGTAAAAGTTGATTTTCAAGACCAAAAAGGATTTTCAAGGTAAAAGTTGATTTTCAAGGAAAAATTATTATTTTTATGACAAAAAATTATTTTCAAGGTAAAAGTTGATTTTCAATGTAAAATTTGATTTTCAACAAAAAAACTTATTTCAAGGTAAAAGTTGATTTTCATGACAAAAAATTATTTTCAAGGTAAAAGTTGATTTTCATGACCAAAAAGGATTTTCAAGGTAAAAGTTGATTTTCAAGGAAAAATTATTTTCAAGGTAAAAGTTGATTTTCATGACAAAAAATGATTTTCAAGGTAAAAGTTGATTTTTAAGACAAAAAATGTTTTTTAAGGAAAAAAATGATGTTCAAGACAAAAAAATATTTCCAAGGTAAAAGTTGATTTTCAAGACCAAAAAGGATTTTCAAGGTAAAAGTTGATTTTCAAGGAAAAATTATTATTTTTATGACAAAAAATTATTTTCAAGGTAAAAGTTGATTTTCAATGTAAAATTTGATTTTCAACAAAAAAACTTATTTCAAGGTAAAAGTTGATTTTCATGACAAAAAATTATTTTCAAGGTAAAAGTTGATTTTCAATGTAAAATTTGATTTTCAACAAAAAAACTTATTTCAAGGTAAAAGTTGATTTTCATGACAAAAAATTATTTTCAAGGTAAAAGTTGATTTTTAAGACAAAATATTATTTTTAAGGAAAAAAATTATTTTCAAGACAAAAAATTATTTTCAAGGTAAAAGTTGATTTTCATGACAAAAAATGATTTTCAAGGTAAAAGTTGATTTTTAAGACAAAAAATGTTTTTTAAGGAAAAAAATGATGTTCAAGACAAAAAAATATTTCCAAGGTAAAAGTTGAACTTCATGACAAAAAATGATTTTCAAGACAAAAAATGATTTTCAAGACAAAAAATTATTTTCAAGCTAAAAGTTGATTTTCAAGACAAAAAAATATTTCCAAGGTAAAAGTTGAACTTCATGACAAAAAATTATTTTCAAGACAAAAAAATATTTCCAAGGTAAAAGTTGAACTTCATGACAAAAAATTATTTTCAAGACAAAAAATTATTTTCAAGCTAAAAGTTGATTTTCAAGACAAAAAATTATTTTTAAGGAAAAAAAATTATTTTCAAGACAAAAAATTATTTTCAAGGTAAAAGTTGAATTTCATGACAAAAAATTATTTTCAGCTACAATCGGGCGGAAGGCGGGGTACACCCTGGACAAGTCGCCACCTCATCACAGGGCCAACACAGATAAACAGACAACATTCACACTCACATTCACACACTAGGGACCATTTAGTGTTGCCAATCAACCTATCCCCAGGTGCAGGTCTTTGGAGGTGGGAGGGGCCTATCCCCAGGTGCATGTCTTTGGAGGTGGGAGGGGCCTATCCCCAGGTGCATGTCTTTGGAGGTGGGAGGGGCCTATCCCCAGGTGCATGTCTTTGGAGGTGGGAGGGGCCTATCCCCTGGTGCATGTCTTTGGAGGTGGGAGGGGCCTATCCCCAGGTGCATGTCTTTGGAGGTGGGAGGGGCCTATCCCCCGGTGCATGTCTTTGGCGGTGGGAGGGGCCTATCCCCAGGTGCATGTCTTTGGAGGTGGGAGGGGCCTATCCCCTGGTGCATGTCTTTGGAGGTGGGAGGGGCCTATCCCCTGGTGCATGTCTTTGGAGGTGGGAGGGGCCTATCCCCAGGTGCATGTCTTTGGAGGTGGGAGGGGCCTATCCCCTGGTGCATGTCTTTGGAGGTGGGAGGAAGCCGGAGTAGAAGCCACGCAGTCACGGGGAGAACATGCAAACTCCACACAGAAAGATCCCGAGCCTGGGATTGAACCCAGGACTGCTCAGGACCTTCGTATTGTGAGGCAGACGCACTAACCCCTCCGTGCTGACAAGTTGATTTTCAACACAAAAAAAAATTAAAAAAAATTTCAACTTTTACCTTGAAAATTATTTTTTGTCTTGAAGTTGATTTTCAAGACAAAAAATTATTTTCAAGGTAAAAGTTGATAAGTTAGCTTTAAACACCGGCAAGTAATAAGTACTTGGTAAATTACAAGCGCAGTAGAAAGTATTGATACATATACTGTATGTACATCAATACTGTAGAAAGAAAGCAGATATTAACAGGAAATGAACAAGTCGATTCTTAAGTCACAGTCAGGAAACACATAAAAGGGGGGCACAACCATCCATAAACGGATACTAGCATGGGTCCAATTCAATCAATCAATCAATGTTTACTTATATAGCCCTAAATCACGAGTGTCTCAAAGGGCTGCACAAGCCACAACGACATCCTGGGCTCAGATCCCACATCAGGGCAAGGAAAAACTCAACCCAATGGGACAATGAGAAACCTTGGAGGGGACCGAATTAGTATATGATCCAGACTACAGTGATTAAGTCCATATGTTTATTTTTTCAAAATGTAATTTTTGTTGCTTTAGTTTACAAACTTAGGGAATAATTCCATGGACACACGGGGAATTGAGGTGAAAAATCTAAATATTTAAAAGAGTAGTACTTTTTGCTTTGTATCATTTATTGTGTACTATTTCATTTGTTCTGCTCAAACATTAGTATGTAGTAAGAGAGAATAATGAACAAGTTGAAACATTGTGCTGATATTGTTAGGAAGCCAAAACCGGGTGTTTTATAGTTTGTGCTATGGCTGCATCTTTTGGACCAATTTTCTCACAGCGGGTGCTGCAGTGTTCTTTCATTTAACGGTAGTGCTTTTTCTTTCTTTTTTTTTTCAACCGGAGTACCATTCTTCTAGCAGGCCATAGCGTTTCTGCTCGTATGGATTCAATCATCACTCCAAGCAACATTTCTTAGTTTTACAATATAACTACAACAATTTATACTTACTAAACTGTCCCAAGTGTGATGTCTGTAGGAGTGTTTTCATGTAAGTGCTATAGTAATGCTAATGACATTAGCATTAGCTAATATACGAACACGTCAACGAGTGCCTGGGTTAGTTGTATTAACTTACAAAGGCATTCTTTTTGTATTGTTTCACTTTCACCAATTCCTCAGTAAATTCACCAAAAAGTCGGCGTGGAGTTATTGGGTGTGTTTAGCTGATTGGAGAGCTAGCTTGCACAGCTCGTGGGTCCCTGACCATGACTTCTTTTTTGTTTGATCAGCCGTTTTACTGCCGTGTTACAGACACCGATTGGAAACAAGGTCTGTAAATAAACATTTACAGAATCTTACGGTGTAAATAACTAATTTCACAACGTTATATATTTGAGGCTTATATTCGGGCTAATAGATGTAAAAAACATTTTTTCTTCTAAAATTTAGTGGGTGCTGCTTATATCTTGATGCGCTCTGTAGTCCAAAAAAGACAAGAACTTAATTTGTATCTCCTTTCATTTTCGTGTCATCAGTTGAAAAGATTTTCATTAGCATTTCATGTTTTTAATATCTTTTTATTGAATCTACACTAGCGTTCAAAAGTTTGGGGTCACATGTAAATGTCCTTATTTTTGAAGGAAAAGCACTGTACTTTTCAATGAAGATAACTTTAAACTAGTCTTAACTTGAAAGAAATACACTCTTTACATTGCTAATGTGGTAAATGACTATGCTAGCTGCAAATGTCTGCTTTTTGGTGCAATATCTACATAGGTGTATAGAGGCCCATTTCCAGCAACTATCACTCCAGTGTTCTAATGGTACAATGTGTTTGCTCATTGGCTCAGAAGGCTAATTGATGATTAGAAAACCCTTGTGCAATCATGTTCACACATCTGAAAACACTTTAGCTCGTTACAGAAGCTACAAAACTGACCTTCCTTTGAGCACATTGACTTTCTGGAGCATCACATTTGTGGGCTCAATTAAACGCTCAAAATGGCCAGAAAAAGAGAACTTTCATCTGAAACTCCACAGTCTATTCTTGTTCTTAGAAATGAAGGCTATTCCACTAAATTGTTTGGGTGACCCCAAACTTTTGAACGGTAGTGTATATTGTAACGGACTGGGTTCTATGTTATGTTCCACGTGTACTTTATTCAAAGTTCAACAGATGGTGTGGTTTCCCATGGCCTTGAAAGCGTCCTAGTTGCGTGCAGCTTTCTCTGCTAATGTTCGTCTTTCTTTACGTGTGTTCTGCAAGCTGATTGGCTGGGTAAAGGAAAATGACGGTTCTGTCTTATTTATTAATTTATTTTGCCGTTGACTACGGCCTACAGTAGTCGGACTTCCATTAAAGGCTGATAACCCTGCGATAACGGCTGGAGTCACGTCAGTACAATATTTCATGAAGTGATCCTTTGGTGTACCACCAGCGAGAATCACAGCAGTAGATTTAATCAGCACATTTCAGCTGCTGGCTACGGCTATCATGCAAATGTAACCTATATCATATTACTCCCACAAAATGTCCTACATAATACAACATGCACTGAGTGGAAGGTGTTGGTATTTTAATTGGCCAACAAATTGCCTCCTGTATTTCATTCCCTGTGTATGACCTGCAGGTCCAATCAATTAGTTGGGTGTGTAATGAGTACTGTAAAGATAATCATCACGATACATTTCATCTTTGATATTTTCTTACCCTCTTTGGAAAAGATCCACATTGTGAAACTTGTGCAACTCTACGGAAAACTCCAGTGTGCCCTGTACTTCAGACATGATGTGGTCCGACTCATCACCTGCAGGAAGACAACACAGGATTTGGCACACATTGATATTTCAGAGACCATATGCTGAGACACAAACACACAGTGTGTTTGTCTTCCATTTAACCAACAATGTCTAAATCCCTTTGGACAAAACACAGACGTGAATTTACATTTTCTATCCAGCAGAGTATGAAGGAAGGCCTTGAGAGATGAAATGACTACAAGTGAAAGTGAGGTATCAAATGACTGAAACACGATCCACTCAATGTACAGTACGTGCACTTTAAAACAGACAACGTGCCAGCAATGTGAAATTGTGTTTGTTAAATACTTTTCATGGTTGTAATAATAAGCAATGTTGGCCATTATCCAAAACCCAATCAAAATCCCTAAAAAAAAACCACACTAAAAATGATGGCCTATTATGCAGCATTGCTAGTTTAAGGATGCACTAAGAGTAATGTGTCCCTACAGACATTTCTTCATTGCACATCTTAAAATAAAAATGTGAGCTCCGCCAGACATCCTTCAGTCAGATGTCATTTGGATCTTTTTTTTTCTTCGGCATATCGACCAAACGAGCACGATGTTGCTGGTAAAATGTGAACCTGTTATTTGCAATGTGACATTGTTGTATGTGTCATCTATTACATTGCACAGGTCCAGAGTTAAAAAAGAGGCAAAAGTGCACAAGAGTGCTTTTTGGAGGCACACACTGTCAGATACCGACCTGGAAAAGCACAGTTCATTAGCATGAAAGCAACAGACACATAAATAAATCACTGCAAGGCCTTTCACTTTTAGACCGGCTAAATTACGATTGCACCAATTCACGTTTATTCACGGCCTTGCAACTTTGTCCAACGCCCAACAATTCCTTGCACATTTCTCTCAATCAAATTTGCACGCCAACTGTTTGATGAAAACTTATGTTTGCTTCTTGTGTTGACCAAGCAGGAACAACAATGTGTAACAATATATCAACTATTTATTGATTCATTTACACAATTGTTGTCCTCCCGTTTAGCTCAGACGTACTTACTGTTCCTGTTTACAGCGCTAAGCCTTCTGGGTTATATAAACATTCACTTCCTCGTTGACATGCCTTTATATAAATATACATATATATACACTACCGTTGAAAAGTTTGGGGTCACATGTAAATGTCCTTATTTTTGAAGGAAAAGCACTGTACTTTTCAATGAAGATAACTTTAAACTAGTCTTAACTTGAAAGAAATACACTCTATACATTGCTAATGTGGTAAATGACTATTCTAGCTGCAAATGTCTGCTTTTTGGTGCAATATCTAGATAGGTGTATCGAGGCCCATTTCCAGCAACTATCACTCCAGTGTTCTAATGGTACAATGTGTTTGCTCATTGGCTCAGAAGGCTAATTGATGATTAGAAAACCCTTGTGCAATCATGTTCACACATCTGAAAACACTTTAGCTCGTTACAGAAGCTACAAAACTGACCTTCCTTTGAGCAGATTGACTTTCTGGAGCATCACATTTGTGGGGTCAATTAAACGCTCAAAATGGCCAGAAAAAGAGAACTTTCATCTGAAACTCCACAGTCTATTCTTGTTCTTAGAAATGAAAGCTATTCCACTAAATTCTTTGGGTGACCCCAAACTTTTGAACGGTAGTGTATATATATTTGACATTTATTTATTTAGGGTAAGACAATTAAGAAGATATTTTCATTTGCAATGCTGACCGAGCAAAGAGGCAGCATTTACATGTTAGAGTTGTTGAAGCGTGATGATAATCTCTCAACAGTTCACAAATGCTCTTAACGTGCGGTGGTAAATGTGTCGGAACATAAATGAAGGTTTAAGATGGACTAACACATTTTAAGTGTAAAACATACACGGAGAATGTCTGCAACATGCGGACGAATAAGGAAGCCTTTGGTGGTGATTCTTTTTATAATCATAATTATTAATATCATTAGTTATAATTAGGGCTGCAACAACTAATCGATTAAATCGATTAAAATCGATTATTAAAATAGTTGCCGATTAATTTAGTCATCGATTCGTTGGATCTATGCTATGCACAGAGGTTTTTTTTTTAATAATTTTTTTTTTTAAATAAACCTTTATTTATAAACTGCAACATTTACAAACAGCTGAGAAACGATAATCAAAATAAGTATGGTGCCAGTATGCTGTTTTTTTCCAACAAAATACTGGCTAGGATAGAAATGTAGTTTGTCTCTTTTATCCGATTATTAATCGAAGTAATAATCGACAGATACATCATCGATTATAAAATTAATCGTTAGTTGCAGCCCTAGTTATAATGAATTAAAACAGTTCAATAATTTGACAATGAGTTTTGAGTATGTACTATTACTGCCATCGAGTGTGTACTTTTAAGTCTGTGTGCTATAAAACAAGTAAAACATCAATATAGTATTTGTTTTCCAAATAGTGTTCCACACCCGTTCTTTTTAGAGTTAAGGTTACAGTAGACATT
Source organism: Entelurus aequoreus (assembly GCF_033978785.1). NCBI lineage: Eukaryota > Metazoa > Chordata > Actinopteri > Syngnathiformes > Syngnathidae > Entelurus > Entelurus aequoreus. The sequence continues at coordinate 9,196,292 of NC_084750.1, read as the reverse complement.
TAAAACATTGATAACAAGTTCATAAAATAAGTTGATTCCAATCAATTGAAAACATTGCAACGTTGTAAAGTGCAACATTTTAGGCGGCAACAATCAGAACACACTGTGGAGGGACTGTGCAGAACGTGATGATCATATGATACAGTCTTTGCAGCACACCAATGAGTCAAAGTGGAAAGGTACTGAGCACAATTGCGCTGACTCTGCATTTTTCTTCTGACGTACACTTGCCAAAGAAAATAAGCTTGGTATTCGCGCAGACAAAGACCATGTTTGTTTCCTTTTTCAACAATCATTTGACTGATGAGCAGATTAAACCTTGTGTCTTCCCCCAAAACTAGCCATCTTTCCACTCTGCACATTACATAACACACGCGTCATCCGGCTTTATTATTAGACCTGGCCTGACAATGTATCAATAAGTTCATTATGCGCCCACGCTGACAATAACGCCACTGCCATATTTGGACTTGTTTGACGCGATGACTGCATGAGAAAACATCTGTCAGTATCTTCTGTTATTTGGGCCATAAATCATATGCAAATATGAAAAGTATCACTTCACAGACACCACAGATGTCGTAGGTATCCAATGGACACATATTGCAATATAAGATGCAATACATAAAGATAAATATATACATGTAAACACTGTCATTTTGTAATAAAGTGGATTCGTATTTGTTTAGTGGGTGACTTTTAGTTGCAAATTACCGTATTTTTCGGATTATAGGTCGCTCTGGAGTTTAAATCGCACCGGCCGAAAATGCATAATAAAGAAGGAAAAAAACATACATAAGTCGCACTAGAGTATAAGTCGCATTTTTGGGGGAAATGTATTTGATAAAAGCCAACACCAAGAATAGACATTTGAAACGCAATTTAAAATAAATAAAGAATAGTGAACAACAGGCTGAATAAGTGTACGTTATATGAGCAGTGTTTCCCACACATTCATTTATTTGTGGCGGCCCGCCACGAAAGAATTACGTCCGCCACAAATAAATAAATAAAATATATATATATATATTTTATTTTGTCCTGTCCAGCTTCTCAGACAAATCATATAGTTGATGTAGATGCCCATATCGGCTGTTCAGATTGATTTACTTGACAAAAGAGAAGTGTAGGATACTTCTCTTGTTGCCTTATTTGTATTTGACCACTACTGTTTTCTGTTTATTTGTTACTGACTGTGGCAGGACACCTCTGCCTCTGTTTCACTTTATGTTGCTGGTAAATAATATGGTTGTAGTAGTAGGCACTAATTAAAGAGGCAGAGCTTTAAGAGACATTTCAGCTTTTATATTTTATAAGATATATTTTTTGTAAGAACCACAATTAATAAATATATTTCAGTGAATAACTTATTGTTCAAATCTGTATATAAATATGTACATAAAGTGTTGTAATTATATTGTAAAATGGATGGATGGATGGATGGACGTTTAAAACAAAACTGTTATTATTAATTAGTAAGTATACATTTTTTGAAATTATGCAAATTACTCGATGATGTCATGGTGACCACGCTCATAGCCACGCCCCCACCGCCACAGGTATCTTGGCAGTTTATGGGAAACACTGATGAGGCATAAATAACCAAGTGAGAACGTGCTGATATACACCTAGTCTCTTACGTGAATGAGATAAATAATATTATTTGATATTTTACAGTAATGTGTTAATCATTTCACACATAAGTCGCTCCAGAGAATAAATCGCAAACTATGAAAAAACTGTGATTTATAATCCGAAAAATACGGTAGCTTGCTCAAGATAGATATCAGTGATGATGGTGCCTAAGAATGTTTCCTTGAGACAATATCATAATAAAAACAATTTACATTTTAACAGTAAATATTTTTTTAAAATATTGATGCACAAAATGCAAAATATTAGGAATGTGAATAAGCATTGTCCTCTGCAGTGGACATTTATTTTGTCAGAAAGGAAAACCCCGAAGGGAATAAGCGTTAGAAAATGGATGGATGGAAAACCAATAACTCTCTTATGCAAAATACAAATGTCCACTGCAATGCTGACCCAGCAAGGAGGCAGTATTTACATGTTAGAGATGTTGAAGTGTGATGATAAGTGTGAGGATATACAGTAGTTTGAAAGACAAATACTTGAGCTAAACTATGCAATATCATACTTTGCAAATGCAGTTTTTATTCAGAGCTTGCCAAGTGTACCTGAGGAAGTGTCCAGAACTTGTGGTCAAGGCTGGAATTACACCAGCTTTACTGAGGTCACCACAAGTTAAGCACTGGCTGTGATGAGAACTTGCTCAGAGTTTTCAAACTAAAAAATATAACAAGAACACCACCGGCTTGCTTATGTTACCATTAGCGGCTTAACAGAACAACATTTTTTGAAAAAAAAAAGTCTCAATTTTTTTTCCAATGACTAATTTATATTGAATGAAAATGAGCTGTTAGCTTGAGGAATGAGTCTGTCACTCACAATGTGTCGTACACACATGTAGCGTGTGCACGTACACACATGTAGCGTGTGCACGTACACACAAACAATGCAAAAGAACTAACTAACATGTTGTTCTTATGACAGATTACCAAATTTTTCGGATTATAAATCGCAGTTTTTTGTACTCCGGAGCGATTTGTGTGAAATGATTAACACATTAGCATAAAATATCAAATAATATTATTTATCTCATTCTCGTAAGAGACGAGGCGAATGTCAGCAATCGTCACTCACACGTCAACCAATAAAAATTTGGCGGGGGCGGGTCATGGCAGAAGTGCATTGTGGGTCATGGCAGAAGTGCATTGTGCGTCATGGCAGAAGTGCATTGTGGGTCATGGCAGAAGTGCATTGTGCGTCATGGCAGAAGTGCATTGTGGGTCATGGGGTGCTACCTGCTACTACGTCCGTAGCTATAAAAATGGATCATTTCAACATTGGCGGTAACTTATAAAAACTGAGAAGGGCTGAACTAAAATGGCAGCGAAAAGGAAATCATATACTGCAGATTACAAGCTGGACGTAGTGAAATATGCGGCAAGAGGAAGCGGCGCATACCTTTGGAGTTGGCAGAGTTGTTTAGAAGCGACACCGAGGAAGAAGATTTCATGGGATTTAGCGATTAGGAGTGACAGATTGTTTGGTAAACGTATAGCATGTTCTATATGTTATAGTTATTTGAATGACTCTTACCATAATATGTTACGTTAACATAGCAGTTGGTTATTTATGCCTCATATAACGTACACTTATTCAGCCTGTTGTTCACTATTCTTTAGACATTTTAAATTGCCTATTCTTGGTGTTGGCTTTTATCAAATACATTTCCCCAAAAAATGCGACTTATACTCCAGTGCGACTTATATATGTTTTTTTATCCTTCTTTATTATGCATTTTCGGCCGGTGCGACTTATACTCCGGAGCGACTTATACTCTGAAAAATACGGTAATAAGTCATGAAATCAATATTGAGGACTTTTGTCCTGTCATGAAATAATAATAATAATAATCATGCTTACTTTGTTAAATTACTGGCTGTTACAAGTCTGAAATAATCATAAAAAAGCAATATTAAAATAGATACTCATTTTACTTTATTAAACTGTCATAAAATATGTAATAGTACTTACCGTATTTTTCGGACTATAAGTCGCAGTTTTTTTCATAGTTTGGCCGGGGGTGCGACTTATACTCAGGAGCGACTTATGTGTGAAATGATTAACACATTAGCGTAAAATATCCAATAATATTATTGACGTAAGAGACTAGACGTATAAGATTTCATGGGATTTAGCGATTAGGAGTGACAGATTGTTTGGTAAACGTATAGCATGTTCTATATGTTATAGTTATTTGAATGACTCTTACCATAATATGTTACGTTAACATACCAGTTGGTTATTTATGCCTCATATAACGTACACTTATTCAGCCTGTTGTTCACTATTCTTTACACATTTTAAATTGTCTATTCTTGCTGTTGGCTTTTATCAAATACATTTCCCCCAAAAATGCGACTTATACTCCAGTGCGACTTATATATGTTTTTTTATCCTTCTTTATTATGCATTTTCGGCTGGTGCGACTTACACTCCGGAGCGACTTATACTCTGAAAAATACAGTAATAAGTCATGAAATCAATATTGAGGACTTTTGTCCTGTCATGAAATAATAATAATAATAATCATGCTTACTTTGTTAAATTACTGGCTGTTACAAGTCTGAAATAATCATAAAAAAGCAATATTAAAATAGATACTCATTTTACTTTATTAAACTGTCATAAAATATGTAATAGTACTTACCGTATTTTTCGGACAATAAGTCGCAGTTTTTTTCATAGTTTGGGTGCGACTTATACTCAGGAGCGACTTATGTGTGAAATGATTAAACACATTAGCGTAAAATATCAAATAATATTATTTATCTCATTCACGTAAGAGACTAGACGTATAAGATTTCATGGGATTTAGCGATTAGGAGTGACAGATTGTTTGGTAAACTTATAGCATGTTCTATATGTTATAGTTATTTGAATGACTCTTACCATAATATGTTACGTTAACATACCAGTTGGTTATTTATGCCTCATATAACGTACACTTATTCAGCCTGTTGTTCACTATTCTTTACACATTTTAAATTGTCTATTCTTGCTGTTGGCTTTTATCAAATACATTTCCCCCAAAAATGCAACTTATACTCCAGTGCGACGTATATATGATTTTTCCCTTCTTTATTATGCATTTTCAGCCGGTGCGACTTATACTCCGGAGCGACTTATACTCCGAAAAATACGGTACTTGTGTTACGTAAAAAGACGTTTACGACATTACGTACTAAAAGCTGGAAGAAGGACAAATGTGGGATATAATGCTTGCAACACAAGTTAGCACCATTTTTATTGTATGACATTTTCTGCAAGACCTGAAGTGAAAAGATGTTCCCAGAAAGGAGGAGGAAACAATGTGTGCTTGGCAGGAAAACACCAGAGTGTGATGTCATAATCTAGCACTGTTGGCTGGTGAATACACGGCCTGCTCCTCATCAGTCAAGTCAATCAAACAAACCTGACTATCTATTTCAGCAAAATGATTTTGTCAAATGTAAAACCCCACAGCTCATAGTCTTGCATCATTGCAACCTTGTGTGTGCACCATTCCATCTGTCCTGTGCCACATTGATCTTGTTATATTGCCACATGGATGCAATACACAGCCTAGTCATGTGCAGCTCTACAATATCTACTAATAGACAACACTTGAATCACGTTCCACTGTCATGTGCAGCTCTACAATATACATTTTGATTATGGCTTCTAACGATCATACAAGTAATATAATAATAAAAAAAGAGTAATGGGTAGTGCAACGTGCATGCAAATTCCTGAGCTTGTGAAACAGATGAGTGAGCATATGAGTGGAAAAAAGACAAAAAACATCTACTACAAGTTTAAGATGCTTGCTACATTGCATTTGACACAGCACTAGTAAGCCTAACTAATCATCACTAAACTTAACAAAAAAAGTAAAGCCATATGAATTCCGTGCTAACGTAACCACAGAATTAGCCAATAAAACAAAATCCGCAGTTGAACAAAGAATATCAGGGAATAAATGAAATGTTGTAATTGTGAGAAGAAACACTTGTTTGGGAACACAATGTGTCCGGCACCGCTCATTCATCCCCCAAACATGTCCAAAACTAAATGTGCAGACGACCACTTGAAACAGCGACTAAACCGCCGTTCCCAGTCTGTGGAACGCTCTACCTGACCATCTGAGGGCACCACAGACTGTGGATGCTTTTAAAAAAGGCTTAAAAGCCCTTTTTTTAAAAAAAAGCCTTTTTTTTAGATATGTGCATACTAGCTATAACTATTTGGCTGTTGTAGTTGTTATTTTTATTTATTTATTTATTATCTTTTATTATTTATTTTAATTTTTTGTTAATACACTGAAGCACTTTGAGATTGTTTACTCAATATAAAGTGCTTTATACAAATAAAATCTATTATTATTATTATTAAACAAAGAAGCTCAAGCTGGCAAGAACAATCCATCTCATCTGCTTGTGTTGTTGTGAACGACATCATGGGTCTAAGATCAATGTACAAACAATCATACACACACACACAACACATCTCATCTGCTTGTGTGGTTGTGAACGACAGCATGGGTCTAAGATCAATGTACAAACAATCATACACACACATAATACATCTCTTCTGTTGTGTGGTTGTGAACGACATCATGGGTCTAAGATCAATGTACAAACAATCATACACACACAACAACACATCTCATCTGCTTGTGTTGTTGTGAACGACATCATGGATCTAAGATCAATGTACAAACTATCATACACACACACACACAACACATCTCATCTGCTTGTGTGGTTGTGAACGACATCATGGTTCTAAGATCAATGTACAAACAATCACACACACACACAACACATCTCATCTGCTTGTGTTGTTGTGAACGACATCATGGGTCTAAGATCAATGTACAAACAATCATACACACACACAACACATCTCATCTGCTTGTGTGGTTGTGAACGACATCATGGATCTAAGATCAATGTACAAACAATCATACACACACACAACACATCTCATCTGCTTGTGAACGACATCATGGGTCTAAGATCAATGTACAAACAATCATACACACACACACAACACATCTCATCTGCTTGTGTTGTTGTGAACGACATCATGGGTCTAAGATCAATGTACAAACAATCATACACACACACACACAACACATCTCATCTGCTTGTGTTGTTGTGAACGACATCATGGGTCTAAGATCAATGTACAAACTATCATACACACACACACAACACATCTCATCTGCTTGTGTTGTTGTGAACGACATCATGGGTCTAAGATCAATGTACAAACTATCATACACACACACACAACACATCGCATCTGCTTGTGTGGTTGTGAACGACATCATGGATCTAAGATCAATGTACAAACAATCATACACACACACACAACACATCTCATCAGCTTGTGTGGTTGTGAACGACATCATGGATCTAAGATCAATGTACAAACAATCATACACACACACACAACACATCTCATCTGCTTGTGTTGTTGTGAACGACATCATGGGTCTAAGATCAATGTACAAACAATCATACACACACACACAACACATCTCATCTGCTTGTGTTGTTGTGAACGACATCATGGGTCTAAGATCAATGTACAAACAATCATACACACGCACACAACACATCTCATCAGCTTGTGTGGTTGTGAACGACATCATGGATCTAAGATCAATGTACAAACAATCACACACACACACAACACATCTCATCTGCTTGTGTTGTTGTGAACGACATCATGGATCTAAGATCAATGTACAAACAATCATACACACACACAACACATCTCATCTGCTTGTGAACGACATCATGGGTCTAAGATCAATGTACAAACAATCATACACACACACACAACACATCTCATCTGCTTGTGTTGTTGTGAACGACATCATGGGTCTAAGATCAATGTACAAACAATCATACACACACACACACAACACATCTCATCTGCTTGTGTTGTTGTGAACGACATCATGGGTCTAAGATCAATGTACAAACTATCATACACGCACACACAACACATCTCATCTGCTTGTGTTGTTGTGAACGACATCATGGGTCTAAGATCAATGTACAAACTATCATACACACACACAACACATCGCATCTGCTTGTGTGGTTGTGAACGACATCATGGATCTAAGATCAATGTACAAACAATCATACACACACACACAACACATCTCATCAGCTTGTGTGGTTGTGAACGACATCATGGATCTAAGATCAATGTACAAACAATCATACACACACACACAACACATCTCATCTGCTTGTGTTGTTGTGAACGACATCATGGGTCTAAGATCAATGTACAAACAATCATACACACACACACAACACATCTCATCAGCTTGTGTGGTTGTGAACGACATCATGGATCTAAGATCAATGTACAAACAATCATACACACACACACAACACATCTCATCTGCTTGTGTTGTTGTGAACGACATCATGGGTCTAAGATCAATGTACAAACAATCATACACACGCACACAACACATCTCATCAGCTTGTGTGGTTGTGAACGACATCATGGATCTAAGATCAATGTACAAACAATCACACACACACACAACACATCTCATCTGCTTGTGTTGTTGTGAACGACATCATGGATCTGAGATCAATGTACAAACAATCACACACACACACAACACATCTCATCTGCTTGTGTGGTTGTGAACGACATCATGGGTCTAAGATCAATGTACAAACAATCATACACACACAACACATATCATCTGTTGTGTGGTTGTGAACGACATCATGGGTCTAAGATCAATGTACAAAGAGGACAACCGTCACAACTTGAGAGGCTCCCTTTTTTTTAACCGTCTCAAATCGTCTCTTTACTGGTCAAGCTCAGAACAACAGCACACCACCTCTGTCAGAACAACAGCTTGGAGCGCAACATTGGGTCTGACTGCGCTAACAAGATAAAGGTTTCTAGAAAGTACCTTACACAATCATAATGTACCTTCTTACATTTACACAATCATACATTGACTTCAAATACTGGTCAGAATTGTCCAAAGATGTATTTCACCAATAAATGTGAGGATTAGTTTTTCAATGTTATTAATGACACAAGAAGCACACGCTCGGGGTGGTAAAGTAAGTGCAAAAGGTATAAAAAAAAGGAGTCCAAAACAAAACCGAAAAACTGACTTTTATGAGTTTTTTTTCAAATTGCTATAGTTATTTTAATTCATTTTATATCATATTATCCTTGGTTTATTAGTTACTATTTATAGCCCTTCTTTTGAATATATTTCAAGTTGAGTTTTGGTGGCACATTAAATACTCATGTTATCAAATTAGTAAATAATCATGTTATTAATTGTGATTTCAAAATCAATCAGAGTAATGATGACTATTATGTTTGCCTTAATCGTCCAGCCCTAACCACCAGGCTGAGCAGCAATTAAAACAAAACTTTAAAGAGGCCATTATGGTGCAGATCTGGATAAAGATTGCTGAAGCATACTACACCAATACACAACTTCATCAATGGATTCCAACGCTTAGAAGGTTTCCTGATCCAAATGAGATTTGGGTGCCATTCTGCAATTACGCTAAACTACTTAGCCAAGTCCCTAATGTACCAAGACTAGTCTTACATTTCAGTGCCTCTGGGGTCTTTTGCCCCACTTTTGTCAATGAAATGAATCATCTTTTGCATGACTTTTACAGAAACGCAGGCATGTAAGCGCTGAATATGTACAATTAGCATCACTCTACAGCCATGGCTGTTCTCCGCTCCACAATTTGACTTCTTGTTCACGCGACAGAAAGAAAGATGGCTAAAGTTGGACGTATTCAACATGCTTAAATGCTATCAGCTTGTACTGAAAACATCCTCTGCAATCATTGTCTGTAATAAGAGCATCGTTTGCAGCCTTGTCTCTTCTGTACACACACACACACACACACACAACAGACACCACCAATGCAAAGTCTGACATCCTTACCTCCCTTAGCAGTGATCCAGGAAGTGAGATGATCCAGTGAGTAGATGCAGATGGATGTGCTCCTGTGCAATGTTTATATGTCCGCTTGCACTGTCGCCGCCACTGCTGCTGCTGCTGCTGCTGTTGCCATGGTTATTCATCCAGACCCTGCTTGTACTGCAGTCCCCCCACTTTCCTTCTCTGGCGCGTGCTTTATCGCTCCTCATCAATCCATCCCAGAGGAAAAGGACGAGGAGGGGGTATGTTAAATTTGGGCGTTTAATCCGCCTTTGTCCTCCAGCGTCCAGTTCATGCAGAGAGAGAGCAGTGCGTGGCTGCAGTATTAATAGTGAAGCGTGCAGACATGGTGTGTGTGTGTGTGTGTGTGTGTGTCCTGCTGCTGCACTGTCCGCTGGTCCAGCAGCCAACCAGCCGGCTAACATCAGGGCCGGCCCACTAAAACTGAAGCGAGCCTTCAGTCCAAGGAATTATTATGCAAAGAAATAATGCTCACCTGGAAAAGATCAACATTTATAAAGAGCAGGTATTTACCACCACAAACTGACTTCAATAAAGTTCCACACTCTAGTTTTAGCACCAGTCATGAGGCGATACTAAAAGTCACTTTCAATGGGATGTAATCAAAAAGAGGTCAGCATGGAAAGTATGTTCTTAAAAGCCTGTGACGCACAACCTTAGATCTTCTTTTTAGCTTCCATCTTCACCTTCCTCTAAAAAAGCCAAAGTCAATTGCAGCTTTTCTCTCATGGCATCCTTCCATAAGCTCGCAGCACTTTTGATTAAGGAAGGAGCCGCATAGATTTGTTTTCTCTCTTCTGTTTCTCACAGAAACCTGGCACCATTTTCTGAAGGGTTAGACCACAAGGACGCCACTTCTCATTTTATACAGAAGTATGAGAGTGGTAGACGATAATACTGCCGGCCTCTACTCCCCATATATTTTCTAAATTATTATATGATGAATTGTATTTAATATTATTTTTAAATTCCATTCTTCATTTAACTACTAATTCGTAATAGTTATATTATTTAAAACAATAAAAAATGGTTTAAACACATTTATATAACAAATGTTTATTGCTTCCAACAATATACACACACACACACACACAGGTATAATATATATTAATTAATTAACATTTTTATAAAAATAAATTGTAATAATATAATAATATTTTATGCATAATTTGTTATGCATAATACACGCAACCCTAACTCAAAATGCCGGACATTCGAGGCATTTAAGAAACTCCGCCCTGATTTTCTAAATTATTATATAATGAATTGTATTTAATATTATTTTTAAATTCCATTCTTCATTTAACTACTAATTCGTAATATTTATATTATTTAAAACAACAAAAAATGGTTTAAACACATTTATATAACAAATGTTTATTTATTTTGCTATTCTTTTATAATATATATATTTTCTTTTGTGTATATACCGTATAAATGTATATATATATATACAGTATATTAATATATATATATATATATATATATATATATATATATATATATATATATATATATATATATACATATACACACACACACACACACACACACACACACACACACACACACACACACACACACAGGTATAATATATATTAATTAATTAACATTTTTATAAAAATAAATTGTAATAATATATTAATATTTTATGCATAATTTGTTATGCATAATACATGCGACCCTAACTCAAAATGCCGGACATTTGAGGCATTTAAGAAACTCCGCCCTGACAGCTCCGGAAAAGAGGACATGTCCGGTGAAAAGAGGACGTATGGTCAGTCTATCCTAGCCCGTTAGCTGCTAGCATGCCGTGTGTTGTGCCTCAGTGTGCATTGTTTACACAACGTGCGTCACGCTACTTAATATGTCCATGTGGAAACTCGTTCGGTACACCTCCGAACCCAACCGGAACCCCCGTACCGAAATGCTTCAATACAAATACACGTACCGTTACACCCCTATAATTCACCGAATTACCTGTATGGTTTTATTATCTAAAAGATCACAATCTACTTTTACTCATTTTATGAAATTAAAACATATTGTATACATAAATGGACCGCATTGTGAAAATCGTGTATAATGATAAATTCATTTTAGTTCTATTAATACTAAACTACATGGATTTGGTGGTCCAACTTTCATTTTCACATCTATCTATCCATCTTCTTCCACTAGTCTGAAGTAGGGTCACGGGTGCAGCAGCCTAAGCAGAGAAGCCCAGGCTTCCCTCCCTCCACCTATTTCGTCAAGCTCTTCCTGGGGCATCCCGAGGCGTTCCCAGGCCAGCTGGGAGATATAGTCTCTCCAACATGTCCTGGGTCTTCCCCGTGGCCTCCTCCTGGTCGGACGCACCCTGAACACCTCCCCAGGGAGGCATCCGGGGGTCAAGCTGACCAGATGACTAAACCACCTCATCGGGCTCCTCTCTCATTTTCACATCAAAAAGTTAGTTTGTTATTAAAACTGTCACAATGGAGTGTTTTTCTTTGTTTCTACCCGGGCTAGCTTGTTTCTAGCATCATGTTGTAATGTTGGAAGGTGTTAAAAAAAAACATTCAATTGCTTAACATCTACGCTCAAACATTGAGACGCATAGAAAAAACTGATAGACTAAAACATTTTTGTGGATCTGAGAGCCTACAAATGGTCCAATAGTGACACAAATATACAGCATTCATATTTGCACCTGAAAGTTGAATACTCATGATGTGGAATAATGGGAACATGAATTTCAACGTTTTTTGTTATCGTCAAACAAGTAACATTTAGACAAAAAAGGGTTCCTATGTCCTACTTACCATAGCACGACTGAAGAGCATCCTAGTCCCAAGTCCTGAAGGTGGCAGTCGTGCAGCTTTTAAACTGTCAGGCAAAGAAGAAAATGTTTCAGGCATGTGTGGATGTAGAATGCTAAAAACAATGCTACTTCCAAATTGTAACATCCAGTGAATAAGTCTTGACATTTCCAACAAGAGCATCCAGGGTGGAGCTGTTTGTGTCTGTGGGTCATGAGTGTGCGAGTCATGGGGCCTTGGGAGAAAAAACTCAGCTTTTTCTTCTGCCTTCTGGAACTGCCACTGATTTTAGTCTGCTGGGGCCGTACTTATCAAGCTTCTTAGAGTGTCATTTTACACTTAAGTCCTGAGAATTTGCGAAATTTAGTCCTACTCTCAAACTTAAGAATAAAAGCTTTTTATCAACGTTCTTAAGTCTAAGAATCACTCCTACTCTCCACCATATTTAAGAGACCTTCAGAGGTGTCTTAAGTGGTTAGGAGTTGCCAGCAGGGGATGGCACTGAGGCGAGAGAGACGTGCGCCAACGTTCAGGGAACGGAACAATGTTTTGTTTTTTTTGATGACGAGCAGCTGATCAAACGGTATCGTTTAGACAGAGCGGATATTATTTTTGTCACAGATTTAATACTTTTCGATTCCTTGTTGATTTCTGCATGTGTCTGCAGTGGGCTAGTATATATAGAGCCACCCACACCAGTTTCAAATTAGTTGCCTAATTAATGAATTGGAAAGAAAATGTTATGACAGTAGCGTATGTGTGTGGCCGTGAGGTGAGTGACGTCAGTGAGTGTGTGGGCGAGAGAAGAGAGGGAGCGGTAGCGTGAGTGCCGGCGGGGACTAGTTTGTTTTGTATTATTTTGTAGTTTATTGTCAAAATATACACTCCCATTGTCCACTTAAATATTTCCAAGATATTTCTTTATTCTTAGACAACAGATTCCATTCCGTGATTGGTCATTTCTATGGACACAGAAATGGCGTCACCTAAAATTCCGTTTTCGGCACATAGTAATGTCGTAATTCAGCTCTGAGTGTGACACTTAAGATTCAGTCCTACACTTCGCTGAAAGTGTGAGTAAGACGCTTGATAACTAACTTTTAAGTGCAGCTTTCAGCCAAGAATTTATTTACTCTTAAGTCAACTCTTAGCAGACTTCTTAGGAGTCATTCTAAGAAACTTGATAAGTACGGCCCCTGGAATTTAGACAGTCTCAAAGTACTTTTAGTAACATTGTCTTGGGTGACTGTAGCTTTAATGCTAATGAGCTGTGTTAGTCCACGCCCATCTTTAACATATTGTGCATGTAATCCACTTTCTACAAATACACGAAGGATGGAACAGTTTATCAAAAAGTCTGACCTGACCTGTGCAGAGTGTGTGTTGTTTGGATCCTGTTTTTTCTTTGTGTGTGTTAATAACAGGCATGTGATTTGACCACAATGAAAAAGACTGGAAAAATTTCCGGGGACGAAGGCCCACAGCCAGGTCTAGGTGGGGGGACGAAGGCCCCCAGCCAGGTCCTGGTGGGGGGGCAACGCCCCCCGAAGCTCCTGGTTTTTCACCAATTTAACATGCTAAAATTAACAAAGACAGCACCATTTGAAGAAAATATTTGAGTGTTTAAAGACATGAAAACATCATTAATAGAACATACATAACCCAATGATCCTAATGAATCACTGTATATGGTTCAGTCCCAACAGTATTTAGTCACTAATATTTACATCTTGTGTTCATTTCACATCCACAGGTGTCACATTGATCAGTGTTATTATCTACAGTTTATTTACAATATTACCACATTACTTCAGTTCATGTAATGTAATGTAAACATTTCATTCTTTTCGCCAAAATAGGATATACATTTATGAAAATAATTAAACAAGTTTAGTATTGTTTACTCATATTTGAAAATAGGAAATAATAATAATGTGAGGACACTGACATAAGTGTGAAAATATTTACCTTCAAGATTGTTACACCACTGACAATAGTTTCAACAGACTACATAAGAACTTAATATTACAAAATAGTATTATATGCAAATTTATTTCAAATAAATTGTTAACTGGAATCAATAATGCGACTCTTTGAATTTCTGTAATTTCATAATATATTTTCACGAGGCTTTTTATTTTTAGAAAAACCCATTTATATTTCGCAAAGCAATAATTGGTTAATATTTAAAACAAACATGCGTATTTCGCAAGCAAATGTTTTTTAGCTTACCTCATTATTAACAACCCTGTCTGCAACTGAAGTGGGTGGATCTTTCCTCTCCATGTCTACGGCAGTTGTAGATGTAAACAAGATGAAGTCCGTAAGGTTTGCTCACTTTCGGTTGACATCCAAAAGTAGCAGCTATTGAAAAGTTAGTTTTCCTTGCTTCAAGTTGTTTCATATGTTTTTGGCGTTTCGCATGTACTTCCAAAGCCTTGAGACCTTGTGATCCATAGTCAATATTATCATGACACCACATGCACAAAACCTTTCCGGGACGATCGATTTTCCGAATAAAATCACAGAACAAAGTCGTAACTTCCTTCTTCCCAACAGTATCAGTGATTTCCCTTTCCATCCAGTCCCATCGGAACTTATTTTTGACATGTTTATCAATTTCTTTTACTCGTAAAGCGTCCTTTCTCTCGAGAACCGACATCGTTTACATATGGAAAATGGCGGTAATAACCATTATGAATGATGACGTTAATAACGTCATCATTCATAACAGATGTCCTGATTGGTCACAAGGAACATATCGACCAATCAACTACGGCGTAATATAAACTACGTCTCGAATCTTGATTTAGGGTCGGAAAAAAAACGGAAAAACGGGAGATAATTTTTTTTTTCTTCCCGAGATTAAAAAAGACGGAATTCCGACTTTAGACGGAAAAATCCCATGCCTGTAATAATCAATTTGGAACAGAAGGCTCTTTGATTTCCACATTAATGGAACGACGGACTGATTCACGGAATTGGCCAATCAAAAGGGAATCTGTTATCAAACAGGAAAATTGCCTTAACGTGAGTAAACCGGGAGGAGAAAGAAGTTTTAGTGAGGACGTGTGCACCTCCAACACTCAAGTGCTCTCACCACAACTCAAACACTTTTCACTCACCTTAATGGAGCGGCGTCAGCACTTTAGCCGCCCTGCACCCTTCTTGGGCGTCTGCCCCCGGGACTCAACTCAGACCTCAAACAAGTGGGAGAGAGAAAAAAGAACAGAACTCATCTCTTATTCCAAAGAGCCAAACACTTCCCAAATGACTTCTTCTGTTCGTGTCAAGAGATTTTTATTTTACTAATTTTTCTCAACACGATTTTCGGTACGATGCGATTCTCAGAATATATTATTTGATATACACTTTACAATAAAACCTTTTTGCATGTTACAAAAGCTCTTCTTGGCTGCTGACGTGTGACATCTACAAACCCCGTTTCCATATGAGTTGGGAAATGGTGTTAGATGTAAATATAAACGGAATACAATGATTTGCAAATCCTTTCCAACCCATATTCAGTTGAATATGCTACAAAGACAACATATTTCATGTTCAAACTCATATACATTTTTTTTTTTGTGCAAATCATTAACTTTAGAATTTGATGGCAGCAACACGTGACAAAGAAGTTGGGAAAGGTGGCAATAAATACTGATAAAGTTGAGGAATGCTCATCAAACACTTATTTGGAACATCCCACAGGTGAACAGGCTAATTGGGAACAGGTGGGTGCCATGATTGGGTATAAAAGTAGATTCCATGAAATGCTCAGTCATTCACAAACAAGGATGGGGCGAGGGTCACCACTTTGTCAACAAATGCCTGAGCAAATTGTTGAACAGTTTAAGAACAACCTTTCTCAAGCAGCTATTGCAAGGAATTGAGGGATTTCACCATCTACGCTCCGTAATATCATCAAAGGGTTGAGAGAATGTGGAGAAATCACTGCACGTAAGCAGCTAAGCCCGTGACCTTCCATCCCTCAGGCTGTACTGCATCAACAAGTGACATCAGTGTGTAAAGGATATCACCACATGGAACACTTCAGAAACCCACTGTCAGTAACTACAGTTGGTCGCTACATCTGTAAGTGCAAGTTAAAACTCTCCTATGCAAGGCGAAAACCGTTTATCAACAACACCCAGAAATGCCGAGCTCATCTAAGATGGACTGATACAAAGTGGAAAAGTGTTCTGTGGTCTGACGAGTCCACATTTCAAATTGTTTTTGGAAACTTTGGACGTCGTGTCCTCGGGACCAAAGAGGAAAAGAACCATCCGGATTGTTCTAGGTGCAAAGTGTAAAAGGCAGCATGTGTGATGGTATGGGGGTGTATTAGTGGCCAAGACATGGGTAACTTACACATCTGTGAAGGCACCATTAATGCTGAAAGGTACATACAGCTTTTGGAGCAACATATGTTGCCATCCAAGCAACGTTACCATGGACGTCCCTGCTTATTTCAGCAAGACAATGCCAAGCCAGGTGTTACATCAACGTGGCTTCATAGTAAAAGAGTGCGGGTACTAGACTGGCCTGCCTGTAGTCCAGACATTGAAAATGTGTGGCACCTGCAATAGCAGAAGGGAGACCCCCGGACTGTTGAACAACTTAAGCTGTACATCAAGCAAGAATGGGAAAGAATTCCACTTCAAAAATGTGTCTCCTCACTTCCCAAACCAAAACTGAGTGTTGTTCAAAGGAAAGGCCATGTAACACAGTGGTGAACATGCCCTTTCACAACTACTTTGGCACGTGTTGCAGCCATGACATTCTAAGTTCATTATTATTTGCAAAAAAAACCTGAAGTTTATGAGTTTGAACATGAAATATGTTGTCTTTGTAGCATATTCAACTGAATATGGCTTGAAAAGGATTTGCAAATCATTGTATTCACTTTATATTTACATCTAACACCATTTCCCAACTCATATGGAAACGGGGTTTGTACATGCAGTGACTACGTTTTATTTCATTTCTGTAAGAATAAACAGTAAAGGTGGATTATTTGGACATATGGTATTCTGGGGTGATAAAAGAACAATGTACACCAAACCAAACTGGCAACCCTCATATAATCCCAAATGTGGATTTTGTGAACTATTCCAGCCCTAATATACACTGTAAATCTGCACATATATCCCATTCAACAAGTGTTAGCAACATTAGCATACAATGCTAACAGTCACATTTGAACAGCAACATCATGCTAGGTCAGGGGTCACCAACCTTTTTGAAAGCAAGAGCTACTTCTTGGGTAGTGATTAATGCGAAGGGCTACCAGTTTGATACACACTTAAATAAATTGCCAGAAATAGCCAATTTGCTCAATTTACCTTTAACTCTATGTTATTATTAATAATTAATGATATTTTCACTTAATTGAACGGTTTAAAAGAGGAGAAAACACACAAAAAAAAGACAATTAAATTTTGAAACCGTTTATCTTCAATTTCGACTCTTTAAAATTCAAAATTCAACCAAAAAAAAGAAGAGAAAAACTAGCTAATTCGAATCTTTTTGAAAAAATTAAAAAAATAATTTATGGAACATCTTTAGTAATTTTTCCTGATTAAGATTCATTTTAGGATTTTGATGACATGTTTTAAATAGGTTAAAATCCAATCTACACTTTGTTAGAATACTGTATATAACAAATTGGACCAAGCTATATTTCTAACAAAGACAAATAATTATTTCTTCTAGATTTTACAAAACAAAAATTTTAAAAGAAATTCAAAATACTTTGAAATAAGATTTAAATGTGATTCTACAGATTTTCTAGATTTGCCAGAATAATTTTTTTTGAATTTTAATCATAAGTTTGAAAAAATATTTCACAAATATTCTTCGTCGAAAAAACAGAAGCTAAAATGAAGAATGAAATTAAAATTTATTGATTATTCTTTACAATAAAAAAATTAATTTACTTGAACATTGATTTAACTTGTCAGGAAAGAAGAGGAAGGAATTTAAAAGGTAAAAAGGTATATGTGTTTAAAAATCCTAAAATCATTTTTAAGGTTGTATTTTTTCTCTAAAATTGTCTTTCTGAAAGTTATAAGAAGCAAAGTAAAAAAATTAATGAATTTATTTAAACAAGTGAAGACCAAGTCTTTAAAATATTTTCTTGGATTTTCAAATTCTATTTGAGTTTTGTCTCTCTTAGAATTAAAAATGTCGGGCAAAGCGAGACCAGCTTGCTAGTAAATAAATACAATTTAAAAAATAGAGGCAGCTCACTGGTAAGTGCTGCTATTTGAGCTTTTTTTAGAACAGGCCAGCGGGCTACTCATCTGGGGCCGTACTTATCAAGCTTCTTAGAATTACTCCTAAGAAGTCTGCTAAGAGTTGACTTAAGAGTAAATAAATTCTTGGCTGAAAGCTGCACTTAAAAGTTAGTTATCAAGCGTCTTACTCACACTTTCAGCGAAGTGTAGGACTGAATCTTGAGTGTCACACTCAGAGCTGAATTACGACATTACTATGTGCCGTAAACGCAATTTTAGGTGACGTCATTTCTGTGTCCATAGAAATGACCAATCACGGAAGGGAATCCCTTGTCTAAGAATAAAAAAATATCTTGGAAATATTTAAGTGGACAATGGGAGTGTATATTTTGACAATAAACTACAAAATAATACAAAACAAACTAGTCCCCGCCGGCACTCACGCTACCGCTCCCTCTCTTCTCTCGCCCACACACTCACTGACGTCACTCACCTCACGGCCACATACATACGCTACTCTCATAACATTTTCTTTCCAATTCATTAATTAGGCAACCAATTTGAAACTGGTGTGGGTGGCTCTATATATACTAGCCCACTGCAGACACATGCAGAAATCAACAAGGAATCGAAAAGTATTAAATCTGTGACAAAAATAATATCCGCTCTGTCTAAACGATACCGTTTGATCAGCTGCTCGTCATCAAAAAAAACAAAAAACATTGTTCCGTTCCCTGAACGTTGGCGCACGTCTCTCTCGCCTCAGTGCCATCCCCTGCTGGCAACTCCTAACCACTTAAGACACCTCTGAAGGTCTCTTAAATATGGTGGAGAGTAGGAGTGATTCTTAGACTTAAGAACGTTGATAAAAAGCTTTTATTCTTAAGTTTGAGAGTAGGACTAAATTTCGCAAATTCTCAGGACTTAAGTGTAAAATGGCACTCTAAGAAGCTTGATAAGTACGGCCCCTGGTCCTTACGGGCTACCTGGTGCCCGCGGGCACCGCGTTGGTGACCCCTGTGCTAGGTTATCTTATTTGCCAAATAAAAAGAAAATGATCAAACGTACGGCTCCAACATCTGCCGCTGACTGATTACAAATGATGATGTGTAGCAAAGCCTTCTTATTCACCAACTTGCGGGCCTAGCTAGGGGTGTGTCAAAGTCAGTTCAAGTCCATAAAAATGAATGACGTCATAAAACTTGGAACTTCAAAAGCGACCTTTTCCTCTCACAAGCACGGGAGATTTGAGGTGTTTGGCGCTCATCTATAACACCATTTAAAAATGTGCAAACTTGTGTTATTGTTGCGGTCGTAGTAGCGTACAAGTACAAGACTACGTTCTGTGCCCTGGCATCCGTCAGAGGTGCTCATTATTCGCCCGGACAGTTTAAAGAAAAAAAAATCAGAACAGCCTTTTCCTGTGAAGCAGGTGTTGCAACCCGAAATACGCTTTTAAAGGGCAAAATGGCATTCGCTTAGACATTTTATAGCGACTGCAACTCCTGCTGGTCTTTTTTTTGGGTTGGCGCTATCCTGTAATTCAGCTGATGTTCTCTGCAAGGCATGTGTCAACATCAAGCATTCTTCAGACAATCTGATGCACCGAGCGGCCTTATGGGGCTGGTTATTACAAGAATTACACACAAGGCGCACATGTCATTAGGGGGCACCCGAGAGAAGCCCTGCTTTACACACATGGGCCCCTGCGGCTCCAGCAGCTTTTGAAGTGTGGCTAATAAAATGCTGACACCACCTCCACAAAAACTCTTGTCCAATGAGAGGCCATTAAGCAAACTTTTATTTGGCCTTAGAAAATGCTTGAACATGCTCCTCGCCCTCACTCCTCAACATGCACAGGTAAAGGGAGGGGATTGTACATTTGACTTTTTACTCCAGCATCACAGTGAAACATGGCCGCCCTCTCTTCTGCTCTGACCAGGTAAATAACCTCATCACTTGGCTGTATTATGACCCAATATTTATTTGTACTTTTTTTCTACATTGTTGCAACTTAAAGACGCCTGAGTTGGCGGCAGCTTTTTCAGAAATCTGCGGCAAAAGTTGCAATGTTTTGATGTTGATTTTTTTTAGGGTGCACAAAGAAAATCGATTCACATCCAAATCGCGATTCTTATTCATTCCGATTCTAAATAAATTAATAATTTTCTTAAATGTATTTAAAAAAAAAAAAAAACATTTAGTTTTTAGGCCATCTCCATGCATCTAAAAATAACTTTTATAATCTGTAATGAAAAAGTTTCATTATAGTCATACCAAATATATTGCGAGAACCGGTTTGAATGGAAAATCAAGTTGAATGGAGATTAAATTCTAAATTGAATCAGATCCAATTGTCATCTGCCCAAAGATGCACACCATTGAATCAACGTGTGATTGTATAAATGTATCGAATGTTTTAAGTCTTCTTTGTTCTTTAACCTTGACCTCAAAAAGCACAGGATTTAAACAAAAGATGCAAAACAAATACTGTATTGATGTTTTACTTGTTTTATAGCACACAAACTGAAATATAAACACCATATGGCAGATAAAAGCACATACTAAATGTCAAATGACTGCACTGTTTTAATTCATTATAACTTAGCAAAGTGATAACTAGTTATAACTACAGCTAAATGTTTATGTAGTACATTATCCATTATCCGCTCTCGACAGGAACAGGAAGTAGCTCAGGGGCCGTACTTATCAAGCTTCTTAGAGTGCCATTTTACACTTAAGTCCAGAGAATTTGCGAAATTTAGTCCTACTCTCAAACTTAAGAATAAAAGCTTTTTATCAACGTTCTTAAGTCTAAGAATCACTCCTACTCTCCACGATATTTAAGAGACCTTCAGAGGTGGTTAGGAGTTGCCAGCAGGGGATGGCACTGAGGCGAGAGAGACGTGCGCGAACGTTCAGGGAACGGAACAATGTCCTGGATTTGTTTGATGACGAGCAGCTGATCAAACGGTATCGTTTAGACAGAGCGGGTATTATTTTTGTCACAGATTTAATACTTTTCGATTCCTTGTTGAATTCTGCATGTGGCTGCAGTGGGCTAGTATATATAGAGCCACCCACACCAGTTTCAAATTAGTTGCCTAATTAATGAATTGGAAAGAAAATGTTATGACAGTAGCGTATGTGTGTGGCCGTGAGGTGAGTGACGTCAGTGAGTGTGTGGGCGAGAGAAGAGAGGGAGCGGTAGCGTGAGTGCCGGCGGGGACTAGTTTGTTTTGTATTATTTTGTAGTTTATTGTCAAAATATACACTCCCATTGTCCACTTAAATATTTCCAAGATATTTCTTTATTCTTAGACAACGGATTCCCTTCCGTGATTGGTCATTTCTATGGACACAGAAATGACGTCACCTAAAATTGCGTTTACGGCACATAGTAATGTCGTAATTCAGCTCTGAGTGTGACACTTAAGATTCAGTCCTACACTTCGCTGAAAGTGTGAGTAAGACGCTTGATAACTAACTTTTAAGTGCAGCTTTCAGCCAAGAATTTATTTACTCTTAAGTCAACTCTTAGCAGACTTCTTAGGAGTCATTCTAAGAAGCTTGATAAGTACGGCCCCTGAGCTACGTGAGAGGACAACCATTGTGAAATTGGAGCAATAAATAGCAGATCCAGATCTTTATGCCTTAATATTAAATCTCACATCAAAATATTGATACTTAAGTTAATTGAGATCATGAACATTAATAACAGGAACACGATGTAAAGTTTCTAAATCGTTGTGATCTTGTCTAAATAAAATGAGACTGGTGGGAAGTGGGAAGTACTTTTTCTTCCGCCGAGGTAAGTATGTCATGCACATTGTGCTGTGTTCACTTATTCAGTCTATTTGTTTAAGAAAATGATTGGCAGTTAAAATGATCACTCGGTATTATAAAATAGCAAGTGTATGTCTAATTTGAGAGACTACATAGAGAATTAGATCTAAATAACATTCAGTGCAGAAAAAGGCCATCATTTGTTTCACTTTCTGATTTTATATCCTTTAAAGATGATTCCCCAAGAGCAGCAACACTTGAAATACACTACTTTTGACCTCACACATGAGGTGTATTTGTACCAAGTATCAAGTCGGTTTTGCCGATACCAGTCTGAATTTTACTCGGTATCTGATGGTAAATAAAATCAGTGGTATGGCACATCACTTGTTGATGAGCTGTTACACGTTGTTCCTGCTTGCTCTGCCTACACAAGAAACAAACCTGTTTGAGACAAAGTCTATTGGCAAAAATGACGCAGATTGTGTAAAATATGCAGGGAAGTTGCAGGCGTTGGACAAAGTTATGAGGCTGTACATATTTCGAGGTCGGTACCGAAAATCTGGACTATAAGTTGCTACTTTTTTCTTAGGCTTTGAATCCTGCTGCTTATAAAACGGTGCAGCTACCGTATTTTCCGCACTATAAGGCGCACCGGAGTATAAGGCATACTTGCCAACCTTGAGACCTCTGATACCGGGAGGTGGGGGGTGGGAGCGTGGTCGGGGGTGGGTCGGGGGCGTGGTTAAGATGGGAATATATTTAAGCTGGTATTTACCAACTCAAGTATTTCATATATATATATATATATATATATATATATATATATATATATATATATATATATATATATATATATATATATATATATATATATATATATATATATATATATATGTATGAAATACTTGACTTTCAGTGAATTCTAGCTATATATATATATATTTATTTTATTATACATAGAAATAAAAGAAATACTTGAATTTCAGTGTTCTGGAGGCTATCCAGTAGATGGCAGTATTGAGTGTCACAACATTGCTGTTTACGGCAGATGAACTGCTTTACGGTAGACTGAACGTGACTGCTGTTGTGGTGTGTTGTTACCGCGCTGGGAGGACGTTTATGAAACTGCCCAACAATAAACCCACATAAGAAACCAAGAACTCGCCCTCGATCATTCTACAGTTATGACGTCATTGGGCAGGCAAGCTGTTTATATTGTGGGAAAGCGGACGTGAGAACAGGCTGTCCCCACTCAGGTCCGCATTGAGCTGGAGGGGGCGTGGCCTCCAGCTCCGGCTGAAAACCGGGAGTTTGTCGGGAGAAAATTTCTGCCGGGAGGTTATCGGGAGAGGCGCTGAATACCGGGAGTCTCCCGCTAAAAACGGGAGGGTTGGCAAGTATGGTATAAGGCGCACCTTCAATGAATGGCCTATTTTAAAACTTTGTTCATATATAAGGCGCACCGCATTAGAAGGCGCATAGAATAGACGCTACAGTAGAGGCGGGGTTACGTTATGCATCCCGTAGTTGCGAGACCTGTTGTGGCTCAATATTGGTCCATATATAAGGCGCACAGAATTATAAGGCCCACTGTCAGCTGTTGAGAAAAATTGAGGTTTTTAGGTGCGCCTTATAGTGCGGAAAATACGGTAATTCATTGATTTTTATTCGCTGACAGACGACTTTCAATCAATCAAAAGTTTACTTATATATCCCCAAATCACGAGTGTCTCAAAGGGATGCACAACGACATCCGCCCTGAGATCGGTAGGTTGGAGTTCAAATCCCAGCCGAGTCATACCAAAGACTATAAAAATGGGACCCGTTACCTCCCTGCTTGGCACTCAGCATCAAGGGTTGGAGTTGGGGGTTAAATCACCAAAATGATTCCCGGGCGCGGCGCCGCTGCTGCCCACTGCTCCCCACTGCTCCCCAAGGGGATGGGTCAAATGCAGAGGACAAATTTCACCACATCTAGTGTGTGTGTGACAATCATTGGTACTTTAATCTTTAAACTTTAATCCTCTGACTTTAAAATAGTTTTTAAAAAAGCAAACACACTAAATAGTTGTGTTATTGTTTGTGCTATGGCGCCGCCTTTTGGACGAGTTCACTCACTGCAGTGCTGCATTGACCTTCTGTTTAGACTTTTTTTTTTTTTAAACCTAGCGGAAGTACAGTTGCCATTCGGTCTTCTAGCATTCCATAGCACTTCCACTCGTGTGGATTCTTCATTCATAAATCTAAGTCACATTTGTAGGTTTTACAGCATAACTAAAACCATTTTTACTTACTAAACTGTCCCATGTGTGATGTCTGTAGGCTTTATTCCCGGTGCGCGCGACCGTCCAGAAATGACGGTAGTTGAATTGACCTTGACATTGCTAATTCCTGGAGAGACTAACATGAAGTCCAGTCTTTCTTTACGTGTCATCAATTAAAGGTGCAATGTAGTAGACGGGTGCACTTGTAGAGTGAAAGGAGAGTAATAGAGAATGGCATGATATTGATTAGATGTTTGAAGTAGTTACACAACAAGATGCAAGCTATTAGAGTTTAGCCTGACAGGTGAAGGGCTCAGGCATCTACATAAATGTGGATGCAACCTTATTAAAGGTCAAGCCTGGTGACTCTGCAAAAGTCATGCATTTACTAGCGGCTGCCAATCAGTTACATTAAGTTAGTCAGTATTTGAAGGTAATGTTAAGATTGTGTCTTTTGTTCTAAAAATACTAAAGAGATCTCCTCTAAACTGTCTTGGATTGACATTTGGACCTCTATATGCTCCTGAGAACCGGCGTCATCTACAGTGGACATTTGTGGGCTTGCACAACAGGCTAAAGAAGTGGCCCACAGACAAATATCCACTGGAGAGCAGAGGTTGGCAAACTTTTTCACCTCGGGGCCACTCAAATATTAATGCTAAATTAGTCATCTTACTCTTGATTTTAATCCTATTCAATAATTATATCTAACCTACTTACAGTTTACAACTTTGTCAAATGATACAAAAGCATGTTTTAATAAAACATTGTTAATTGAACAAACAAACTGTGGTTGTGCTGATTAGAAGAATAAGTACTAATCCCTGGGACTTATCCCCGCCTTATGTTTGCATGCAGCTGAGATAGGCTCCAGCCACCACCGTGACCGCGAGAGGGACAAGTGGTAGAAAATGGATGGATGGATGTACCAATCAAATATACTGCATAAGAAGGGACTCATAAATAACTGATTAAAATACATTTACACACAACTATGTTGTGTTAAAATAAATAAACAATACCAAACATGCTTTCTGACTAAACAATCCATGAAAATTGAAGTACAAATTAAAATACAGCTTCACTACTTTAGTCAAAGTTTTTGTGCTTAAGAAACTTCTCTGACTTCTTCTGTTTGTTTGATATTGTCATCACTGCCACACGTGGTGGAAAAGTGTATTACAACTGAACCCATACGAATCGCAGCTGAGAAACACATTTTTAGACGGGCCTGTAGGGGGCGCTCACGGTCCAACAATGTGCCTCAGCCCTATGGTTAAGAAACAGTGCTGTAGAGGACGCTGGCTTTGAAGAGGTTACTTGCCTGCTAAACACCAAACTTCCTTGGTATAGAAATGCTAATATCGTATATGCTCTAAAATAACTGTCCTTTCATTTTTTTAGGCTGAAAATTCAACACATTTCTGCCACTCATTGAAATGGAAATCACCACCAACTATTACAATAAGAATTTTAACAATATTGTCTGTTTTGGAAATGAGAATATTTTAAATCAAATATATCAAAAGGCTTGATCATTTTATTTCATAAAAAAACAACTAAGCAATACATACAATTTTGTGAAATATATACTTATTTGCTCTTTATTTAGGTCATACTCTTTTCCATTACAAAAATAATGTGATTTGACCTAAATACAGGTGAATATGGTAAAAAACTTCATTCATTTCAGCAGTTTACCTCCCAATGTGAAACAAGTATGTGATATCATTACATACAAATTGAAATATGTCAAGCTTTTGTTATCATTTTGATGATCATGGCTTACAGTTTTAGAAAAAAAACAAATTTTCTGAAATGCTCAATTTATAGTTTTCAAAAGCTGTAAACCACATCAAAATGATATCAAAAGAAGGCTTGAAATACCGAGTGTCATTTACTAGTTTCACCTTGTGAATCTAATTGCTGCTGTAAACAAACTGTTGCACAATCTTCTACTTTTTTGAGTTCTACCTGCAGTGCTTCTCTTCATATTTTTTCCCTATTATATTTCCTCAACGCATTGAAAGCATTTGATTTCTTTAACCATGTTTTTTTAATCAATAAAATAAATATCACTTTCAAGACACCTATGACACTATTTAACATATTATTCAGAACATCATTAAAGCTACCCAATGCATTATCTGATGTATTTATTACAAACATCACAGTTGTGAAGTCCATTTATTGCCATAATTCATAAGTCTTTGGAATATGAATTTGCACACTTTTCATGGCCAAATGACGTGATAATAATGTCAGATGATTATTATTCCTAAAAACAGCACGCATGTATGCAAATGCTATTTAAAAAGGTGCAGTATGGAGCCGTGATAGCGGGCTTGTACCTTTGAGATGGGTTGATGTAGGAAAAAAGGAGTCAGTGAGACCCTGAGGGACCTCTGAAGACGTCTTTTAAAGGCGTAACGTTGGAGGCCGACGTCTGCCCTTGCTGCTGACCGAGCCATCAGTCACCTATTTGACGTCCCGCTCGCTCAGTAAGCTAACAAGCATCTGCAAAGGAGTTTACACAGAGAAATAACCTCCAGTGCAGCCATTTCTCAGACGCATGAGACATAACCTTTTATAAAGAATCCTGTCTCTTCCGCAGGGACAGAAAGTCTTCTTGCTCCACATGCTTGAGTCCCATCTTTGAACCAGGAAGTAGCCTGCTAGCTAACAAACAGATGGACAAATACTAACATGAGTTTTTTTTACCACTATTGCCATATTTCATCCTCTTTTTCTAACCATTTAATAAACATTTTGGCCTGTCTCTGAATCAAAATTGTATGCTAGATGATCCACACTCCACAAACCATGAAGTACAGTAGTCTGCTAGCTAACAAATATACTGACAACAATGGTACGGTCTACAACCTGTCATTTGTCATCCTCCATGAACCAGGAAGTAGTCTGCTAGCTAACAAATATACTGTCAACAATGGTACGGTCTAAAAGCTGTCATTTGTCATCCTCCATGAACCAGGAAGTAGTCTGCTAGCTAACAAATATACTGACAACAATGGTACGGTCTAAAAGCTGTCATTTGTCATCCTCCATGAACCAGGAAGTAGTCTGCTAGCTAACAAATATACTGACAACAATGGTATGGTCTAAAACCTGTCATTTGTCATCCTCCATGAACCAGGAAGTAGTCTGCTAGCTAACAAATATACTGACAACAATGGTACGGTCTAAAACCTGTCATTTGCCATCTTCCATGAACCAGGAAGTAGTCTGCTAGCTAACAAATATACTGACAACAATGGTACGGTCTAAAACCTGTCATTTGTCATCCTCCATGAACCAGGAAGTAGTCTGCTAGCTAACAAATATACTGACAACAATGGTACGGTCTAAAAGCTGTCATTTGTCATCCTTCATGAACCAGGAAGTAGTCTGCTAGCTAACAAATATACAGACAACAATGGTACGGTCTAAAACCTGTCATTTGTCATCCTCCATGAACCAGGAAGTAGTCTGCTAGCTAACAAATATACAGACAACAATGGTACGGTCTAAAACCCGTCATTTGTCATCCTCCATGAACCAGGAAGTAGTCTGCTAGCAAACAAATATACTGACAAACAAATACAAACATGACAGTTTTTTTAAAATTTTTATAATGTTGTATTGTATCCTCTTTTTTAACCATTAATAAACATTGTGGCCTGTCCTGTAATCAAAATATAATTCTATGTCACCCACACTCCAGGAAGCAAGTCTAAAGTGGTATAGTCTAATTGTCACATGTTCAGGAAGTACTGCTCGCTAACATACAGAAAGCGAGCAGGAAGCAGGAAGTAGTCTGATAGCTAACAGATGAACAAAGAAATCCAAACATGACAGTTTTGTACTCCTACACAAAGATTGTGGCCTGTCCTAGCATCTAAATGGTATGTTGTGTCAGCAAATATACTGACAAACACGTGTCCCTGCAAGCATGAAGACTACGTCACTTCCTGTCAACTTGTTTTATTTCAATAACAATGTCATATAAAAGGTAACACACAAACCAACAAACCAAATATGACTTAGGAAAATTGTATTTTGAAACCATACAGAAACTTGAACGATGTACTAAGCAGCATTAAATATCAAATATCTTTTTATTACTAATTCACAATACTGACCTTTTAAAAGTCTACTTTTGTTGCACAAATAGATTTGAGTAAAGTGCCTTGTCAAAAATAATCAACATTTTAAAAAGAAATGACCACCCCGAAAGGGACAAGCGCTAGAAAATGGATGGATGGACAGACATTCATTGCAATGACAGAAGAGTGAAGATGATGAAAATTGTGGCGATGATACTACCATATTTTACGGACTATAAGTCGCAGTTTTTTTCATAGTTTGGCCGGAGGTGCGACTTATACTCAGGAGCGACTTATGTGTGAAAAGATGAACACATTAGCGTAAAATATCAAATAATATTATTCACCTAAGAGACTAGACGTATAAGATTTCATGGGATTTAGCGATTAGGAGTGACAGATTGTTTGGTAAACGTATAGCATGTTCTATATGTTATAGTTATTTGAATGACTCTTACCATAATTAGGGATGTCCGATAATGGCTTTTTGCCGATATCCGATATGCCGATATTGTCCAACTCCTTAATTACCGATACCGATATCAACCGATATATACAGTCGTGGAATTAACACATTATTATGCCTAATTTGGACAACCAGGTATGGTGAAGATAAGGTACTTTTAAAAAAAATGAATCAAATAAAATAAGATAAATAAATTAAAAACATTTTCTTGAATAAAAAAGAAAGTAAAACAATATAAAAACAGTTACATAGAAACTAGTAATTAATGAAAATTTGTAAAATTAACTGTTAAAGGTTAGTACTATTAGTGGAGCAGCAGCGTGTGCTTACGGACTGTATCCCTTGCAGACTGTATTGATATATATTGATATATAATGTAGGAAGCAGAATATTAATAACAGAAATAAACAACCCTTTTGTGTGAATGAGTGTGAATGGGGGAGGGAGGTTTTTTGGGTTGGTGCACTGATTGTAAGTGTATCTTGTGTTTTTTATGTGGATTTAATAACAAACAAAAAAACGATACTGATAATAAAAAAACCGATACCGATAATTTCCGATAGTACATTTTAACGCATTTATCGGCCGATACTATCGGCAGACCGATATTATCGGACATCTCTAACCATAATATGTTACGTTAACATACCAGTTGGTTATTTATGCCTCATATAACGTACACTTATTCAGCCTGTTGTTGGGGGCGGTACAGCTCGGTTGGTAGAGTGGGCGTGCCATAGAGATGCGCGGATAGGCAATTATTTCATCCGCAACCGCATCACAAAAGTCATCATCCACCCGCCATCCACCCGAACCAACATTTTATCAAAACCCCACCCACCCGCCACCGGCCCGTTGTTATATATCTAATATAGACGATGCAAGGCATTAGTGAGGTTAAAGAATATATGTATGTCATCCCTATTTAAACAAAAATAAATTAAATAAATAATAATAATTGAATTATAATGAAAATGGACGGTCGCGACAAACAAAGCAGGCTAAATAGCCTTACATTGTAGCCAATCGGAGATGCGCTTCACTTGAAAGCGAGGCCAAATAATGAACACACAGTAGTATATCTCCAATAGAAAAAAAAACACAATAAACAACGCAATTGTCTTAATTCTTTTGCATTGTAGTGCGCCCAAACAACACGTAACCATCAAAATTATTCAGCTGACCCAACTCAATATAGGTTAGACATGGGCTTATTTGGTATAGCCTAGGTAACGTAGACTAATTTGTTGAACATATCCAACCGTATGTCTACTTACTTTTTTTTTTTAGCACTATGCAGGAGTAAAATGGCATCAACAGTGCCAGGATTCAGGTGAGAGCGCCTGGCCTCTAAAATGCGCCCTGCTGCGCTGAAGGAGCGCTCACTTGCGGCACTTGTTGCTGGGACGCATAGGAAGGATTCTCTCTATACATTTAACTATGTATATATATTTCCCAATTGGTTCAACCGCCACCCGCCCGAATCTATTTCAAATCTATTTCTTCCGCCATCCTAGTCACCGCCGTTGTGTCCTTGGGTAAGACACTTTACCCACCTGCTCCCAGTGCCACCCACACTGCTTTAAATGTAACTTAGATATTGGCTTTCACTATGTAAAGCGCTTTGAGTCACTAGAGAAAAAGCGCTAAATAAATATAACTCACTTCACTTCACTATTCTTTATTTATTTTAAATTGCCTTTCAAATGTCTATTTTTGGTGTTGGCTTTTATCAAATACATTTCCCCAAAAAATGCGACTTAAATATGTTTTTTTCCTTCTTTACTATGCATTTTCGGCCGGTGCGACTTATACTCCGAAAAATACGGTAATTATTTTTTTTAAATCTACCCCTTGTTCATTTTTTTTTATCCTAACTCATTTTAATACTAGGTCAGCTATTCTTTTTATATAAAAACTTTGAAAAAACATTGAAATATCACAGCATGTGACGTCACAGAAGCTACGTCGTAAAATATTTCTAGAAAGAAAGTGTTGTATTCTTTGTGCATGTGTGCACCAATCAGGTAGTAAAACAACACTCAAATATCAACATTTTAAGTCAAAACGGAATGTTCCTATCACCCTCCAGTCAAAGGAAGTAGCCTGCTAGCTAACAAACAGATGACAGTTTTTACTAATATTGCAGTATTGTATCCTCTTTTTTGATCAATGCATCATACATTTATATTTTGACCTGTCTGTCCTGTAATCAAATGTGTAAAGTCATCAATCCTCCATGAACCAGGAAGTAGCGTGTTACCTAACAAACACATATAAGTGACATTTAGTATTTTTTTGTAGAATTTGTTTTAAAATGATTGACATTACTATTAAACCACATATAAACAGTAGTGTTGTAGTTTGCAGTGTCCTCTTTTGTAGTCTGACGAGTCTTATGTGTATCATTCAGGGTCTCTGCAGGTTTCAACCAGTCAAACTTAAGACTTTTAAGACCATAATGAACATAATTGATGACCATTTCATATCAATACTGACAAAAAGTACAAAGACATAAATGAAAATCAGAGGGCCAGAATGAATTGTAATGATATGAATGAATTCTCTCTTTCACAATGGAAAACTAACTGGTTAAACTAAGTAAATACACCAGAAGCGTGTCTATTGTAAACAAATACTAGCAAACATTTTTCAGCTTTGCCATAGAAGTGCAGTGTGCTTCATGTCATGTAGAATGTCAGCAATGGCAGAGGAAAGCGCAACGATATGTTATCTGTAAAAAGGACTGTTAGCATCTCTGCTAAAGTTAAATGGTTAACTTTTGCAGTGTTTTTGCGGCTTTCAAAATTGAGCATTCAGATAAAAACCTGTACAGTACTACTGTACCTGCACAAAGTAGTGAAAAAATAGTGATTGTCTAAAAAGAAGGAAGGCCATTATGGCTTGCAGGCCTCAAACAGAATTTACCGTTATTTCCGGACTATAAGCCGCACCTGACTATAAGCCGCACCAGCTAAATTTAGGGGAAAATACAGATTGCTCCATAAATAAGCCGCACCCGACTATAAGCCGCAGGGTTTTGATGTGTAATTAGCGTAGTATATAGGGGTTCCTGCTACCACGGAGGGGATTGTCGGGACAGAGATGACTGTTTGGGAACGCAAAGCGTCCCATTTATTAACAATAAATCTTTCAATCATTCAATCAAACTTTCACATCTTTGACATGGCGAACAGCATTCGTGCAGAGTACAAATAATACAACGCTGCAAAGTAATACAAAGTGCTCGCATGTACGTTATCAAAATAAGCAGCCTACCGGTATATGAAAAGTCAGTCTTTAATCATTGTGTCATCGTCTTCCTCCTGCGTACTAAAACCACCCAAATCCTCTTCGTCGGTGTCAGAGAAGAACAGGCCGTAAATAAGCCGCACCCTTGTATAAGCCGCAGGGACCAGAACGAGGGGAAAAAGTAGCGGCTTATAGTCCGGAAATTACGGTAGATGTGAATTATGTGGATAACATTCACATTTTCTCAATATGTCTCTGAATACATTACACCTGTTTTTGTGATGCTAATAAACAAGGACTAGTTTTATTGAAGCATAAAGTTAAAGTTAAAGTTAAAGTACCAATGATTGTCACACTAAGTGCAAACACTAAACAGACAACCTGTTTAGCTTTTTAGTGTCCCTTGCTGTATAAAAGTTGGAAAAAAGATTAGGCATGAGAAGCTGACCTGAAAACATTGGAATAAATAATACATGAGAATTGTTTTTGAATAGTTTTACTGCTGTGAGTACACTATTAGCACTGGCAAATGAGCAGGTATGTAATAGTATGATTTTACTAGTAAACATATCACATTGATCTCACTCACATCACACTCCTTTAGGGGGTGTAGTTGACCGTGTATGGGTGTGCAAGTTGTGCAAGTGTTTGCGGCATTTCAGCAGCTTTTGACACAGACTTATCCAGATTTTTGATTTTTACATGATCATTTCATTGACTTTCACTGCAATATTTACATCCTCAATAAGTCCACAAATATCTGCTTGACTTGCATATAAATCTGTATTATTCATGTTAATAATGTAATGTTGGTTACATTTGTAGGAATTTAAGTTGGAAAATAATTACAATCTGTAATAATAATGAACTTTTAGTTCCACGTTTCCTAATAATGTAACAAATAAATTACCATATAGGTGTGTGAATATTTGGGCACTTAACAATTCTATACGATTCCTAGGGTGATGATTTGATTCCAGTGTTTCCCATAAACTGCCAAGATACCTGTGGCGGTGGGGGCGTGGCTATGGGCGTGGTCACCATGACATCATCGAGTAATTTGCATAATTTACTACAATGATATGATTTTCTCTAAAAAGGCTCAAAAAATGTATACTTACTAATTAATAACAGTTTTGTTTTAAACATCCATCCATCCATTTTACAATATAATTACAACACTTTATGTACATATTTATATACAGATTTGAACAATAAGTTATTCACTGAAATATATTTATTAAATGTGGTTCTAACAAAAAATATATCTTATAAAAATATAAAAGCTAAAATGTCTCTTAAAGCTCTGCCCCTTTAATTAGTGCATACTAAATAATTTAACTTTAGCCTACTACTACAACCATATTATTTACCAGCAACATAAAGTGAAACAGAGGCAGAGGTGTCCTGCCACAGTCAGTAACAAATAAACAGAAAACAGTAGTGGTGGTAGATAGACACAGAGCTTCATCAAACATCTGATCCACTGAACAAAGAGCTCCAAAAATCTTGATCCTACACTTCTCTTTTGTAAAGTAAATCTGAAAAGCCGATATGTACATCTACATCAACTATATGATTTGCCTGAGAAGCTGGACAGGACAAAAAAAATTAAAAAAAATTAAAAATTAAAAAAATGCCGAAAAATCTATTTGTCGCGGCCTTAATTCTTTCGTGGCGGCCCGCCACATATAAATGAATGTGTGGGAAACACTGGATTCAGAATCGATTCTCGATTTAAACCGATTTTCGCAATGTTTTATTTGGTATAATAATTATAATAAAACTTTTTCAAAATAGGTTACATGCTAGCTCTTTCTGGTTTTATGGAGATGGACTAAAACAGCTTTAAAAACAAAACAAAAAAAATTAGTGTGTATATAGATTTATATACATACATACATACATACACACATACATACATATATATACACATACATACATACATATACTGTACTTACATACATAAGGGTTAGGTGGTAGCCCTAACCCATACATATACAGTATATATATACACAGTATATATGTATATACACACACACACACATATACATATATATATATATATATATATACTTTACGCATGCTGCGGTGTGGCCGTGACATACATACAGAGTGCATGATGTGGAGTGTGTCAGCTCGCACACACAGAGCCGAAAGAGCATACAAGAATAAACAGCGTGAACAGGAAGAATAGCAAAAAAAACCCGGCAATTCTACTGATTAATAGAGAGCGTTCAAGGATGGTGGAATTTTTGGGTTTCAAGACTATCAATAAAGATGACGCTTAGCTGTTTTAAAACATGCCTCGCCAAAGGTAGAGTATTACAATTTTTGCTTCAAACGTATCAGAACATTTCAATAACAAGCACGACAGGATGGACAGGTAATATAGTTAACTAGCTCACCCGCTGTGCACATATAAATATGTAGCTGGTTGGCTTGTTGCCACTTATTAGTGCTGTCAAAACCGCCCACGTAGCGGCAAGTGAAATTACTGAATTGTGTTACATATTCCTACAATATGTGTTACATATTTCTACAATATGTGTTACATATTCCTACAATATGTGTTTGAGCTGCTACATATCTGTGTACTTTTAGCCATAGTTTTATTGTTTAGTATTTACTAATTATGTTATTTGTCTGAAAGCACAGATCCAAATTGGCAACTATAAATCATGAAGCATTTAATACAATGTCAATAAAGCTTTCTATTCTAACCCTAGATTATGGCAGACTATATACACTTGTAAAGTGTTCTTTTGAGAACAGCCCAATGTGTTTAATGCCTTTTAATTCTAACCTTCTACATCTGTCTTTGAGTGCACTAAGAAACATGTTTAATGTATGGTAAGATTTTGTGTTAAAAATAAAGCTTGGCATATATTTGTGGTTCCCTTTATTTCATCATCATCATCATTTATTTGTATTCCTTTCATAAAAATGCATGTATACAAGCCACGTACAGTTGACACTTTCATTGTTTTTTGTTTCTTATACATTTCCATGATTAGAAAGGAGCAGATGGAAGAATAATATTCTTATATTTATCTGCCCCCTTTTTAACACAAATTATTTGAGATTCCATGCTTTCACAGCAGCAACAGACAAGCACATTTCTTTCAAATGTGTTGGCACTCTTGGATGTTTAAAGTCATACTTCTGTGCTTCTCATCTTCACACGTGAACACAAATAACTTTTGTAAGTCCTTCGGAAGAACTTTATTTCTAGCTTTGAACATCACTAATAGAGTATGCAATTCTACAATGTCTTTGAGTTGAATAATCCTGCCCTAATGAAGAGTGGATTTGTGTGCTCTCTGTATCCTACTGTAAAAATGATACCAATTACTCTTTTCTGTGAAAGAAATAAAGGCATTATGTTGCTGGGATATGTATTTCCCCATATTTCAGCACAATAATTGAAATAAGGCAGAATAATTGAGCAATATAACGTTCTCATTGTGTTATACGGGAAACTGTATTTAACGTTGTTCAAAATAAATAAACTTATTTTTCACATGCAATATATGAGCTTTCCATGTCAACTTTTCATCTAAGATGACCCCAAGAAATCTGATTTCAGACACCTTCTCAATTTTTACATTGTTTATGGATAAACTAACTTCGATCTTTCTGTTATTACTGAATACCATACATTTAGTCTTTTCCAAATTTAAAGATAATTTATTTACATCAAACCACAATTTTAGTTTAACCATTTCCTCTTCAATATTATCGGCTAAGATTTTCAAGTCATCTGCTGAACAGTATAACTTTGCATCGTCTGCCAATAATACCTACTGTAAAATTGTCGAAACCTCACAAATATCATCTATATATAAAATAAAAAAATTGGGTCCTAAAATTTTGAAAGTATGAAAAAGTACACATCACATATATATATATATATGTATGTTTATATAATTTACGATTTGTAAAAGTTATGAATTGATTTAGAATCAGGATGAATACGAATCGAGATTTGGATGTGAATTAAAAAAATTTGTGCACCCCTATTATTAGACATTACAAATTTTGTTCAAATAAAAATAAATATCTGACTGAGTTATAATTTCAAAGCAAGTTATCCGTTAAACTGTCAAATTGACAATAGATTTTACGTACAAAAAATGGCTGATCAATCAGCATAAACTTACCATAAAAAAAAACAGTTGTACTATTTTTCTATTGACAGTAATACATCGCATAGATTTTACAGTAAGAAATTGACTGCTCTGTCGCCGGAATTTTGCCGTAAAAAAACAGTGGAAGCATTTTTCCAGTTACAATAATATGCTGTCAAAAAACTAGGGCTGCAACACCTAATCGATTACAATCGATTATAAAAATAGTTGGCGATTAATTTAGTTATCGTTTTGTTGGATCTATGCTATCCGCATGCGCAGAGGCAATTTCGACAGATTAATCGATTATCAAATTAGTTGTTAGTTGCAGCCCTAAAAAAAACTATCAATTCTATGAAAACATTCTGGCAACAGAGCTGCCGTTCTACAGAGTCTGTCAAATAATATATAATGATCAAATGTATGATATTAATATGAGATATATTCATTTATTACTCAGTGAGAAGGACTAAGTCGTGTGTGTGATGTTTTCTCTCCTTCCTCCACAGAAAGCCAGCATGTGTTGTCTTCCTGGCCCTTGTGGCCCTCCTGCTGGCTCCAGCACTTGGACGTGAGCACATTGCTTCTTTTTTTTTTTAAATTGCAGTTTTATCCTTCTTCTAAACATTTTGGATGCCTTTTTTGAGGCCTTGAACATGCATGAAAGACGTGCCAGGAAAAATCAAACTTCAAAATGTGCTCTCTAGTGCCACCTCTAAAATTAAAATATTTTAGCCCCTCCAAGCAGTTCCACGTATCGACAGGAAAATGGCAAGAGACGTCTATCGTGTGGGGACGCACATAAAAGTCTCAGGACCCTATATCTGAAAATGAACAGGAAGTCGGCCATTTTTGGTTTTTGTCTTCGTTACAATGACAGAAACTACACTTATAGGTGATCACAAATGAAGAACACATTTTTCCTACGCCATAAGATGTGGGCGTGGTATGGCGCCAGACTTTGCATCAGTGGTTTATGGCGATTTTCTGGCGAAGAAAAAGGGATTGTACTTTAACAAACTTCCACTCGGGACTTGGTTCAAATGAGTCACAGTTAAAATGACAGAAACTACACTTATAGGTAGGGATGTCTCAGATAATGGCTTTTTGCCGATATCCGATATTCCGATATTGTCCAACTCTTTAATTACCGATACCGATATCAACCGATACCGATATCAATCGATATATACAGTCATGGAATTAACACATTATTATGCCTAATTTGGACAACCAGGTATGGTGAAGATAAGGTAGTTTTTAAAAAAATTAGTAAAATAAGATAAATAAATTCAAAACATTTTCTTGAATAAAAAAGAAAGTACAACAATATAAAAACAGTTACATAGAAACTAGTAATGAAGGAAAATGAGTAAAATTAAGTGTTAAAGGTTAGTACTATTAGTGGAGCAGCAGCACGCACAATCATGTGTGCTTACGGACTGTATCCCTTGCAGACTGTATTGATATATATTGTTAATATTAATAACTGTATCCCTTGCAGACTGTATTGATATATATTGTTAATATTAATAACTATATCCCTTGCAGACTGTATTGATATATATTGTTAATATTAATAACTGTATCCCTTGCAGACTGTATTGATATAAATTGTTAATATTGATAACTGTATCCCTTGCAGACTGTATTGATATATATTGTTAATATTAATAACTGTATTGATATATATTGATATATAATGTAGGAAGCAGAATATTAATAACAGAAAGAAACAACCCTTTTGTGTGAATGAGTGTAAATGGGGGAGGGAGGTTTTTTGGGTTAGTGCACTAATTGTAAGTGTATCTTGTGTTTTTTATGTTGATTTAATTTTAAAAAACAAAAAAAAAAAAACAAACAAACGATACCGATAATTTCCGATATTACATTTTAACGCATATATCGGCCATGATAAATTAAGAACACATGTATCCTACGCCATTAGATGTGGGCGTGGCATTGCGCCAAACATTGCATTCCCCACAAAATGTTTGTAAGTGGGTTCCACCAATTCAGTTTTGATCTTATTTGGTAGAAATGATGACACTCTGTACCTGTTCCTACCTGCTCATAGTGGGCGGAGCTGATCAGAGACGGATACTAAACTGACATTGATTGATTGATTGAGACTTTTATTAGTAGATTGCACAGTACAGTACATATTCCGTACAATTGACCACTAAATGGTAACACCCCAATAAGTTTTTCAAGTTGTTTAAGACGGGGTTGTTTAAAGGCCTACTGAAAGCCACTACTAGCGACCACGCAGTCTGATAGTTTATATATCAATGATGAAATCTTAACATTGAAACACATGCCAATACAGCCGGGTTAACTTATAAAGTGACATTTTAAAATTCCCGCCACACTTCCGGTTGAAAAACTCCTTTGGATATGATTTATGCGCGTGACGTCACAAAATCTACGGAAGTGGTTGGACCCCATCTGACCCGATAGAAAAACCTCTTGTTTTCTTCGACAAAATTCCACAGTATTCTGGACATCTGTGTTGGTGAATCTTTTGCAATTTGTTTAATGAACAATGGAGACTGCAAAGAAGAACGTTGTAGGTGGGATCGATCGGTGTCTTAGCGGCTAAGTACAATACTTACAGCAACACAACAAGGACTACTTACTACGCCTAGCCGATGCTTGCCGCCAAACCCACGGATGAAGTCCTTCGTCGCGCCGTCGATCGCTGGAACGCAGGTGAGCACGGCTGTTGATGGGAAGATGAGGGCTGGCTGGCGTAGGTGGAGCGCTAATGTTTTTATCATAGTTCTGTGAGGTCCGGTTGCTAAGTTGCTAAATTAGCCTTAGCGTCGTTAGCAACAGCATTGTTAAGCCTTACTAGGCTGAGAATTTTTAACCGTGTAGTTACATGTCCATGGTTTAATAGTATTTTTGATCTTCTGTCTATCCTGCCAGTCAGGGGTTTATTTGTTTTGTTTCTATCTTCATTTGAGAACGATGCTATCACGTTAGCTCAGTAGCTAAGTGTGTCACTGATGTATTGTCTTGGAGATAAAAGTCACTGTGAATGTCCATTTCGCGTTCTCGACTCTCATTTTCAAGAGGATATAGTATCCCAGGTGGTTTAAAATACAAATCTGTGATCCACAATAAAAAGGAGAGAGTGTGGAATCCAATGAGCCAGCTTGTACCTAAGTTACGGTCAGAGCGAAAAAAGATACGTCCATCACTGCCTCTCAAGTCCTTCACTGTAACGTTCCTCATCTACAAATCTTTCATCCTCGCTCAAATTAATGGGGTAATCATCACTTTCTCGGTCCGAATCTCTCTCGCTCCATTGTAAACAACGGGGAATTGTGAGGAATACTAGCTCCTGTGACGTCACGCTACTTCCGCTACAGGCAAGGCTTTTTTTTTATCAGCGAGCAAAAGTTGTGAACTTTATCGTCGATTTTCTCTACTAAATCCTTTCAGCAAAAATATGGCAATATCGCGAAATGATCAAGTATGACACATAGAATGGATCTGCTATTCCCGTTTAAATTTTAAAAAAATCATTTCAGTAGGCCTTTAAGTGAAGATGAATTGCAAAAAATGTTTTGCAAAAGACAGGATGTGGACGCAGCACGGCGCCAAACTCCGATCTGATAGTTCGCCACCAGACGTTAACTTGGTTTCACACGTTCAGGTCTTGATCCTAATTGCTACAAATGATTACAGTGTGAAGTGGCTTCATTTAGTTTGACATGCATTGAATTTTTTTGAT
Source organism: Entelurus aequoreus (assembly GCF_033978785.1). Lineage (NCBI taxonomy): Eukaryota > Metazoa > Chordata > Actinopteri > Syngnathiformes > Syngnathidae > Entelurus > Entelurus aequoreus. The sequence goes on along the minus strand of NC_084750.1, from coordinate 9,155,884 downwards.
CTTATTTTGTTTTAATATTTCATTTCATTTTAGTGAAGTGTGAAGTGAATTCATATTTATATAGCATTTTTCTCTAGTGACTCAAAGCGCTTTACATAGTGAAAGCCAATATCTACCGTAATTTCCGGACTATAAGCCGCACCCGACTATAAGCCGCACCAGCTAAATTTAGGGGAAAATACAGATTGCTCCATAAATAAGCCGCACCCTTGTATAAGCCGCAGGGTTTTGATGTGTAATTAGCGTAGTATATAGGGGTTCCTGCTACCACGGAGGGGATTGTCGGGACAGAGATGACTGTTTGGGAACGCAAAGCGTCCCATTTATTAACAATAAATCTTTCAATCATTCAATCAAACTTTCACATCTTTGACATGGCGAACAGCATTCGTGCAGAGTACAAATAATACAACGCTGCAAAGTAATACAAAGTGCTCGCCTGTACGTTATCAAAATAACCAGCCTACCGGTATATGAAAAGTCAGTCTTTAATCATTGTGTCATCGTCTTCCTCCTGCGTACTAAAACCACCCAAATCCTCTTCGTCGGTGTCGGAGAAGAACAGGCCGTATATAAGCCGCACCCTTGTATAAGCCGCAGGGACCAGAACGAGGGGGAAAAGTAGCGGCTTATAGTCCGGAAATTACGGTAAGTTAGATTTAAAGCAGTGTGGGTGGCACTAGGAGCAGGTGGGTAAAGTGTCTTGCCCAAGGACACAACAGCAGTGACTCGGTTGGCAGAAGCGGGGATCGAACCCAGAACCCTCAAGTTGCTGGCACGGCCACTCTACACTATACCGCCCCAATTTTAGTATTTTTCATTTTATTAGGGCCCTATTAAAATTGCTGTTTTTCCCTCAATACATTTAGACACCTTTTTGAGGTCCCTACCATGCAGGAAAAGTCCCCATATTTTCAGGCACATCAGGTGTGACAAAAAAAGGAGTTATATTTTGGGTGTCCATCAGGGCAGATGTTACTGCAAGCGGGGCGGCGAGGGCTGTTGAATGCTGCATGCAGCTGGAATTATTATTATTACATGAGTACCTAATGAAGTGGCCATTGTCTTGATCATCCAGGAAACCAAAATAGCAGACATGCAGAGGATTAAATGAGATTAAATGTCCCTCCTGACAATCACAACCAGCTCCATTGTCTGCGCTGGTCAATCTAATATGAAGCGGCAGATAAAGTAGGAGTGCAGCTTTAAAATTGGAACGCACGCGGAGACGCCATGTGACATCTTCATTGTGGTCCCCCTCGTGCTCGTTACACTAATGACTGACTTTGCGGCGGCAGACTAACGTTTTAACAGCTTGAGTGTGCAGTCTGATAAGTGTTTAGTGGGGGATTTTAAATACCTTCTCGCCACTTGATCTCATTTCTCAGCATTTATGTGAGCCGCTTCCAGATGTGTCGCCTCCACGCGGTCCTGGAGCTCAGTCGTCACGGCGACTGTGGGATAATAGAAACACACAAGTGTTAATATATACTGGAAAATGTACATTGAGGGATGTGAGCACTCTGAGAACAAAAAGGAAGTGCTGCCACGCAGACCCCGAAAGAAAATGTTAAACATGAAGACTACATTTCACCCTTACATGTATTCTCATCTACAGGAGGAAGGAGTCACATGGCACCATTCATCACGGTTTACCTAACACATGAAACATGACAAATACAGGGCGTGCACTATCCACTTCAGTGGCCAGATGGCAGTAGAGTGTTGAATAGCTAAAAATGCTTTGTGACATTTCCTACTTTGACCACAGCGTCAAGTGGTACAAGTCCTCAAATGTTTGATATCATACGGTAGTTCCTAAATGTAATACTTCATTGCTTCTAAGTGGTACAAGTCCTCAAATGTTTGATACCATACGGTAGTTCCTAAATGTAATACTGCATTGCTTCTAAGTGGTACAAGTCCTCAAATGTTTGATATCATACGGTAGTTCCTAAATGTAATACTGCATTGCTTCTAAGTGGTACAAGTCCTCAAATGTTTGATATCATACGGTAGTTCCTAAATGTAATACTTCATTGCTTCTAAGTGGTACAAGTCCTCAAATGTTTGATACCATACGGTAGTTCCTAAATGTAATACTGCATTGCTTCTAAGTGGTACAAGTCCTCAAATGTTTGATATCATACGGTAGTTCCTAAATGTAATACTGCATTGCTTCTAAGTGGTACAAGTCCTCAAATGTTTGATATCATACGGTAGTTCCTAAATGTAATACTTCATTGCTTCTAAGTGGTACAAGTCCTCAAATGTTTGATATCATACGGTAGTTCCTAAATGTAATACTTCATTGCTTCTAAGTGGTACAAGTCCTCAAATGTTTGATACCATACGGTAGTTCCTAAATGTAATACTGCATTGCTTCTAAGTGGTACAAGTCCTCAAATGTTTGATATCATACGGTAGTTCCTAAATGTAATACTTCATTGCTTCTAAGTGGTACAAGTCCTCAAATGTTTGATATCATACGGTAGTTCCTAAATGTAATACTTCATTGCTTCTAAGTGGTACAAGTCCTCAAATGTTTGATACCATACGGTAGTTCCTAAATGTAATACTTCATTGCTTCTAAGTGGTACAAGTCCTCAAATGTTTGATATCATACGGTAGTTCCTAAATGTAATACTTCATTGCTTCTAAGTGGTACAAGTCCTCAAATGTTTGATACCATACGGTAGTTCCTAAATGTAATACTGCATTGCTTCTAAGTGGTACAAGTCCTCAAATGTTTGATATCATACGGTAGTTCCTAAATGTAATACTGCATTGCTTCTAAGTGGTACAAGTCCTCAAATGTTTGATATCATACGGTAGTTCATAAATGTAATACTTCATTGCTTCTAAGTGGTACAAGTCCTCAAATGTTTGATATCATACGGTAGTTCCTAAATGTAATACTTCATTGCTTCTAAGTGGTACAAGTCCTCAAATGTTTGATATCATACGGTAGTTCCTAAATGTAATACTGCATTGCTTCTAAGTGGTACAAGTCCTCAAATGTTTGATATCATACGGTAGTTCCTAAATGTAATACTTCATTGCTTCTAAGTGGTACAAGTCCTCAAATGTTTGATATCATACGGTAGTTCCTAAATGTAATACTTCATTGCTTCTAAGTAGTACAAGTCCTCAAATGTTTGATATCATACAGTAGTTCCTAAATGTAATACTTCATTGCTTCTAAGTAGTACAAGTCCTCAAATGTTTGATATCATACAGTAGTTCCTAAATGTAATACTTCATTGCTTCTAAGTGGTACAAGTCCTCAAATGTTTGATATCATACGGTAGTTCCTAAATGTAATACTTCATTGCTTCTAAGACTATGTTTACACGGCAGGCCAACGTGGACAACATCTGATCTTTTCAAAATCTGCTTCGTTTACAAGTTAAATGTGATCTTGATCAGACTCCATTAAAAATGCACACAGGCCTCAAAGAAGCCCTAATGTGGCCTGACATCACTTGCAGGGATAGTTTGATAACGTGAAAACAAAGGAAGTTGACCAGATTCCATAAATGAACAAGGGAGTCGCTACTATTACTTTGCAAAATAAAAGACGCCACGATTTCAAAATGAGTGTTTTTTTTAACATGAAAAAAAATGAAAATATATATACGTATAGTGTACTATATTTGGTACTTTTTTATTTGAGAGCTTTATTTTTCATCTCACTTACATAAAAAACGTACGTAACATGCAAGCAAATAAGCCACAGCGTACATGTCATTTCCAGTCCTTCAACAATGTCTATGTCTTGGGAATCAAAGTATGTAAATATATCCATATAGCCTTTTAAATGTGCACTGAAAAGTTCATTTTGATCCCTGAAACGTGCTGCCGAAAGCACATGTTGTGATGAGTATTCCTGCACGCGCACACAAATGACGTGGATGTACCAAAGATGACGTAAAAGTGGCAAACAAGTCATATTAGGCTGGAGTCACATTTAAAAAGATCAAACTCCATTCAGACTCTCTCCTGGTGTGGCCTGATTTTTTTTTTCATGAAGAAATACAATCATGTCTGCTTACGGACTGTATCCCTGCAGACTGTATTGATCTATAGCAGGGGTCACCAACCTTTTTGAAAGCAAGAGCTACTTCTTGGGTGCTGATTAATGCGAAGGGCTACCAGTTTGATACACACTTCAATAAATTGCCAGAAATAGCCAATTTGCTCAATTTACCTTTAACTCTATGTTATTATTAATAATTAATGATATTTACACTTAATTGAACGGTTTAAAAGAGGAGAAAACACGAAAAACAAGAAAATTCAATTTTGAAACATAGTTTATCTTCAATTTCGACTCTTTAAAATTCAAAATTCAACCGAAAAAAAGAAGAGAAAAACTAGCTAATTCGAATCTTTTTGAAAAAATAAAAAAAATAATTTATGGAACATCATTAGTAATTTTTCCTGATTAAGATTAATTTTAGAATTTTCATGACATGTTTTAAATAGGTTAAAATCCAATCTGCACTTTTTTAGAATATATAACAAATTGGACCAATCTATATTTCTAACAAAGACAAATCATTATTTCTTCTACATTCTCCAGAACAAAAAAAAAAATTAAAAAGACTTTGAAATAAGATTTAAATTTGATTCTACAGATTTTCTAGATTTGCCAGAATAATTTTTTTGAATTTTAATCATAATAAGTTTGAAGAAATATTTCACAAATATTCTTCCGTCGAAAAAACAGAAGCTAAAATGAAGAATTAAATCAAAATGTATTTATTATTCTTTACAATAAAAAATAAAACATTTACTTGAACATTGATTTAAATTGTCAGGAAAGAAGAGGAAGGAATTTAAAAGGTAAAAAGGTATATGTGTTTAAAAATCCTAAAATCATTTTTAAGGTTGTATTTTTTCTCTAAAATTGTCTTTCTGAAAGTTATAAGAAGCAAAGTAAAAAAATTCATGAATTTATTTAAACAAGTGAAGACCAAGTCTTTAAAATATTTTCTTGGATTTTCAAATTCTATTTGAGTTTTGTCTCTCTTAGAATTAAAAATGTCGGGCAAAGCGAGACCAGCTTGCTAGTAAATAAATGCAATTTAAAAAATAGAGGCAGCTCACTGGTAAGTGCTGCTATTTGAGCTATTTTTAGAACAGGCCAGCGGGCTACTCATCTGGTCCTTACGGGCTACCTGGTGCCCGCGGGCACCGCGTTGGTGACCCCTGGTCTATATTGATATATAATGTATATATTGTGTTTTTTGTTGATTTACTCATTTATTTTTTTTAATTTCTTGTGCGGCCCGGTGGTTGGGGACCACTGACCTAGAGGACATTTAAAAAAAGACTCAAAGTCAGTATTGTTTGTGTTTTCAACAATAAACAGACTGGAAATTGACAGAGTTAAATAAATGAAATTTTGGGGGTTTAGTAATAGATAAAATGAATTGGAAATCATGTAAATATAAACAAGAAATATTTCTATAGTGAACAAAGCAAAAATCACTACTGCTTCACAGTGTTACCATGTCTGAGTTATTGTGTAAAAATAATTACAAAAGTTCACTACATTCACTAAACCGTGTTACAAAACAGATCAGTTATGATAATAAATAATGTTGGATAAAGAAAATGTAAAAAACTTTTTTTATTGAATCAAAATTATTGTAATTCAATGATTTGGTTACAGCTAAAATTATGTACAAAGACAATTATAACCTGATACCCAAAAAATTATTTTCAACAAAAGAGAAGTATAACCTTAAGAGGGGACAATGTATTTAAATGATTTGTATGCATGTACAACACTTAAGACCTTTAGTGTATGAATGAAATGATGGAATGGATTAATAAACAATGTACGCCAAGAAACTGTTCAAACAAGTGTTTACAAAGTACAAGTAAGATTTATGATAAACGTCTTGAATTGATTAATAATTACATATTCATCTCATTATGTAAATCATAACAGACGTAATTATTTATGAAGATAACTGCTGTATTTATGATAATAACTGTTGTATTTATGAAGATAACTGTTGTATCTATGATGATAACTGTTGTATTTATGAAGATAACTGTTGTATCTATGATGATAACTGTTGTATTTATGAAGATAACTGTTGTATCTATGATGATAACTGTTGTATTTATGAAGATAACTGTTGTATTTATTGATTGATTGATTGAGACTTTTATTAGTAGATTGCACAGTACAGATTCTGTACAATTGACCACTAAATGGTAACACCCCAATAAGTTTTTCAACTTGTTTAAGTCAGGGTCCACTTAAATCAATTCATGGTAAATGACAACAACTGTTGTATTTATGACAACAACTGTTGTATTTATGACAATAACTGTTGTATTTATGACAACTGTTGTATTTATGACAACAACTGTTATATTTATAACAACTGTTGTATTTATGAAGATAACTGTTGTATTTATGACAACTGTTATATTTATGACAATAACTGTTGTATTTATGACAACAACTGTTATATTTATGACAATAACTGTTGTATTTATGACAACAACTGTTATATTTATGACAACAACTGTTGTATTTATGACAATAACTGTTGTATTTATGACAACAACTGTTATATTTATGACAATAACTGTTATATTTATGACAATAACTGTTGTATTTATGACAACTGTTATATTTATGACAACTGTTATATTTATGACAATAACTGTTGTATTTATGACAACAACTCTTATATTTATAACAATAACTGTTGTATTTATGACAATAACTGTTATATTTATGACAATAACTGTTGTATTTATGACAACTATTATATTTATGACAACAACTGTTATATTTATGACAATAACTGTTGTATTTATGACAATAACTGTTGTATTTATGACAACTGTTGTATTTATGACAACTGTTATATTTATGACAACAACTGTTGTATTTATAACAACAACTGTTATATTTATGACAACTGTTGTATTTATGAAAATAACTGTTATATTTATGACAATAACTGTTGTATTTATGACAACAACTGTTATATTTATGACAATAACTGTTGTATTTATGACAATAGCTGTTATATTTATGACAATAACTGTTGTATTTATGACAACTGTTATATTTATGACAATAACTGTTGTATTTATGACAACTGTTATATTTATGACAACAACTGTTATATTTATGACAATAACTGTTATATTTATGACAATAACTGTTATATTTATGACAATAACTGTTGTATTTATGACAACAACTGTTATATTTATGACAATAACTGTTGTATTTATGACAACAACTGTTATATTTATGACAATAACTGTTGTATTTATGACAACTGTTATATTTATGACAACTGTTGTATTTATGACAACTGTTATATTTATGACAACTGTTATATTTATGACAACAACTGTTGTATTTATGACAACTGTTATATTTATGACAATAACTGTTGTATTTATGACAACTGTTATATTTATGACAACTGTTATATTTATAACTGTTGTATTTATGACAACAACTGTTGTATTTATGACAACTGTTATATTTATGACAATTGTTATATTCATGACAATAACTGTTGTATTTATGACAATAACTGTTGTATTTATGACAACAACTGTTATATTTATGACAATAACTGTTATATTTATGACAATAACTGTTGTATTTAGCATTCATTGACGTAAATTGTCTTACAAACTGACAACAGGAAGCAAACGTGTTAGCATTTGCTAAGAAGTGGACAAGGGTTAGGATGAAATAATTTCTGCTTCTTCCTACTTCACATGACGTGAAGACAAATTAAATGGTGTACAATATATGTGATGTTATCATATTGTAACTGTATATATCTTCTAAATTAACTTAACCAACCAAAAACAGTATTTGCTGCTAAGGGTTTCCAATGGTTGCAAAATCAAAGCTAATGCCAGCGAGTAAGATCAGATCTTACTGTAAATAGCAGAGGGGAGCCTCGTAACTCAAATGTAATTAGCAGTGGGGAGCCTCGTAACTCAAATGTACGAGTGCAAGCATTACTAAACCAAAACACTTGAGTCCATGTCCATATACTGTATGTCATTTATATTTGATGTATACATATTTTATTGATTATGTCACAAAGTTTGTAGCGTTAACAGAGGGTGGGGGAAATACTAGCTGGTTCAAACTAATTATGTTATTGTGCCGAAGAAGAGCTAGCAAACAAGCTAGCGACTCAAAGACCATGCAAGTTAAAAGTCCCAAAATAAAAGTGCTGCGGAGACAATGCTCACCCAAATGCCGCAAAGAGAATGTTGGTGGAAAAGACCCAGGAAACACCGAGGAAAAGACATCAAAACATAAACCAGCTCGCAGCGCGCTAATTGCAAACAAACAGGTGAGCCGCCAGCAAGTTCAACTCGCGGCATCCGGTGCCAAAACAGGAAACACCTACAAAATAAGAGTCTCAAACGGGAACGGATGATGAACAGGTGAAACAAATCTAAAACCGATAACATCACTCTGCAAGAAACCGTTTACTTAAAATCACTGTAGTAATCTTTCCAAATGCATTGATATTTTTTTAAATGTACAAATGCCTGCCGAGTACATCAATGTTGAGTCACATAGCCCCGCCCCCACCGAGTGACGACACAAATAAACACAATTGTAATTAAATCAATATGAGAGCTTACATCACTTACACATCTGTATTTTTACACCCTGATATTTTATTCGGGCTGTGTGCAATGCAATTTATTTGTTTTTAATTCATTTTATTTTTTAAAGTAATGACCTGTTTTAACTCTTCTTTCATGACCTGGATGTTAGTCTGTGATCCTGGCTTTTCTGTTTTTATTTCATTGCATTTTACCTGGGGGTTTCAGGCTAAAACCTGACATATCATTCATATGTTTATTACTATGTGCTGTCCCTATTTTCAATAAAGAATTGAAAACAAAGTGGAACCAAAACCGAAGTCAGCCCTGTCAAGTGCAACATGAGGGAATTAAAGCAATGAAACATATTAATGCAATTAAAAACATACATTTTAAAGACAAATGCTAGGCTAGTTGACTGACATGCTATCAGTGATACTCATGTGCGATTGTCTGAAGGACTCAACTTCTGCCAAAAGTAGTTTTTATTAACTACAAATAATCTATTTTTCTGCACTTTTCAGCGATGTAAAGCAGCATGCAGAACATGGACACATCAGACTGATACAAATCCTGAGTAGTGAATTGGATTAAAGTGACAAAAACATTTTAATATTCAATTTCCAATGTGAAGCCTCGGTGAGCTCGGATTTTCCCAATGTTGATATCAGTATTAGTCTGATACCAGTGAAAAACACAAGTATCAGATATGTGCTTGTATATGAAATGTGTGATATCATGTGCGATACAAGCAGTCCTGCAGCATCTTTACTTGTGTGTGATATCATGTGCGATACAAGCAGTCCTGCAGCATCTTTACTTGTGTGATATCATGTGCGATACAAGCAGTCCTGCAGCGCTTTTACTTTTATTCACAAACATAGTTTTGTATTAAATCGTTTCTTTTGTTAATATAACTTGTGTGATGTCATGTGCGATACCAGCAGTCCTGCAGCGTCTTTACTTGTGTGTGATATCACGTGCAATACAAGCAGTCCTGCAGCGTCTTTACTTGTGTGTGACATCATGTCAAATACGAGCACTCCTAGTTCAAATTCAGCTACCGCAATCCTCGTCGCTGCCGTTGTGTCCTTGGGCAAGACAATGCACCCGCCTTGACCCTAAGCATATAAACAAACAGTATAGCAGTGTAACGTGTCAATATAAATAATAACTGTAGTTGCATATTACTTACACATAAAAAGTATCCAAAGCAGAAGTGTTAGAAAATATCCAGTAACAAGCGTGTCCGCATCATTGATTTTGCTGCATCGTGAGCTTATCTTAATTATAAAGACCACTAGGTGTCACTGAAAAACCAATGACCACTCCAATTCAACTTAAAGACGGCAAAAATGTAATGAATTGGCTAGTGTTTTTCAAACCCACTGTAGCTGCTGACAGAAGCACATTGTATATATGTTATATAATTTCATAGTTGGTTAGAATAAATAAATACAATGTATAAATATAAGTTCATATTTACATAAAATGTGATTAAAAATGTATTTCCTTTGGTAATTTCATGCAAGTATATGTTAACTTTATTTTTGTTACAAAACCCATGTAAATTGGAGAGGAACATATTTTTTGTTCCGGTTTGGTCACATTGTTGGGGGGACAATTAATATGTGACGGAATAAGAGAAGCAGCATGAGACAGCAAGCATTTGATGAAAGACGTTAATGGAGTCTCGGCTTGAAAAGAAACTTTATTCCCTCAGAGTTTGTGAGGCCAATGAGGTATGTTTCTTTCTGATATGTATGTGAAATCAATGTGTTTTATGTTATTGGATGTCAGACTAATTGTAAGTTCTGTTTTTCTTATTTATTAGTTCTGACGGCATTATTTCGGCATCGTTGTTTACGAGAAGAAGGCGTGGCTGAAAATAAATGTCTGTTTGAGAAAAATGAACAACTTGAGCCTTGATTAAGACCTCGGAGGGAGTAACACCCACCATTGGTCTTATTTCACTTCACCAAACAATTTTTAACATTCCACAATACTAAATAATAAATGTATGTATGATTATATCATATCAAATCAATATTGGTATCAGCCAATAGTCCAGACTCCAATATTGGAAGTGGACACCCCAGTTGTCATGTATGTTGATATCAAATACTAAAATGGCTACAATATACGACAATATCGATATAAAATGTGGTGTTTGACTTGTGTCCTACCAGAACTGGATTTTAACCGACTAGATGGCGACACCGTCTGCCCCCCCATGAGAAGGGGACAGGATGATCTTCCAGGTGATGTCTCACATCAAGGTGTTACCATGGCAACTTGCACTCATCCTCTCATGACTCCAGCAGGTTTTGATCTGATCACACAGTTCCAGCTGGACGTCATCCCCCTGAAGGGTGTGAGGAAGGTGGACGGCTCCACTCCTCTGCAGGTGGCGTACCGCCTGGACCGCGAGGCCAACTTCCAGATCCCCACCATGTGAGTGGCTGCACATCATCATTGGGGGCGGGAACAATACCTGTCTGAACATATTTGCCATACACACAGGTGATGCATTCAAGGACTTGGAGAAAACAAACACTTTGTAGGGCTTATGTGGCTGAACATGCTATTTTTACTTGTTGTTTCAAAGCAGCTCGGTTTAAAAAGGAAGAGGCATTCTGGGAAGGTGCAGCTGCCTGAGAAAAATAAAGAAAAACCTGCTGAGCTACCTTTCTCCATACGACCTAGTTCAGTATCCCGATCCCATTTCGATATCGGCTATCATTCCCATATTAGCAAAAGACCAAGTATGGGATGATATCGGCTTGCATTTAAACTGTGTGACATTATGTGCGATACAAGCAGCCCTGCAGCGTATCTACTTGTTTGTGATATCATGTGTGATACAAGCAGTCCTGCAGCACGTATACTTGTGTGTGATATCATGTGCGATACAAGCAGTCCTGCAGCACGTATACTTGTGTGTGATATCATGTGTGGTGCAAGCAGTCTTGCAGCGTGTTTACTTGTGAGTGATATCATATGTGATACAAGCAGTCCTGCAGTGTGTTCACTTGTGTGCGATACAAACAGTTCTGCAATGCGTTTACTTGTGTGTGATATCATGTGCGATACAATCAGTCCTGCAGCGTGTTTACTTGTTTGTGATGTCATGTGCGATACAAGTCATTCTGCAGCATGTATCCTTCAGTGTGATATCATGTGCGATACAAGCAGTACTGAAGTGTGTTTACTTGTGAGTGATACCATGTGCGATACAAGTCGTCCTGCAGCGAGTTTACTTGTGTGTGATATCATGTGCGATACAAGCAGTCCAGCAATGCGTTTACTTGTGTGATGTCATGTGCGATACAATCCGTCCTGCAGCGTGTTTACTTGTTTGTGATGTCATGTGCGATACAAGTCATTCTGCAGTGCGTATCCTTGAGTGTGGTATCATGTGCGATACAAGCAGTCCTAAAGCGTGTTTACTTGTGAATGATATCATGTGCGATACAAGCCGTCCTGCAGCGTGTTTAGTTGTGTGTGATATCATGTGCGATACAAGCAGAGTGATTACTTGTGCAAAGCTGGACAGACAGTTAACATTTCAATGTCCTCCAATAAGCACACAATTTCTTCTATTTTGCTAAAGTCATTTACAAAAGGTAAACATGCTAGGCTGTAGGCTACTAGCAGCTACACAACAGCTAAGCACACAATAGCACACAAGCTAGACATACGTAATTATCATTGAACTAAAACAGCATAAGTCAATATAAACAAGTATTAATTATATTTGCACATTACTTACACATACAAAGTCTCCAAGGCAGAAGTGTATTTGAAAGTATTCAGTAACAAACGTGTCCGCATCATTCAACTTACTGTGTCATGAGCTTAACTTAATGAATTATCGTGATCACTGGGTGTCACCAAAAAAACAGTTAGGACCTGACTTCAACTTAAAGACAGTAGTAGATTGAAATGTAGGTGTTTATGTGGGAAAAATGCCGAGTATGAGAAATTCCAAATGTTCTTCATGAAATAATTACTCATGACACGTCAAGAAGGTTTTCTACCAGTAAGTATTGGTAGAAAACACTACGATAGTCAAGTTCCTGCAGACCAATGTTGAACATGTCTGGTTCTCCTCTGCTACGTGTCTCCTTCCAAGCTGTGAAACAAAAGTCAAATAGTAAATGCTGACGGCGTCAGAGGTTTCCTGTAAAAAATTGAGGAGTGGGTAATTAAAGGTTGTGGGCTTGGCAGCGTGTCCAGTTTAACTCCTTTGTGCCTCGGGGCTTAAACAAATAAAACATCAGCCCAATACTAAGACCCATTAGAAAAACTGGAATTTTTTCTTCAATATAACTTGTGTGATATCATGTGCGATTTTTTTTTCTTCAAAAGCGAGACATTTATGCGCGCTAGCTTGTTCTGAGCAGAATTTAGTAGGATTTTTTTTTTAAATTTAAGGATTAAATGTAATTAGCAGAAATTAACACAATTTAGGTTTGGATTTTAATTAATCATTCTAAAAGGTGGGCAGCACTGCCTCACCTTTCGATCCTGCGCTCGGGATCTTTCTGTGTGGAGTTTGCATGTTCTCCCCGTGACTGCGTGGGTTCCCTCCTGGTTCTCCGGCTTCCTCCCACCTCCAAAGACATGCACCTGGGGATAGGCCCCTCCCACCTCCAAAGACATGCACCTGGGGATAGGCCCCTCCCACCTCCAAAGACATGCACCTGGGGATAGGCCCCACCCACCTCCAAAGACATGCACCTGGGGATAGGCCCCTCCCACCTCCAAAGACATGCACCTGGGGATAGGCCCCTCCCACCTCCAAAGACATGCACCTGGGGATAGGTTGATTGGCAACACTAAATTGCCCCTAGTGTGTGAATGTGAGTGTGAATGTTGTCTGTTTATCTGTGTTGGCCCTGTGATGAGATGGTGACTTGTCCAGGGTGTACCCCGCCTTCCGCCCGAATGCAGCTGAGATAGGCTCCAGCGACCCCGAAAGGGACAAGCTGTAGAAAATGGATGGATGGATGGCATTCTAAAGGTAATAATTAGGGCTGTCGCAATTCAGCTCTTTCAACTTTTATACAATGCTGATAACGGAACAGTGAGTATTGGACGATACCGATATTGATCCGATATATCAGCATTTAGTATTTTCAATCAATCAAAGTTTATTTATGTAGCCCTTAATCACAAGTGTCTAAAAGGGCTGCACAAGCCACAATGACATCCTCGGCTCAGATCCCACATCAGGTCAAGAAAAAAAAGTGTGAAATAATAGACAATATTTGATCAAGTGAAATGAGTCAAACAGAACAATGGCAGGTATGAAAAACACTAACATATTTTCATATATATATATATATATATATATATATATATATATATATATATATATATATATATATATATATATATATATATATATATATATATATATATATATATATATATATATATATATATATATATATATATATATATATATGTTCTTTCTTGGGGGGGCGTAAGAGAACATATTTGGTGTAGGTGATTGCACTTTACATCATCAAAGGCCATCCTGGTCAGAAGTTATATAACGCCTGAATGCTAATACTGTTTTTCAAAGTGGCCAAGGTGCTTCTGCTGCTTCTTCACCTTTTCTTGCTGCAGGGCAAAGGCAGCACATACTTTCTAACCCGGGGCCTCAGCTAGAAAGGCCTCCGCTTGTTTTAGTGGCTTACAGGAAAGTCTTTTATTGCCTCCCCTCTGTTGTTTACAAGACGATAAAAAATACACAAAAAGGGGCCACAGCGCCCATCTGTGAATTCATCGCCTAGCGCGAATCTGGCTCGTTAAAAACACACCGAGTCGCTGCTGGCGTAATTGAAAGATTGAATTACACAAAGGAAGGCAACATCTTTCCCATGACCTGAATAATAAAATAATAGTATAATACCTGCAGGTACACCTAAACTAGATGGTGATCTCAATTACAAGAGTCTTTAATTTAGTTGGCTAGATCAAGCAAATAATGGAAATGTGACGGATGGGTGACATTAGAACTAAACAAGTCCTTTAAAAGTCATTCAAAAGACTCGATTTGTTTGCAATGAGAAACGATTCCCAGTTGTGAGCAGTTTGTTTGGGAGCAGTTTTTTATGAACATGTAAATTTAGCGTGGGCAATTTCCCACTAACACGCTGCAACCTGACTGGCAACAGCAGGAGAACATGAGTTCATGGAAACTTAGCAGCATATGTATGTGTGTATATATGTATATATATATATATATATATATATATATATATATATATATATATATATATATATATATATATATATATATATATATAATTTTTCTATTCAAAATTAAAAAAAATTTACTTTTATTTACCACTTTTTGGGTTCATTATTCTAAAGTGTAGTAGTTCTACTGTACACACATCAGGTATGGTAATAGAATTTCGTACTCACATTTTATTATTTCCAAATTTTTATTGTAGTTTTATTATTTTATTTTTATTTGTGTATTTTTTTTTCTATATTGTTACACAGTTTTGAAGGGAGGGAATATTCAAAGGAGTGCACTGTTAAAGCATGGAAATATGGCACTTATGTTTATAATGAAAACACAACCAAAAATTCCTGATTACCAATATTTCATAATAATTTCTACCAATACAGTATTATTTGTGTGAATTAAATTATTCTGATCTGCACCTTATGGTACGATTGCTACAGTTAAAAAATAACTATAATAACGATAATGATCTGTGTAACTCCTATTTAGGACTGAAAATTATCTGTGATTAATCGCAATTAATTAGGTGTTAACTATGGAAAATATGCAATTAACGGCAATTACATATTTTATTCATTGGACAGTCCTAGTAGCAATTAAGATGGGTTTTATCTTTGAAGGGAGTCAGCTCTTTAGGAGCCTTTCCTTTCAAAGAGCTCTTCAAAAAACGGCCTCATTATTATTGTTCTTTTGGTCAATAAAACAATCAAAGGTAGCAGTTATAGGACAAGATGTGGATCTGAATTTTTTGCATTTACTGAAATACCACGTTATTGGTGTGCTGAAATATTGAATGTAATTTTTTCGGGGGTTTTTTGTGTAAACATTCCACAAGATGATGTCGTATCATATACTGACATCACTATTTGGAACTTTCCCTCACCTAAAAAAATACAAGAGCATTTCAGCAATTGAAAAAAGACACAAATAATTAGTAAGAATAATTTTTGTATGTATATAAAAAGTATAAAATACAAGTGGAATAAAAAAGTGTGCACGCTTCAACTACTTTACGTATCAGAACAATCAATTGGAAAAGTGAATCAAAATAAAACAAATACAAGTAAACCAATAGAGAAATTATATATTTATAAATGCTTTTTAAATGAAAAAAAAAGTAAATCCAAGTCTACAGTTTCCTTTGACTGATCTTCTAGTCCAGTCGCCAGTCGGGTGGGCAATAGAGGGCTTCGGGTTTGTTCTACATTTCCCACAATGCATTAGTGTTGTCCACATTAGCAGATCATTCTTACTCATTGTCAAGTGGGAGAGGTGTTACCAGCTTTTATTGAACTCTAGCGGCTGAAAAGAAGGGTGAACAGCCAACGCACAAAAAATGACTTCCAAACTAAGAATCGGGACTTAAAAGAGCCGTTCAAAATACTTGATTGGTCGGCGAAGGTCACATGTGAGCTAATATGACTCCAGCTAATTCTCTGATCCTTTAGGCTGAACTTTCCCCGTGGGTTCCCAGACGAGTACTCCTTCATGGTGACTTTCCGCATGATCAAGAACACGGTGAGCAAGGTGTGGAACGTCTGGCAGATCGTGGACGAGAATGGCGGCAAACAAGCCGGCATGAGGCTGAACGGCGACCAGCAGGCCCTGGAGTACTTCCTGACGGGGCCCGACGGCAGCCTGCAGACCGTCACCTTCGCCGGCCTGTCCGTGCTCTTCAACACCAGGTGGCACAAGGTGATGATCGGCGTGGAGCGAGACATGGTCACGCTCTACGTGGACTGCCAGCCTGTGGACCAGAAGCCCATCAAGGGCAAAGGTGCCATCAACACGGAGGGAGACACTCTGATTGGACGGCTGGATGCTGATCCGGAAGCGTCCGTGGTGGTAAGCGGCGCAGACAGAGTGTGGAACTGTTGGCGAGTCTTTGGATAACCTGGTCTTTTGTCAGTTTGAGCTGCAGTGGATGCTGATTCACTGCGACCCCAAGAGAGCCCAGAGAGAGAGCTGCAACGAGCTGCCTGCCACCGAGGTACAGTGCATGTCTGCTGCACGGTGAGACTGTTGCATGCTGGGTGGACAAGTCTAACTCTCACAGGGAGAAGATAGAACAGACTTGCTTCATCCCACAATGTTGACATATTGTGCTCGCAGTGCTGACACAAAAAGAAATAAGCTAGCATGAACAAGAACACAAAGAACATAAACAACATTAAAAAGGCACACAGCTAATGCAACCAGCTGCCACATCAGCGGCGTTTCATACAGCTAAAAAAATAAAACATTGAAAAACTAAAAACTTAGCAATACAAGCAGATTGCGTACATACGATCGCAGCGTGCATAGACATCAAAAACACAATTTCAACCCTTACGTACACATGTGACATCGTCTGCTGGGGTTCCAGAGACAGGAACAGGACCCAACAAAGCAACCAAGAGAGACAACTTCATCCTAGGCTGCCCACTGGCTCTCAGCAATTATTCAGTTTGCGTGGATCAACGACAATGTGTCCAGGTAGACCGAAGTGTCCGATGAGTGAAGCGCGTCCATCCCGAAGCTCGCTCCGCATTGTCTCCAGTCTCTCCACGTGGAGGAAACCAGCAGCTGGTGCAAACGTGGCCAAAAGGCTCCCCCGGAGTGCATCCAAAAGTTGACAAAGCACCGAGAGGCAGCGCAAGCAAAGGCCATGAAAACAAGAAGGAAACATCAAGAACACAAAGGAGGAAAGCACAGAGCTCCTGCAACCAGCAGCCGCTACAGCCAGCAGCCACTGCAACCAGCAGCCGCTACAACCAGCAGCCACTACAACCAGCAGCCGTTACAACCAGCAGCCACTGCAGCCAGCAGCCGCTACAACCAGCAATTGCTACAACCAGCAGCCACTGCAGCCTCTACAACCAGCGGTTGCTACAACCAGCAGCCACTACAACCAGCAGCCGTTACAACCAGCAGCCACTGCAGCCAGCAGCCGCTACAACCAGCAGCCGCTACAACCAGCAGTTGCTACAACCAGCAGCCGCTACAACCAACAGCCGCTACAACCAGCAGTTGCTACAATCAGCAGCCGCTACAACCAGCAGTTGCTACAACCAGCAGTTGCTACAACCAGCAGCCACTGCGGCCAGCAGCCACTACAACCAGCAGCCACTACAACCATCAGCCACAACAACCAGCAGCCGCTACAACCAGCAGTTGCTACAACCAGCAGCCGCTACAACCAGCAGTTGCTACAACCAGCAGTTGCTACAACCAGCAGCCGCTACAACCAGCAGTTGCTACAACCAGCAGTTGCTACAACCAGCAGTTGCTACAACCAGCAGCCGCTACAACCAACAGTTGCTACAACCAGCAGCCGCTACAACCAGCAGTTGCTACAACCAGCAGTTGCTACAACCATCAGCCACTGCGGCCAGCAGCCACTACAACCAGCAGCCACTACAACCAGCAGCCACAACAACCAGCAGCCACTACAACCAGCAGTTGCTACAACCAGCAGTTGCTACAACCAGCAGCCACTACAACCAGCAGTTGCTACAACCAGCAGCTGCTACAACCAGCAGCCCCTACAACCAGCAGTTGCTACAACCAGCAGCCACTGCAGCCACTACAACCAGCAGCCACTACAACCAGCAGCCACAACAACCAGCAGCCACTACAACCAGCAGCCACAACAACCAGCAGCCACTGCAGCCACAACAACCAGCAGCCACTACAACCAGCAGCCACAACAACCAGCAGCCACTACAACCAGCAGCCGCTACAACCAGCAGCCACTGCAGCCAGCAGCTACTTAAAGTTAAAGTTAAAGTACCAATGATTGTCACACACACAAGGTGTGGCGAAATTATTCTCTGCATTTGACCCATCACCCTTGATCACCCCCTGGGAGGTGAGGGGAGCAGTGAGCAGCAGCGGTGGCAGCGCCCGGGAATCATTTTGGTGATTTAACCCCCAATTCCAACCCTTGACACTGAGTGCCAAGCAGGGAGGTAATGGCTCCCATTTTTATAGTTTTTGGTGTGGGGAAAAAAGTAGTGACTTATATTGTGGAATGTACGGTACTTTATGTGCAAATGGCTTAACAAATGTGGCTAACATCTCATCAGGTTCTTGATAAAATCAACTTTAACATTTGCCAAGTGTTGATCCACTCTTACTTCAATTTGCTCGGCTTCTGTGAACACAGTGGCTACACTTAACTTCATGTTTGGACTTCATGAATTATTGTGGAAAAACAATTACTGACCACTCCACTTCAACTTAAAGACAGCATAACTCCATTACAGATGGTTAATAATAAATAGGTAAGTGTTTTTCATACCTGCCATTGTTCTCTGTTTGACTCATTTCATTTGATCAAACCTTTTTTCACATTCCACACTACTAAATAATACAATGATGTATATGATGTATTCTAGCTGATATGGTTTCAAAGGTGAGAAAGTTGTGAAAAGTTAGCAATAGAGTATAACAGTGACATATTGTAAGCTTATGGTAAAAGCCTTAATTTTCCATGATGGATTTTTTTAGTAATAAAAAGCTATTTTTACAACAAGTTTTTGAACAGCATGCCTGCCATGTTTGACAAATATTGCACTTCACTTTCCATCCTAGCGTGCATGTTAGGAGCAAACAAGACCAGTGGTTGACCGGGGTGGACTTGCTGGATGCTGCAGGCTAACATGCTAAGACTGGGAGAGTTAGCATGGGAGTGGGCTGTTAGCATGGGAGTGGGCTGTTAGCATGGGAGTGGGTGTTAGCATGGGAGTGGGCTGTTAGCATGGGAGGGGGCTGTTAGCATGGGAGTGGGCTATTAGCATGGGAGTGGGCTGTTAGCATGGGAGGGGGCTGTTAGCATGGGAGTGGTGTTGAAGGCACAGCATGAGGCCAACTCTCTCAGCAGGTGTGCTTGTGGTGACTACTTTCACTAACGCTAACATTGTGTTCTCATTTCTCTGACTCCTTCAGATGTATGCCAATGCTGAGGTATTTATCTCTTTACCTACTCTTTTTTTTTTTAAGCTAACAATCCGCTTGAATTGCTTTGTTGCCTCATTTGCTTAATTCGATATCTAATTCAGGTGTGGTGGCTTTGCTTTGACAATAAATGTACTATATTGTGTCACATGGAAATGAACTTATTTCCACTACTGACTGTCCCTTTCTTTCGCAGCCTGACAAATCAGTCCAAGGTCCCCCTGGAGCCCCCGGCCCTGAGGGTCCTCGGGGCTTCGCAGGAGAAAACGGCAGCGATGGCAGAGATGTAAGCGTGTTTATTAACCACCTGGAGGGCCGCCAAAAAAACTATGTGATTTTACAGCTGTGGTGTGTATGACCCAGTTGTAATACCCTTTTCCACCACTTGTGGCAGTAATGACAATATCAAACACACAGAAGAAGTCTGGAGCTAAAGTCACAGAAAAGGTTCTTAAGTGCAAAAATTATGACTAAAGTGGTGAAGCTGTATTTTCATTTACACTTGTATTCTATTGACAGTTTAGTTAAGAAACATCTGTATTGATAATATTTATTTTGGCACTTAGAATTGTGTATAAATCTATTTTTTGTCAGTTATTTGAGTCTCTTCTCATGCAGTATATTTGGTTAGTATTTATTTTTCTTCCCAGCCTGACCTAAGTCTAAGGTTTATTTGTTAAAGAAATAATAATAATCACATGCTCTCATGTCATTTGACAAAGTTTAACCTGTTAAACTGTAAGTAGGTTACATATAATTATTGAATACGATTAAAATCAAGGGTAAGATTACTAATTCAGTGTTCAAATTTGAGTGGGCTCTGTTTATTTAAAGGCCTACTGAAATGAATTTTTTAAAATTTAAACGGGAATAGCAGATCCATTCTATGTGTCATACTTGATCATTTCGCGATATTGCCATATTTTTGCTGAAAGGATTTAGTAGAGAACATCGACGATAAAGTTCGCAACTTTTGCTCGCTGATAAAAAAAGCCTTGCCTGTAGCGGAAGTAGCGTGACGTCACAGGAGCTAGTATTCCTCACAATTCCCCGTTGTTTACAATGGAGCGAGAGATTCGGAGCGACAAAGCGACGATTACCCCATTAATTTGAGCGAGGATGAAAGATTCGTAGATGAGGAACGTTACAGTGAATAACTAGAGAGGCAGTGATGGACGTATCTTTTTTCGCTCTGACCGTAACTTAGGTACAAGCTGGCTCATTGGATTCCACACTCTCTCCTTTTTCTATTGTGGATCACGGATTTGTATTTTAAACCACCTGGGATACTATATCCTCTTGAAAATGAGAGTCGAGCACGCGAAATGGACATTTAAAGTGACTTTTATCTCCACGACAATACATCGGTGACACACTTAGCTACTGAGCTAACGTGATAGCATCGTTCTCAAATGAAGATAGAAACAAAACAAATAAATCCCTGACTGGAAGGATAGACAGAAGATCAACAATACTATTAAACCATGTACATGTAACTACACGGCTAAAAATTCTCAGCCTGGTAAGGCTTAACAATGCTGTTGCTAACGACGCTAAGGCTAATTTAGCAACTTAGCAACCGGACCTCACAGAACTATGATAAAAACATTAGCGCTCCACCTACGCCAGCCAGCCCTCATCTTCCCATCAACAGCCGTGCTCACCTGCGTTCCAGCGATCAACGGCGCGACGAAGGACTTCATCCGTGGGTTTGGCGGCAAGCATCGGCTAGGCGTAGTAAGTAGTCCTTGTTGTGTTGCTGTAAGTATTGTACTTAAGCGCTAATACACCGATCGATCCCACCTACAACGTTCTTCTTTGCAGCCTCCATTGTTCATTAAACAAATTGCAAAACATTCACCAACACAGATGTCCAGAATACTGTGGAATTTTGTCGAAGAAAACAAGAGGTTTTTGTATCGGGTCAGATGGGGTCCAACCACTTCCGTGGATTTTGTGACATCACGCGCATAAATCATATCCAAAGGAGTTTTTCAACCGGAAGTGTGGCGGGAATTTTAAAATGTCACTTTATAAGTTAACCCGGCCGTATTGGCATGTGTTGCAATGTTAAGATTTCATCATTGATATATAAACTATCAGACTGCGTGGTCGCTAGTAGTGGCTTTCAGTAGGTCTTTAAGAAACAATTGTTATAGTTAAACATCATTAATTTCATTTCCTCAGAATTTACTATAGCACTGCAAAATTGTATGTAGATTTCTATTATTTTTACAAGTCCCTTATTTTCCAGTATATTAGCTTCTGTAATCAGCCTGACATTAATCTTTGTGATGAACACGTGTTTACATATCATTTAATGAGGTTGTAAGTAGGTTTAATTATTGACTATGATTAAAATCAAGAGTAAGTCAGTGTTGAGAGGGCTCCGGGCACGGCTGTCTGTAGTGGATAAATTGGGCCCTGAGGCCAAAACGGTTTAGAACCCCTATAAAACTAACCTATATTTCAAGTCTTATTCATTTCCATTGACTGTTGTATTTCCTCTGTAGGGTCTTCCCGGGTCTCCTGGCACCCCAGGTACTTCTGTAAGTATGAAATAAGTAAACACAAAAATAGGCACGTCCTTCCACCTCTCAGCCCTAAACCTTGGTCGTTTGACGTGGGATCAGAATAGTCCCCCTCAGAAGGCTAAGCGGTGCATCAGTTGTTCAACCATGCCAGCGTCAAGTGTGGTGATGGCGGGCTCTGACTATGATATATTGCAGTAATAGTCCATGAAACTCACCACAATGCCTGCTGGGGGAACTGCAGCACCGATTCAGGGAACTTGACCCTGACCCTGACCCTGGTCCAATTAGAACATAGTAGGCAGGGGGAGGAGGCTGTGGAAACCAAAAGGAGAAGAATGCAGATTTAATCATTATATCATTGTGCAAAAGTTCATTCATGTCAGCAATTCAACTTCAAATGTGAAGCTAATAGTTGATATAAATAATTAAGTTAAGTTAAAGTACCAATGATAGTCACACAAACACACTAGCTGTGATGAAATTATTCTCTGCATTTGAGCCATCACCCTTGATCACCCCCTGGGAGGTGAGAGGAGCAGTGAGCAGCAGCGGTGGACGTGCCCGGGAATCATTTTGGTGATTTAACCCCCAATTCCAAGCCTTGATGCTGAGTGCCAAGCAGGGAGGTAATGGCTCCCATTTTCATAGTCTTTGGTATGACTCGGCCGGGGTTTGAACTCACGACCTACCCATCTCAGGGCGACACTCTAACCACTAGGCCACTGAGATAATGAATTGCAAAGTGAGATATGTCAAGTTTTTAATATTTTGATAATCATGGTTTACAGTTTTTGAAATGTTCTGAGATTTTCATAAGCTGTAAGCAATAATCATCAAAACGATATCAGAAGAAGTCTTGTGATATGGTGACTTGCATGTTATTTCATATATTACTTTCACTTGTATGCTGGAATAGACACATTTTGCACAACATCAAATTTTTTGGAGTTTCACCTGAATATATGGACACACTTTTCAATTGGCCAGAGAAGCGTGGACTTCACCTTTGAGTAATTCTAATAACAGCGTGGACCAGGAAGGACTTACAGGGTGTTGGACATAGGCATGATGGCAACATAAGTGGGTTCCACTAGAAAGGATCTTGAATTAGCTTGTTTGATCCACTAAAGGTTTGCACTAATGAAATGCACATTTAATCGTTTAGCGCTCACATTGTGATTATTCACACCTGAAAGTGTTTTGCGTCTATATTTAGCACGTCTGAAATGTGCGAAGTTCTGCATAAACGACAAGGAGGAGATCTTTGCAATAAGACATACAATGGAGAGAATCTTCCATGCTGGTGTCTGCAATCTTTTCTCTCAGAAATAAAACAAATTAGACACACCTGTCCAGCAATTCCGCCTTTGTGCTGGTGAATGACTTAAAAGGAACTGCTCTTTTTTGCCTATCATTCACAATCCTTATGGTAAGACGAGCAAATATTTTTTTATACATTCTAAATATTAAATAAATGCGATCAAAAGTCAGCTAACAATGGAGTCAATGAGACTTGCTCTATTCCGCCTATAAAGCGCTCTAAAAACCTCCAAACACCTCCATTAAGGTTTTATATACACGCTGTAAGTATATATGTCATGTAGTAACATTCATAATAACATGTAATATATACATGATGTAAGTATATACAGTATGTCATGTAGTAACATTCATAATAACATGTAATATATACATGATGTAAGTATATATGTCATGTAGTAACATT
Organism: Entelurus aequoreus; assembly: GCF_033978785.1. Classification (NCBI taxonomy): domain Eukaryota; kingdom Metazoa; phylum Chordata; class Actinopteri; order Syngnathiformes; family Syngnathidae; genus Entelurus; species Entelurus aequoreus. Next base: position 9,131,787 of record NC_084750.1, on the reverse strand, counting down.
CATAATAACATGTAATATATACATGATGTAAGTATGTATGTCATGTAGTAACATTCATAATAACATGTAATATATACATGATGTAAGTATATATGTCATGTAGTAACATTCATACTAACATGTAATATATACATGATGCAAGTATATATGTCATGTAGTAACATTCATAATAACATGTAATATATACATGATGTAAGTATATACAGTATGTCATGTAGTAACATTCATAATAACATGTAATATATACATGATGTAAGTATATATGTCATGTAGTAACATTCATACTAACATGTAATATATACATGATGTAAGTATATATGTCATGTAGTAACATTCATAATAACATGTAATATATACATGATGTAAGTATATATGTAATGCAGTAACATTCATAATAACATGTAACATATACATGATGCAAGTATATAAAGTATGTCATGTAGTAACATGCATAATAACATGTAATATACAGTATACATGATGTAAGAATATATGTCTTAGTAGATCACCACAACATGCTCACTAACAGTACACTATTGAGTACTTATTTGGCCCTAAATGTACAGTATTGCTATACTAACTAATAGGGGTGTGAATCTTCCGACATTTAATCATTTGATGCGATTCTAATTCCTGGGGATGATTTCATTCAGAATCGATTCTTGAAATGTATTGTTTTGTATAATAATTATAATGAAACTCTCAAAACAGGTTACAGGTTAGAAAAGCTCCTTCTGGTTGCGTGGAGATGGCCTAATAAAAAAAATATATATATATTTAGATATGTATATATATATATTTTTAAATAGATTTTTGTCATTTATGAATTGATTTTGGAATCGGGATGAATAATCGTGATTCGTATATGAAACAATGTTTTTTCTAGCATCCCTTCTATCTATTGTTGTGGTACTATACTGGGGCGGTATGGCGTAGTGGGTAGAGCAGCCGTGCCAGAAACCTGAGGGTTGCAGGTTCGCTCCCCGCCTCTGGACATCCAAATCGCTGCCGTTGTGTCCTTGGGCAGGACACTTCACCCTTGCCCCCGGTGCCGCTCACACTGGTGAATGAATGATAGGTGGTGGTCGGAGGGGCCGTAGGCGCAAATTGCAGCCACGCTTCTGTCAGTCTACCCCAGGGCAGCTGTGGCTACAAATGTAGCTTACCACCACCAGGTGTGAATGAATTGTGGGTTCCCACTTCTCTGTGAGCGCTTTGAGTATTTAGCAATAGAAAAGCGTGATATAAAATCTAATCCATTATTATTATTATTACTATAAATTAATCAATTCATAATTTTCCAAAAGCGATTAAAATTTAAATTTTGATAAAAATCTGTTTTTAAAAATAATTTTTTTGCCATCTCCATTCAACCAGGCAGAGCTCTTCTAACCTGGAACTTGTTTTGAAAAAGTTTCATTACAATTATTATACCAAATAATACATGGTGAAAACTGGTTTGAATAGAAATTCTTGTTGAATCAAGAATCAATTCTGAATTGAATCATCACCCCAGGAATCAGGATTGGATGAAATGGTTAAGATTCACACTCCTACTTTAAACATGGCAGAGCCTTGCATTGACATTTGATACAAAATGAGAATAATGAGGAAGTTGGAGCCCTCAAACCAAAGGTGTCTCCAAAGAACAATTGCTTTAAAGAGCCTGCAATAGTAACTAGTCATATCTCTAGCCTTCAAGCAGCAGAGAATTGGAAAAGATTGATGTTGGCTGTCTCTACCTTTGCCAGGAAGATAAATCTGTTATCTGCTTGTCAGGGCAGCAAAGGCGAGCAGGGGGAAATTGGACTTCCTGGGCATCGAGGTCTACCAGGTCTTCCAGGATCTGCTGTAAGCAACAGCCTTTATTACAATCTGCTCTTTATGACCATCTAATGCACCATGTGGACTTCACCAGTCTTTGTGGTCTGCAGGGTTCTCCTGGTCCCATGGGTCCAAGAGGAGCAGTGGGCGAGAGAGTAAGACACTTGGATTATTGACAAAGTCGTGTTGTAGGCACTAACCTGTCTGCCTTATTCTCTTAGGGACTTCCTGGTTTTCCTGGGCCTGCGGGTCCTCAAGTGAGTGGACAACTTTCTTTGAGAGCAGCACGAGAAGTGGAGTGACTCAAAGGTCTTTAATGTTGTGTCTTGACAGGGCCCAGCGAGTGAAGGACCTGCTGTACGTGTCCCCACTGCACTGTTGGAGCTTCTTAACACCGTCTGGGGCTGACACTGCGTCTCTTTCCTACAGGGACCACCAGGGAAACCAGGGATCCCAGGAGATGAAGGAAACATCGGACCTGAGGTGAGATTTGAAATGAAAAATCACCATTTTAGATACTAGTCATAGATATGCTTGACGCTGTGATACTTCAGAAATATATTCATTATCAGTCCCTGTATCGTCACACTATCAATATCACGGAAGTATTGTATCCTGAGTTACTGTGCGGCTCAAACTTGTCTGGCATTTGCAGGGCTCACCTGGACCCAGAGGAGAGAATGGAAACCCAGGACCTCCTGGGCCTCCTGGTCCTCCGGGTCCATTGGTAAGAAGATCCAGATCAGACCTTTTAGGGAGTGTTCAGCTGTAAGTAGTACCGTACTGACCCAAATATAAGACGCTATTGTTACCTTTTATAGTCCGGTGATGAAAACATGCAAACCAGCACTTCTGCCTTGAGTGAGTCTGAGCTTTTCTTGCTATCACTCTCACATCATGACCTGCAGTGAACTGACTTGTTTAACAATAAGTGTCACCAAACAACTCCTGGCAGCTGTTATTGAAGTGATATTTAAAAAAAAGATGAGTTGTCTTATATTCGGGTCAATACACAAAGGGCCTTTTCTTGTGGAATGATTGCTTCATTGAAGCTTATAACCTCGGTTGCTGATGCTTCCGGCTTCTCTTTGCCATCTGAATCTCTTTCTGGTGTGGGATCTGCGTAGCAAAAACATCTAAAGCTCCTGTGTTTGTAGGGGCCGCCTGGTGCTGCTGGTGAGGGGAGTGGGGAAGCTGTGAGTGTTGTTCTGCATGCATGACTGAGATCTCTGCTGTATTTATTACACTATGTATGTTTAATACATACTTCTAGTGTCCTGCAGCCTGCCCTGCTGGACCTCAAGGCCTTGCCGGACTACCAGGCATGAAGGTGAGCTCCTGATTGAGCAATAAAATACAGGCCCCCCCCAGGAATTGGCAATGTTGTGACCGCACCGAAAGCTGGGTTGCAATCACGTGACCTCGAGTCCCACGAGGTTGCTGTTTATTTACCTGAATCAGTGCAGATTTGGGAGTATTTTGAAAGGTTTAAAGGCAAATGTATAACCGATCATGAAAACAATATTTCAAATGGGATGGAGTGGATTTTTACACTCTTAAGAATGTTCTTTTTTTTTTTTTTAAAGGTTTAAACCATTTATCATCACCAAGACGTTACTGCTCGCTACGACCTCACTTCATTAGACACTATGTATTTAGAGAAGAAAAAATTGGAGGCACATCATGCCTTTACATCTGAATGGTCCACAAATTAAACATTAATCATGAAAGACAAAGTGGAAGCATTCAACCATCGCTAAGTTACGTATTTGATTGACATAACCTTTGTTTGCAGTTGATTTCCTGCTACAAATATTAATCTTGTCTATAATTCATGACTGCAGTTGTTTTGATGGTGTGAAGTTGATATTTTGTCTCATTATTTAGCAATAGATGTCCCTGTTGTTCAGCAATGTTTGTTAGCGATATCAAGATGCTGTTGAGATGTATTCATCTACTTTATTAATATTATTAAGGATATTTTCTTGATGCTAACAAATATCACCAAATATGCTATAATGTGGAACAAAGCACTTGTCTCTCCTGCACAACAACTAAGCTTTTAGTTTCTGTTATGAAAATGGACAACGGAAATACTGTGGATTGGACCAACAATCACAATATTTATTACATGACGTTAGTTTAGTTGCATAAGCAGGTCTTCTAGTTATATTTAGGCATAGCAACCACAAAAGAACACAAACTAATGCCATCTGTTGTCCTTTCTAAACGTTTAGTTCTGCTGTCAAACACTACTAATATAGTAGAGAATGAACTCCATTGCACTATAGAAAGTTTCTCAAACAAATCAAATGTTCACACAAACATTTTACAAAGTGATCACTGCAGACACGAGCATGGTCCGATTGTATTCCATAATATAGATGGATAGATAGATGGATACATAGATAGACGGATAGATGGATGGATAGTACTTAATTGATTCCTTCAGGAGAGTTCCCTCAGGAAAATTAAAATGTGATGAAAGTGATATTTTTATAAGCCAATTCCTCATATGCAACCTAGCTATTCAAGCAAAGTCAACCAATGACTGCAAATTTTCACTTATCTAATTTCTTTCTTAGCGGTGTTTTAAACACACACGTCAACTGTCTAATCAACACTAATGTTTGTATCTTGTGTGAACAAAGCAGGAACAACAACGTGTAACAATCTATCAACTACTGATCAAACAATTGTACCCACGTAGCCTAGACCTGTTCCTGTCTACACCACTAAGCCTTCAGGGTAATGTAGTACATTAACATTTACTTCCTAGTAGACATGTATTTATTTATTTAACATTTATTAATCCAGGGTAAGACAATTAAGAACATATTTTCATTTGCAATGCTGACCTATCAAATAAGCAGTATTTACATGTTAAGAGATGTTTGAAGTGTGATGATAGTCTCTCATTTACCAACAAACATTAGCGCTATAGATCACTCTCAACAGTTGACAAATGCTCTTAACGTGTTTAAGATGGAAGAGTAAAACATACACGAAGAATGTCTGCAATGTGCGGACAATAAGGAAGTCTTTGGTGGTGTTTCTTTTTACAATTAAAATTATTACTATTATTAGTTATAATGAATGAAATCAGTCCAGTGATTTGACAATGAGGTCTGAGTATGTGCTTGTACTGCCATCTAGTGTCTACTTTTAGAGCTGTTGTATAAAAGGAGTAAAACATCAATAAAGTATTTGTTTTACAATTTTTGTTGAAATCTTCTACTTTGAGGTTACAAGGAACACTTAAAACGATGACAAATTCATTAAATCTCAAGTTGATTCAATGTCTTAAAACATCAAAACTTTTGCTGCAATTTTCTGAAAAAGCTTCTGCAATTGGAGACATTTGAGGTGGCAAAATCCTGGAAGGTGTGTAAAATCTGAACTAAATATGGGATTGTTGTTTCAGGGACACATAGGTTTGGCAGGTGACAATGGTCAAGACGGCACACCTGGAGAAAAGGTAAAAATGAAGTTGTGAAACTAACTTGGAATGTGATCATGTGACTTGTTGAATCCTCTCCACAGGGAGAGAGTGGACCTCAGGGTCCTCAGGGTCTGCCAGGTCGCATGGGAGACGACGTAGGCTATTTTGCTATCCTCACAATATGTAGATATGATCTATAACTACCAAATATGTCTATCAGGGACAACGAGGGCCTATTGGATTTCCTGGTACACCAGGAGAGAAAGGAGACATAGTAAGTACCTATCTAGCCTGCTTGCATTTACAAAGTTAAAGCTTGTGTTCCATGTGTCCTAGGGTCCTCCTGGTTTCAATGGCAACCCAGGACCCACAGGCCCACCTGGAGCTCCAGTAAGCAGCTTTTTATGAGCAAACAAATCATGTCTGGCCTTCAGTCCATCACAACTAGACTTTGGCCTCTGATTCAAGTAGATGTCATCAGTTCATGATCATAGACTTAGATTGTTCAAATCTCCTCGTAGACTTAGATTGTTCACATCTTGTCTTAGACTTAGATTGTTCACATCTCGTCTTAGACTTAGATTGTTCACATCTCGTCTTAGACTTAGATTGTTCACATCTCGTCTTGGACTTAGATTGTTCACATCTCGTCTAAGTCTTAGATCGTTCACATCTCGTCTTAGACTTAGATTGTTCACATCTCTTCTTAGACTTAGATTGTTCACATCTCGTCTTAGGCTTAGATTGTTCACATCTCGTCTAAGTCTTAGATCGTTCACATCTCGTCTTAGACTTAGATCGTTCACATCTCGTCTTAGACTTAGATTGTTCACATCTCTTCTTAGACTTAGATTGTTCAAATCTCCTCTTAGACTTAGATTGTTCACATCTCGTCTAAGTCTTAGATCGTTCACATCTCGTCTTAGACTTAGATCGTTCACATCTCGTCTTAGACTTAGATTGTTCACATCTCTTCTTAGACTTAGATTGTTCAAATCTCCTCTTAGACTTAGATCGTTCACATCTCGTCTTAGACTTAGATCGTTCACATCTCGTCTTAGACTTAGATTGTTCACATCTCTTCTTAGACTTAGATTGTTCAAATCTCCTCTTAGACTTAGATCGTTCACATCTCGTCTTAGACTTAGATCGTTCACATCTCGTCTTAGACTTAGATTGTTCACATCTCTTCTTAGACTTAGATTGTTCAAATCTCCTCTTAAGACTTAGATTGTTCACATCTCGTCTAAGTCTTAGATCGTTCACATCTCGTCTTAGACTTAGATTGTTCACATCTCGTCTTAGACTTAGATTGTTCACATCTCGTCTTAGACTTAGATTGGTCCGATAGATTCCGCACGAGTGATGAAACCGAATTAGATGAGAGGCCCATGTCTTCCAAGACAACCAAACAGTTTAGTCGTGATGGACTGAAGGTCCTGAGTGTACCAGAACCTGAATGAATGAGAAGATCCATAGAAATGTTTCCAAGTGACTATGTGTCACCAGGGTGTGGAGGGACTGCGCGGCCGTCAAGGTTTGGAGGGACCAAAAGGTGATGAAGTGAGTATTCCACATTTCAAACAATGATAAAGTATGAAGTATTGATTGATTGATGGTCACTAGGGAGCAATAGGGCCTCAAGGAGCAGCCGGTCCTCAAGGAGAAAAGGGAGAAGTTGTAAGTATTGGATGGTTTCTACTTTCTGCCAAAACATCTTTGATGTGTTTGTGTTTGATGACAGGGAGACGCAGGCAAAGATGGCATGGATGGCATTCCTGGGGAGGATGGTGCCAAGGTCACACAATCATACAAGTTATTATACTAGTATTAGTAGTGATACTAATAAGTAATATTACTAGTTATTATACTAGTCAATCATTATTTGTCACCCAAACATGAAGTGATATAGTGACTCTTGAGAATACAGTGATCATTCTGCCGCATCACTCAACAGGGAGAGTCTGGTACGGTCGGAGCAGTCGGTGTCCGGGGGATTGTGGGTATTCCTGTAAGTCAACTTCATGTTTATGGCCAGAAAATGAAACTTTTACACTATTTATGCCAGGAAACAGCATTGAATTAGAGCAGCTTCATAAAATGTTGACTTTGCATATATATTTCCAAATATATAAAGTATGTGTTTTGGCTACAGGGGCTTCCTGGCAAGCAGGGAGTGGTAGGCCCTCCTGGTGAAAAGGTATCATTTGAATGAAAAATATCTTTCTCCTAAAGCTGCATGACCAAAATAATCCTTTAAACTCATGATATATTTGATTTATATCATCTAGGGTGACATTGGTGCTGAGGGAGCAGTCGGACCAATTGGGTTTCCGGGCAAAACTGTAAGGTAGTTTGTTTATTCATGTATAAACATCAACTAGAAGTCTGTTTTAAACAGGGGGAGGCTGGCACACCTGGAGAAGATGGAATAGCAGGAGATAAAGGTTCAACAGTATGTACCAACTCATATTGATCCAAATATTTTTAGGTATTATTTAAATTTCATGTGTTTGGGGTCTAGAGATTATACAGGACGTCCCCTCAGTCTAACATACCACTTCCATTTCATACGATGGTCGTACAAAATCACATTTTAGTGTGAGTCCTAACTTACACCTAAATGAATAAAATAAATGAACACCTCATTACTGGTAGTGAAGTGAATTATATTTACCTGGCTCTTTTCTCTAGTAACTCAAGGCGCTTCACATAGTGAAAGTAATGATCCAAGTTACATTTAAAGCAGTGTGGGTGGCACTGGGAGCAGGTGGGTCAAGTATCTTGCCCAAGGACACAACGGCAGGGACTAGAATAGCGGAAGCGGGATCGAACCTGCAACACCATGCCGCCCCCAGGTAGTGGTCACTGTTGATGTTGTAGGAGCATTCAAATGGAAACCATCTTAATGATTGTCGCAGCGTTTGAGTGCTTGAACTGGAGCCTATCCCAGCTGCACTCGGGCACATTTCACTTCATGTTTTACCAGGGGTGTAACAACATCAACTTATCAGCTTTACTTCACAAACTATTGTGCCCACACAGCCTTGCCAAAAAAACTAATTACCACTACACTTCAACTTAAAGACAGCACAAGTCTGTGATAAGCTCAGTGTGTTTCATAGTTCTCTGACTCATTTCACTTGATCAACATTCCACACTACAAAATTAAAGTATGTATGATTCTTGCCGATATTGTATTGTGCCAATATTGGCTCCAATATTAAAGTAAAACAGTTGTATTGGAACTCGGGCTGTGAATCTTTCCGCACCACACCATTTAATTGGATTCTTGCAGAAAACGATTCAGAATCGATTCTCAATTCAAAATCAATACTTTTCTAACAACATTGGGTGCCAGTTCTATGATTCACTTCATGCCGCCATAAAATAAATGAACAGCTCTATGTCCATACTATTTTAAAGAAAACTGGTTTTGTTTAAAAAAAAATCTACCTAGACATTTTTTAAAGTGGCTGGACAGGACAGATCAAAACTAATAATTTTAAAAATATCAATTTTTTTTTAATCGATTAAGAATCGTTACAAACTTTTGCATTTCATTCAAAAAACTATTTTTATTCCCACTCCTAATTGGAATCCCCTAACTTTCACTTTCCTTTACAAAGTGTGCCATTGTATTTTTCGCCTACGTATTCTTGTGCCACACAAACAATTTATGGCGGTGTGTACACAACCGTGACACGTGAGAACACAAGGACCGCTTTCTGCGAGTCAGAGCTTTTCTTCTTGTCACTCACACAGACTCACAACAGTGACCGAAAACTAGGAGCACCAAAAGACAATCAATAAAATACAATAGGATTTCACTTGTTTTTAAAACACGGTGAAAGGATAGGAGAGTCCTTCTATTCAATAGTTTAGTCTTATATAATATTATTTTGAACAATTCAAATGTTTTGTTGATTCACATTATATTTTTAGGGTGAAAGTGGGAAACAAGGGCCAGTGGGTCCTGCCGGTCCCCCAGGAATAGAGGTGAGATATTTCTACAGTGGTTCTGGGCCACATTCCTGTCTGAAGCATTAAGAGTGGGACTAGCCAAGGCTAGCCGCAATGTGCTCAAACAACCACCAGAGGGCATCTGTGAGCAGATGCTACTGTATCATCTCTTTCGGACTTATCAGGGTCTTTCTTCCTCACACTTTAAGTGGGTGATGAGGCAACAACCGACCCACTATATTTGTGGCAGAGCTGTGATTATATTATTGACGGTCCTGACAGGGTCAAAAGGGAGAAAAAGGCGACAGTGGTTCCCCAGGAATGAAGGGACACACGGGACACAAAGGTGATGAGGTTAGTGGTGTGTGTTCATCTATAAACATCACCTTGTCAACATGCAGACGTCACAAAACAATTCTTTTCAGGGTCTAATGGGACCAACAGGACCAAAAGGAAGCTTGGTGAGTCTGCTGCAGATCAATATTTTTAATGACTCAACACAATACTTACTTGTTGTCTCATGAGTAGGGAGATTCTGGTGCTGCTGGAGATCCTGGAGTCAAGGGAGACCAAGTATGTTGAACTCATGTTGCCTTTCTTTACCAATAACTTTTTCTAAAAGTCTTTCTTCTACTTTTTGTGTTTTAGGGCCCACCTGGGATTCCTGGAAATAAAGGAGAGGTAAGAATGTTTATTGTTTCGCTCATTTTAGCAGGTACACTTTAAAACACAAGTATATATATATATATATATATATATATATATATATATATATATATATATATATGTATGCATGCATACCTTGAAGTAATGTTACAATTATTAATTGTAATAATAGGATTGTTACAATTTTACAAGAAGGCCCTCAAAAATAAGGCTCCACTTTTGAAAATACACTAGCTCGATACTAATTTACATTGAATATGCCATACACATGCATTGGTGATTCGACACGGCAATTTCAACACCTCCAAATGTGTAATGACAACTACAACAAAGATGCACATTACAATCAAACAGGTGCTGTGTGGTGTGTACAATACTTACAGTATAAACACTCAAAGACAAGACTGGCACACTCATCTTAATGGCAAAGACTACTTCCTGACCAGTGTGTAGTTTACACACTACTGCCATCCAACCCTTTGAAATTGTAACCATGTACAAAGTCTACCATATAATAGAGAACAGTGCAGCACTTGTAATGAGACACACAAGTGTAAGGAGAGAAGAAAACTGTCATTGTCAAATGTTAAATAAATAAAAAAACATTTTTTTAACAATTAACATTTATCAACACATTTGAACACACAGAAAAGTACTAAGAAAGTATTGATTCCCAGTTACCAGGAATTGGTACCGTATCTACATCAACATATCCGAAAGGTGTATACATCATACATGTAGTATATACATGTATATAGATAGATAGTACTTTATTGATTCCTTCAGGAGAGTTCCCTCAGGAAAACAACATCATACATGCAGTATATACATGTATATACATCATACATGCAGTATATACATCATACATGTAGTACGTATATAGGGATGGGTATCAAATTCAATAATTTCCAGTCGGTACTACCTGGTATCAGACTAAACACGGGCTCACAAATACAATCTCACAAGCAGCACTCAGCCAAACCCTAAGTAATGTTGCCATTTTCAAACAACAAGGGATTCATTCATTCATCGATCATTTGGAGTAATACCAATCATTTATTTTGTCTCCAAGAAAACATGAAGATTGCATGATTGAGTTGAATGTTTGCCTGGTATAAGATATCAGTGACAGACTATAAAGTAGTTATTCATTTCATTGATGATTTTACTGGCTTTGGAGGCCAACTCCTCTCTTCACCTTCTGTCAATCATTACAGTGCAGGGCGGGGTCAGCAGCACACAGCCAATCAGGAGCCAATTAGTCAGCTTATGGGTGGTCTTAAGTAAAATAGGTAGCTTGATTTGTCTTTTTCCGTAGAATGCGAGTGTTTGACTTGTCTCTATTTAATATAGTCACTTTATTTTGGAGGGTGAAAAGTGCTGTGGGCTGGATTTGGGATTTATGGCTCTTGAGGACTGGATCGAAATTAGTTTTATCTTTTACTTTTTTTAATAACAATATTTTAAATTCATACAAATATTACTCTATTTTTGGGAATTACTCTGAAATATATTGTTTATAATTTTATTTTTTAAACATTCTATTCCCGTATCCCTATTCTTTGACAGTGAGAGCATTTTATCAATAAAAATACAGAGATATTAAGTAAGAATAAAAAGTTTAAATAGTACTAGAATACAAAGTAAGATGAATGTAAACACTAAGTTGTACAGTATTACTGTACATGGTGTGTGTATGCTTGAACTGCTTTACATATCACTACAATAAACCAGAAAAAATAATACAATTAAATAAAAGGTGAATCCAAATGTTGCTAGATTTTGTTTGATTCTGACTGTCGAGTGATGCTGTGTCTGCATGTGCATAGTAAACTGCTCCCAGAAAAACAACTCGCAGCTATGAATCGGTTCACTTCGTTTTGATTCGGTCAAATCTGTTTTACCGTTAAAAAAGATTTGATTCATTGAGGAAGGTCACATCCACTATAGCCTTTTGAAAAAGTGCAGGGGACATGTCCAGATGACGTCCGTGCATGGACATACAGTCAGGGGCTAGATGTGGACTTACATTTTCATCCTCAGCTTGGCGACAAGGGAGTCAGAGGATCTACGGGAGCAGAAGGCAGACCGGGTCAACCGGGCCATGAAGGTCTGTCTGGTCCAATGGGAGCAAGAGGACTGGAAGGAGAACCAGGTCTACCAGGAGCACCAGGACCCCGAGGTCTGCCTGTAAGTCTTCACTCCAACACCTCCTCTGAAATACTTTTGAAGTGGTGTGACCATATCAACACAACGTTACAAACTCACAGGGCCCGAAGGTTAGCGACGACAATCTTCGTGAAATGTGTTCAGCGGTTGTTGAAGGTACAACTTGTACATCAGACCTCGCTTACTTTGTTGGACTTCCCAAGCAAACACTTCATTTCCTTTTCATAGAACGACTGGCTGAGTTGATGAAAGATTTCCTGAAGAGGCCGGCTGCCATCGGTGCTCCCGGTATTGCAGGACCAGCAGGACCACAGGGACCTGCTGGAGCAGAAGGAGCTGCAGGAGCTCCGGGGGCTCCAGGGGTGATGGGCCCTAAAGGTCATCCGGGGTTCTATGGACTTCCAGGCGCAGCAGGAAAGAAGGGTCAGTATGAAATCTGTCTGCAGTTAAAAGTGTAAACATGAATAAATACATGTGCAGGAGATCCTGGACACAAAGGAGATAAAGGAGAAAAGGGAGAAGACGGTGTTGGACTTAAAGGAAGTGCAGGTTCACCTGGTGCAACAGGTAACAAGATTTACACAACTAACTTGGAAGGTTTTTCTAAAATAATATTTAATTGCCCGAGAAACCATATTTACTAACACAGGTGTGGACCGCACTCAAGTTGTAATTCACTTTTCCACCACTTGTGGCAGTGATGACAATATCAAACAAACAGAAGAAGTCTGGAGCTAAAGTCATACAGCAATTTCTTAAGTGCAAAAATTATGACTAAAGTGGTGAAGCTTTATTTTCATTTACACTATTATTTTATTGACAGTTTATTTAAGAAACATCTGTATTATCAATAATATTTATTTTGGCACTTAGAATTGTGTATAAATCTATTTTTTGTCAGTTATATGAGTCTCTTCTTATGCAGTATATTTGGTTAGTATTTATTTTTCTTCCCAGCCTGACCTGAAGTCTAAGGTTTTTTGTTAAAGAAATAATAATAATCACAGGCTCTCGTGTCATTTGACAAAGTTTATCCTGTTAAACTGTAAGCAGGTCACATATAATTATAGAATACAATTAAAATCAAGAGTAAGATTAATAATTCGGTGTTCAAATTTGAGTGGGCCCTGCGCTCCTCTTTTGTAGCAAGGTTAAGTTAAGAACCTCTTAAATGATCTTATCAAGCCTCACAATGACAACAATTATTATAATATAACATAACAGGTGATCCTTAATAATAAAGTAACACTCCTTTACATTTACATTAAATACATTGACACAATCAATTAAAAGTAATTATAGGAAATGATTTTACAATTTTAGGTAAATTATGAGCAAAAACAGATTTCACATCCACTGAAATGTTATTCCAGTACACAAGACTTATTAAATACAACTATTGATTACATTGTAATGTACCAATCTGATATTGATATCTGATGTTAGTCTAGTATCAGCAAAACACAAGTATCAGATATGTGCCAGCTTGCATGGAAAATGTGATATCATGTACGATACAAGCAGTCCTGCAGCGTGTTTACTTGTGTGTGATATCATATCAGTCCTGCAGTGTGTTTACTTGTGTGTGATATCGAGTGCGATACAAGCAGTCCTGCAGCATGTTTACTTCTGTGTGATATCATGTGCAATACAAGCATTCCTGCAGCTTGTTTACTTGTGTGTGATATCATGTGCGATTCTAATACTCTTGCAGCGTGTTTACTTGTGTGTGATTTCATGTGCGATACAAATAGTCCTGCGGCGTGTTTACTTGTGTGTGATATCATGTGCGATACAAGCAGTCTTGCAGCGTGTTTACTTGTGTGTGATATCATGTGCGATTCAAACATTCCTGGAGGGTGTTTACTTGTGTGTGATATCATGTGTGGTACAATCATTCCTGGAGGGTGTTTACTTGTGTGTGATATGTGTGATACAAGCATTCCTGGAGGGTGTTTCCTTTTGTGTGATATCATATCATGTGCGATACAAGCAGTCCTGCAGCGTGTTTGTGTGTGATATCATGTGCGATACAAGCAGTTCTGCAGCGTGTTTACTTGTGTGTGATATCATGTGCAATACAAGCAGTCCTGCAGCGTGTTTACTTGTGTGTGTGATATCATGTGCGATACTAATAGTCCTGCAGTGTGTTTACTTCTGTGTGATATCATGTGCAATACAAGCATTCCTGCAGCTTGTTTACTTGTGTGTGATATCATGTGCGATTCTAATAGTCTTGCAGCGTGTTTACTTGTGTGTGATATCATGTGCGATACAAACATTCCTGGAGGTTGTTTACTTGTGTGTGATATCATGTGTGATACAAGCATTCCTGGAGGGTGTTTACTTGTGTGTGATATGTGTGATACAAGCATTCCTGGAGGGTGTTTCCTTTTGTGTGATATCATATCATGTGCGATACAAGCAGTCCTGCAACATGTTTACTTGTGTGTGATATCATGTGCGATACAAGCAGTTCTGCAGCGTGTTTACTTGTGTGTGATATCATGTGCAATACAAGCAGTCCTGCAGCGTGTTTACTTGTGTGTGTGATATTATGTGCGATACTAATAGTCCTGCAGCGTGTTTACTTGTGTGTGTGATATCATGTGCGATACTAATAGTCCTGCAGCGTGTTTACTTGTGTGTGATATCATGTGCGATACAAGCATTCCTGGAGGGTGTTTCCTTGTGTGTGATATCATGTGCGATACAAGCAGTCCTGCCGACTGCTTACTTGTACAAAGTTGGACAGACAGTTAACATCTAAAAGTCCTCCAATAAGCAAACAATTTCTTCTATTTGACTAAAGTCATTTACAAAAGGTAAACAAACATGCTAGGCTACAGACAACTTTGACTAATTTCACTTGGTCAAACCTTCTTTAACATTCCACACTACAAAATAATAAATGTATGTACAAGTCCTGCTGATATCGGATCAGATAAATATCGCTTTTGGGCCACAGGCAAGGTTTCTAATGTTGGTAGCGTGTAAGCGCCATTTGTACAAAAGGCATTATTCATACTGTGTTATTGTGACAGTACTTTAATTTGAAGGTTTGTATGTGAGCTGAAGTTGGGAGCAACAAGGTTGTTCTACTTAGTATAGTGCTTATTTAACAACTATGCTCTGTGACAGGAAGTGAGTAACCAGTAGAAATAACCACTACAGTACAGTATCGTATACAAAATGAAAAAGTTGTATCAGGACATTGTTATGAAATTTGTAATATGTTTAGAAATAAAAAATATAATAAAAATGAACTAAATTCTCAAATAAAATTACTAACAAAATTGTAAAATACAAAAATTAATATAATTATTAGATTTGACGATAATACAACGGCTCCCAGTCCCCTAATAAAGTAAAAACCCTTAAAATTAACATTTTAAATAACCTAATAGAAATTTTATTTTTTTTATTCAAGCAAATTTTAGCCACATTTTTACTTTTTGAAAGCACGACTGGTGGGAAAACAATAGATGTCCTTTAAATATTTATTATAATTATTAACATTATTAGATATTTTTAAACAAAACTACAACTAAAATAAAAAGGAATAAAACCTTTAAGAAAATGTCCAGACTGTGTTATGACAATGATGTTTGTCACGCCCACCTTCAGGTGCAACAGGTGCTCCCGGCGTGGGCAAGGACGGCAAGGACGGGCAGCGGGGAGAACCAGGAAGCCCCGGCGTCCCGGGTGCGGCTGGTCCGAGGGGTCGCCCTGGTCCAGCAGGTCTTTGTGATCCCTCCACTTGTACAAACCGACTCCCAGCACCTCTCTACGTTTATGGCGGCCAGAAGTCCGCTGCTTACCACCACAAATAAAACATCAGATCCAAGCGACACAAAGAGACAAGAAGCAGCTGGCGGTGCCTTGAGGCAACATGACTGAACTAAAACTAAATACAATCCTCATTAATATCAGAATACTAACTGAGCCACTTAGCAGGAAAGGAGAACAACTTCAAATTACAACCTGAAGTGTGATGGAGTTTAAATGTTGTTCTTCCACACACACAATAAAGACATGTTTTTGAAGGTGTCACATACCTCACATCTCACATATGAAGATGTTTTCCTCCCCATAAAAAACAGTGGGAAGGATTCACCTGGAAACGACTGGCTGTTGCCTGGATACAAGAAGAAGTCAATAAAGAAGAAACATGTACATCCATTAGCACATCAAGGACAATATGACAAACGACTTTTCATGTTCAACGTAATAAAGTTGTGGTTTGAGATGGATTTATTCCAGTCTTTATAGTTACAGTACATACTTGACAATACGCACACACTTTAGCACCATTTGATCGTACATTAGTCAGGAATAACGGGACTGTGGAAACAATTCGATAAGTCCATGGCACGGCATGTACCACCATTTTTGCTACCTCAAATTAGCTTCCAAAAGGTGTTGCAGCGGAGTTAAACGTTCCTATTTTAGCAATCGTACATTTGTATTTTTGGGATGATATGGTATGTTCCCGCGTACCACAGTTTGACGATCAGGACCTAACCAGCCAAGGTAACTAAACTTCATGAATAATTAATATTTATACTGATAAAAGTAATAGCTTTACAGTTTGTATAGGATTGACTTATTGGCGATTATTTTCTTTCTAAATCGGGGATCTTAGCAGAATTTGGAGACCAAAAAAGAAAAAATTCACATTTCTATTTGTGAAATTATTTGAATATGTTTTTGATTAAAAGTTAAAGTCCCAACGATGGTCACACACACACAACCGAGTTGTGGTGAAATGATCCTCTGCATTTGACCCATCCCCATGTTCACCCCCTAGCAGTGAGCAGTGAGCAGCAGCAGTGGACGCGCTCGGGAATCATGATTAAACTTGACTTTAACTTTATGCAGGTTGTGTAATATAACAATTCATAGGAAATACATTGTCCAATAATTTATGCTAAATAAACACAATTAAAACATTAATTTGAAACCTTCCTGCAATTGGACCAGTAACAGCACTGTTGGGGACAATGAGAACATTTAGGGACGTTTTGCCATTTTATCAGTGACTGAGCAGGAAGGGGCTAGGAACATGTTTAAGATAAAATGTCATTTTGTCATTCATTGACATTTTACAAGCAAAACGGGGGCTCCCACAGATGGCGGGGCCCTATTTACGCACAGCGTGTTTGGAAAGGGTGGCCCTTAACTTTGTATTATAGTGAGAACACTTCAAAGTCCTAATAAAATACTATAAAAATAGCTTCTATACGACAATCTAAATGACTTGATGCACACAAGGCAAGTCATTCATCTTCAATTCTGTGCAACAGTTGATTTGTTTTTTTAAGGACTTTTTGAGGTAGAAAAGCTCAAATCAAGGAGTTTGGAGGAGAGGTGAGCTACTTTGGTTTATTCCCTAATTAAAATGATATTTCAAAGTTTTTGGCCAATAAGAGCACGAGAAGCACAAATCTAATCAACATCACTTGCCTGAAATAATTGCACTAGGTAAAATATGCTTGAGTTTACCTGGAGGGAGCGCCTTGTCTCCCATGAGTTGTACAGCAAGCATGCAAGTCAGGAAGAAATACTTAGCTGCTCTCCTGAAAAAGTCAGATCCAAAAAGCTTCATAGCAGAAAACAAAAAGAATGACCGTCAGTCCTCAAAAAAAAAAAGTCCTGGATTGAGACAATGTTCATAAATACAACTCTTTAAGTCCCTTTGACGTTCTTGGTGTGAGGTCTGTTGGCCAGGCTGGCATAGTAGGCACACTGTGAGGGGTCACACTGGCCAGGAGGTCCTGCAGGTCCTGGTTGACCGTGAGGACCGGGGTTACCTGGTTCTCCTTGGGCTCCGGCTTGTCCCGGGCTTCCGTCTTTACCGTAGCCTGGAATACCGGCTGGACCTGTAGAGGACGACATTTCTTTAAAGCTTGAAGGTGTTGGCGAGGGTGGCCGTGTTGTTTGTGGCTGTTACCTATTGGACCGGGAGCACCATGTTCGCCTCTTTCACCGACACCTGCTTCTCCCTTTTCTCCTGCAGTCCCCTTTTCACCTGGGAGGAACATCAAACTTTATCATCTCCTACTTAACGCTTCTATTCAACTACAAAATGCAATTTCTAAAGAAATTGCGTGTGAACGCCAAAAAACGGAAGCCGGACTAAAATGCTAACAGTTAGCACAAAATACATGAAATTAAAGGAGCAGTTTGCAACTTTCTCACAGTAAAATTTTTCAAAGCAAAAAATACTACAAGTACACCGGCGGCTAGCTTATGTCACCATTAGTGGGTTAGCACAACACATTGGTTTGACAATTGTCTATATTTTCACACTTACAATGTTTACTGGCCCAAATGACATGATTGATGTTTACGGCTGTCACTCACCTGTCTTGTCAACACGTACATGAGCAGTCATGTTGTTGTCATGATAGAATGTACATTCAATGACAGCTAATGCTAGCTATTCAAATCGCTATTAGCTAACAACACCTAAAGCTAACGTGCGTGCATGTGTTACATACGTATGTACATACCGGATTTTCTGGACCATGGGGCGCACCGGATTATAAGGCGCACTGCCGATGAATGCTCTATTTTTGATCTTTTAACATATATAAGGCACACCGGATTATTGGGCACATTAAAGGAGTCATATTATGATTATTTTCTAACTATAAAAGACTTCCTTGTGGTCTACATAACATGTAATGGTGGTTCTTTGCTCAAAATGTTGCATAGATGATGTTTTACACATCATCTTCAAGTCACTTTCTGACAATCGCTTCAGGATGCGGCGTTTTTTGGGCGGTCTTATTTACGTGCCTCCACTTGGACAGCGTCATCTTTGTTGTAGCGGTGTAGCGTGCAAGGACGGGAGTGGAAGAAGTGTCAAAAGATGGAGCTAACTGTTTTAATGGCATTCACACTTTACTTCAATCAATAACGGAGCAGCCGTGGCTCACTAGTGCAACAACAACACAGGAAATGTGTCCCGTGAAAACCCGTCCGACCGGAACGCTCTAATAACTAAAGTTCCTTGGGTGAATAATGTAAACTCACTACACCGGTATGTTTTAGTGCTTTCATGATGAGTTTTGTGACAGATATAAGTAAGAACTTTACACTACTTTGTATATGAAATGGCAACAGTGGAGGATGAATGTCACATAACAAGAAGATAGAGAAAAAGAAGAAGATTATCCACTACGGTGTCGGCACGGACTACAAAGGCGAACATGCACAATTTTTTCAGGACTTATACAGATCCCATATACAGATCAGCAGGTACCAGAAGGTAAGAAAAGTTGGTTTTGCATAATATCGTGAAACAAAACGCCAGATAATATGTCTTACCTTATACACACACACCATAATAATACTCCTATGTTGAAGCACATTAAACGGTGCAGCCTACACTTATCACTTATGTTTGACTGCCATCTACTGGTCACATTTATTACACCATGTACCAAATAAAATTGCTTTGAGGTGGGTAAGCTAAGACCCTAAAGTCGTATTGGACAATATTGACAATCTTGTTGCACCTCCATCTCATCAGGTGCCTGTGTACACACAGGATGACTGGAATAGATTTTTGAACTTTTTTGTGAACAAAGTGCAAGACATAAGCGCCTGTATTAGTTCTCCCTTGGATCGTTTGTGCGCGACATCAACCCCTGTCTGCTCATCATGGCCTTCCTTTACTCCTGTCAGCCTACAGGATGTTCAGGTTTTAGTGGGAAAAATGAAACCTACATCGAGCCCTGTGGACATTGTTCCTACTCTACTGTTCTTAAATGTTTTTGATGTTGTTGGTCCTTGGGTGGTAAAATTGATAAACCTTTCACTTCACTCTGGCTGGATCCCCAGCTTTTTTAAACACGCTGTGGTGAATCCCATCCTTAAAAAACCTCATCTTGATCCGGTGGAGCCTATAAATAACCGGCCCATATCAAAACTTCCCTTCATATCAAAAATCATTGAAAAAGTGGTAGCTCAGCAGCTAACCTCATTTTTGGAAAAGCATGATTTTTATGATAAATACCAATCTGACATTAGGTTATTTCACTCCACCGAAACTGCTCTTTTGAAAGTTTCCAGTGACGTGATGATGGCTGCTGACGCTGGTCGCTACACAGTTTTGGTTTTACTCGGTTTGACATCTGCCTTTGATACTGTGGATCACAGGATACTGATAGATCGCCTCAAATCTTTGATGGGGTTTTCTGGTGCAGTTCTCCAGTGGTTTACTTCTTATATAAATGGAATAACTTTAAATGTTGATTTAATGATGTAATGTCCAATGTGTCCAACCTGTCATGTGGTGTGGCCCAGGGTTCTGTTCTGGGGCCTGTTTTATTTTGCTGATGCCGCTTGGGAGGTTGATCAGTAGTTTTAAAAATGTTTCTTATCATTTCTATGCGTATCCTATATTAAAAACTGCTTTTCCTCAAATATCCTCCTGATAAGTTCTAACAAAAGGGAAACTCTGATAATTGCTCTGGATAAAAAGATCCTCCTGATCAACAACTCCCTTGGTGCATCTGTTCAAAGCAGCCTCAGAAACATTGGGCTTGTGTTGGATCAGTCAATGTCTTTGGAGGGTTTTATCATCTCAGAAATATTTCTAAAGTGAGAAATTTGTTGTCAAAATTGGATCTGGAAATGATCATTCATGTGTTCATTTCGTCTCGTATAGACTATTGCAATTCTCTTCTCACTCTTTTCAACAAGTCAATGCCAAAGAGACTTCAGACGGTACTAAATGCAGCTGCCAGACTTTAGACCGGTGCACCTAGAACAGTCCATATCACCCCCATTTGATCCAGTCTTTATTGGCTTCCAGTCAAATTCCACATTGAGTTTAAGATTTTAGTCCTGACATTCCGTGCGTTGCATGGTGGGGCCCCTCAGTACACCACTGACTTGTTATGCCCATACTCTTCAGTTGCATGGTGGGGCCCCTCAGTACATCACTGACTTGTTATGCCCATACTCTTCAGTTGCATGGTGGGGCCCCTCAGTACATCACTGACTTGTTATGCCCATACTCTTCAGTTGCATGGTGGGGCCCCTCAGTACACCACTGACTTGTTATGCCCATACTCTTCAGTTGCATGGTGGGGCCCCTCAGTATATCACTGACCTGTTATGTCCCTACTCTTCAGGGTCTTCAGGCCAGGGTCTTCTAAAGATCCCAAAGACTTATTTTAAAACCTGTGGAGACCTGGCATTCCAAGCTATATCTCCCAGACTCCTGAACAACTTGCACCAGTCCCTCCATGATCTTGACTGTGCTGACACTTTTAAGAAACATTTGAAAACTTATCTTTTTAGTAAATGCACCTTTTAACTACCGGTATCATTTTTAATCACCTTTGTATCCTTTTTATGATGATGTTGTTTTCATTGAATTGTTTTACTTCACCTATGTATTGTTCAGCACTTTGTGATTTTATCTGTGAAAAGCACTTTATAAATAACATTTACTTACTTACTTACTAAGCTCAACCAAACTTATTCTGTACATTAAGCGCACCGGGTTATAAGGCGCACTGTCGAGTTTTGAGGAAAAAAAAGGATTTTAAGTGCGCCTTATAGTCCGGAAACTACGGTAATTACGTCATTACGTACAAGAAGCCTTAAGAGGACGGGGACATACCCTGTAAAATACATTGGAAAGTTAGCACCCTCTAAGCATCTGTGTAAATGTTGCAAACAGCCCCTTTAAGTAAATACCTGCAAACATAGCCAAAAAAACCCAGCATGCTACCATGAATCAAGTAAAATCATTTAGCAAAGTTGTACTGTGTGGTGTATACCTGTAGAATATGCTAAAAAGAAAGCTAGCATGAAAACAGTTAGCATGCCTGAAGCAACAAATTATTTGATTCCAAGGTGTATTCTTGCAAACTTGCCAAAAAGGTAGCATGCTAATTGTTAGCGTGCTAACAGTTAACATGCTATCAGTTAGTATGTGTCAAGTAACAACTGACTAATGTGTATACCTGTAAAAATAGCGAAAAATCTAGCAGCATGTATCAAGTAACACAATATTTGACTGTGAGCTGTGGAATTTACTATAAAAAGCTAGCATGCTTACATTAGCATGTTAACAGTTAGCATCGTCAAATACAGGAATATTTGACTTAGGTGTATACCTGCAGAACTTGCTGAAAAACAGTTAGCATGTGTGAAGTAACAAAATATTTGACTCCAAGGTGTATACTTGTAGTGGAAAAAGCTAGCATTTTAACAGTTAACATGTATCAAGTTACAAAAAAATTGACTGAGGTGTATACTTGCATGCTAATATTGGCACACTAACAATTTATTTCCATTTTTGTTTTTATTTCATTCATTAAAGTAAAAAAACAAACATAATACTAAAATAAATCATGAATGAAAACAGCATGCGAGTAATTAACTAGCATGAACTAACATTATAACTAACATGAACTAGTATAATAAGTAACATTTTGACTTTGGAAATGTGGAAGTACTAAGTTTTTAATAGAAAATGTGTTACAGAATTATGGGAAATCTGGGAATTTTTGGACATCAAACATAGGTAACCTGAATAAGTAGAATGTTTCATGGTGGAATTATTAAAACTGTTTGAAAAGTGTCTGCTGTGGATGGCAGGAGCAATCCAGGATTTCTAAAAAAAACCAGACATTCGCAGCTGTGGCTGTAGGCAACCTCTTGATGCAGTTTTCAGGTAACTTTGAAAGAGGGCTGTAGCTGCATTTCATCCAGCTCTGTATGCGCTATAAAATGTTTCTACTTATCTGTTGTTGTTTTGGATCAACTCATCGGGTGTTTTATTGCTGACTGAGCAGTTTACAGTTCACATTTCTCCTTCATACACATTTTAAAACAACTATAACACACAGCTATTTTGACCTAGCTAACAAATGTTGTCATGTATAGAATAATGTCTTCTACCTTTAGGTCCCATGGGTCCTCGTGATCCTTCTCCGCCGTTCAGTCCCGGCATACCAGGTTCTCCAGGTGGCCCAGGTCGTCCAGGACCGCCGTCCTTACCGGAGGCACCCGGTGGTCCCGGACGTCCTGCTGAACTTTTGACGTGCGCTGGCTGCATCTGAGCTGTGATGTAGGCCAGCTTGGCTACAAGAGAGATGAGAACATCTGCTTGTGTTCTCCAGGAGAAGATGATATGTTTCCTCACCATCCAGTTGTTTACTGAGTTCTTCCTGAATGAGACGTCTCATCAGCTCCACTGAAGCAGACTCGCCCTGAGAACACACAAGATCATCACCTTCTTGTGTCCCATCAACCAATCATCATCTTTGTCTGCTCACCCTCGGTCCTGGCATTCCGGGATTTCCAGAAGGTCCTTGAGGACCAGGAGATCCTAATTCTCCTGGTGGTCCTGACATGCCCATCATTCCAGTGTGTCCCTTCCGGCCAGGAGGTCCCGGATTTCCTGGCATACCTGGTTCTCCTGATTGTCCTTTGTCTCCTTTGATGCCCGTGTCGCCCTGGATGAGAGGATGCATCAGCCAAAGATCATATATGTGACAGGAGCGCTCGGATGTTTTAGGAACCTCCTACTAGTCCAGCAGCAAACAAGATTGTTGATGTTCTAGCTCAGAGGTCTTCAACGGGGGTCCGCGACCCCTAGAGGGCCCGCAGAGGTACTGCAGGAGGTGGTTCAATAGTTGACTTTTTCAAATATATTTCTTTATATTCCCTTTGCAAGTTTCCCACAATTGTAAACGTCTTTGATGACATGAAGTGATTAGATCATTATGATAATCATGTTAGCATTTACGATAGTTAGCAAGTCACGTTCTAGTTTCCAGCTAGCAATTAGCGGCAATAGTTCCTAGCAAGGGATTGACAGCGCTGGCTGCCAGATAAGGATTAGCACGTTACCTACTGTATTAACATGTTCATTGCCAGCAAGTTATTAGTGCGCTAGTTGCCAGCTAACAATTAGCATACTAGTAACCAGCTAGCTATTTGTGTGCTAGTTTTTAGCTATAGATTAGCACGTTAACTATAAAATACTAATTGCCGGTAAGCTATTAATGTGCTTGTTGTCAGATAGCGGTTTACGCGCTTGTTACCAGCTAGTGATTAGTGATACTTTCCAGCCTGAGGTTAGCACATTAGCATTTAACATGCTAAGTGCTAACACGCTTTTGGCACAACTATCAGCGCGTTGTTGGCCAGCTCGCTATTAATATGCTAGTTCTTAGCTATAGAGTAGCACACTAGCTAAGAGCGGGCTAGTTGCCAGCGAAATAGTAGCGCACTAGCTCTAAGTATCCCAGTTGCCAGCTAGCAATGAACTCTTCTAGTTGCCAGCTACCTATCGGCGGCACTAACTTCCAGCTAATGATTAGCCTGCAAGTTGCTAGCTAGCGATTAACATGTTTGTTGACAGCTATCGATTAATGGGACTAGCTGGTAGCTAGCAAATAGAAGTGACATACTGTATAATTTGAATATCTTCATATTGCAACATGATACTTTCAGGACCAGTACAATTTAAAACAACGTTGTGCTAGATAGATAGATTTATGCTCATTGGTTGGGGATCCTTGGCCTGGAAAATGTTTTATATGCTAAAAGTGTTGGTTCTTGGTACTCACCTTCTCTCCTTTCAGGCCACGGTCGCCCACCCTGCCTGGCATTCCCTGCAAGACCCCAAACATTGTTAGACGTACTACACTGACCAGAGTATAGGACCACCCGTCAATATAATATCATACAGTGTGTCGCTGGTGTGTGTGAGTGACAGGAAGAAACGCTCAGACTTACTGGTTTGCTTGTATGACGTAGAGCAGGGGTCACCAACCTTTTTGAAACCAAGAGCTACTTCTTGGGTACTAATTAATGCGAAGGGCTACCAGTTTGATACACACTTAAGTAAATTGCCAGAAATAGCCAATTTGCTCAATTTACCTTTAACTCTGTTATTATTAATAATTAATGATATTTATCTTTGTGGAAACACTGATCATCTTAATGATTCCTCACAATAAATATATATAGAAACAGATAAATATCAATATGCAACACTTTATTTTTATATTTTCTCTAAGTGCACATTATTCAAATTGAACATTTTCAAATGATCACTTCTAAGACAAGTCTTGTGAAATCACAATATCCCATTTTAACTAGCTAGCCACTAACATTTTTTAACAAATCATGAATTACTTTGCACCATGTTTGTACAAATAATAACTCATGTAAAATACAAAAGTCAACTCTCAAATTTTTAAATAAATCATGTCACACTTTGAACTGGACACCAAATCTGTTATCTGTTTCTTTGTCAGTTAGTGAAGACCAAGTCTTTAAAATATTTTCTTGGATTTTCAAATTCTATTTGAGTTTTGTCTCTCTTAGAATTAAAAATGTCGAGCAAAGCGAGACCAGCTTGCTAGTAAATAAATAAAATTAAAAAAATAGAGGCAGCTCAATGGTAAGTGCTACTATTTGAGCTATTTTTAGAACAGGCCAGCGGGCTACTCATCTGGTCCTTACGGGCTACCTGGTGCCCGCGGGCACCGCGTTGGTGACCCCTGACGTAGAGAATAAAAAATATTACCATATATTGGAGTCAATTTAAGGACCATGAGGCAATAGGTGTATCCACAGGGAATACAATGTATAAATGCATGCTAAAGTGAGTTAGAAGTATCCATCCATCCATCCATTTTCTACCGCTTGTCCCTCTCTGGGTTGCGGGAGGGTGCTGGAGCCTATCCCAGCTGCACTCGGGCGGAAGGCGGGATACACCCTGGATACTTTTTAATTCAGCAAAGTGTCCAACTCAGTCCTGTTACTCACATGTTTTTTAAATATAATAAAAAGTATAACTAGTCAGTTATAATCGTGATTAATCACATTTTGTCTATAGTTAACTCATAATTAATTGTAGAAGGATTTTTTTTCTTCAAAAAGTGTACTTAAGACAGATTATTTTCAAGTTTTGAGTCGTATTAATTTAACTGTAGTGTCTTTTTTTTTTTTTGCTTTATGGAAATGTGTAGCAGCTCAACACAAAATGGAAACACACACACACACACACACACACACACACACACACACACACACACACACACACACACACACACACACACACACACACACACACACACACACACACACACACACACACACACACACACACACACACACACACACACACACACTTGCCACTATCACTTCACCACGTCCTCATGTTATTTATATATATTTGTGTTTAGTCTCAGGATGGTATAATCATAAATACTATGCTGTTATATTTCATGGCATTGATAATTCCACACTAAAACCTGATGAGTGTGAAAATGACATTTATAAGCAGAATATACAGTAAATGATATGTTGAACTAGTAACTGTACCTTGACACACATCCTGCTATACTATTTGTGCAGGACGTCCTTACTGGAAAATAACAGACCTGTTACTCAAATGAGTCATTACATAAATAAATAAGTTGCCTGAGACATGTTAACACACATTTTCAGGCAGGGATGGCACCAGGAAAATCAGTTACAATTATGTTGGGTATAAAAGTAGTTTTAACTAAAGAACATCCAACACAATAGTTAAATAACGATGGTAAAACTGTTCCACTGTGGAGACAAAAGACTGCCAGTAAGTTTTGGTACTGAAAGAAAAAGGGCATTGTAAAAAAACTGAAAGAAGTTTTGGCATTGAAAAATAAAATCATTTTGGTGGATATTTTTTTGTATCATGACTTGTTTGCAATGCCAATCTTCTTTTCTTTTTTTTCCCCACACTTATTGTTTTTGTGTTTCAGAGCTTGGCAATAAACAATATCAATATATCGCAATAAACACAATCTATATCAATTGAAATGTTTTCCACTTCTATAAAGCGATCAATCATTGTATTTTTTCGTCAGAAGAAGTTTGAAGGTTGGTTGTATGAACAAAGACACTCACTCTCTGGTAACCAAGCAACGGTATCAGTAATGATCAATATCAACACTTACTTTATATCCTAATACACTTTTCAGCCATATTGCCAACCCTAGATTCACTTTTATTTTGTACGATGTTAACTTAATGGCAGTGCTTGGACATGGAGGGCGTGTGCCTGTGGGTGGAAGCAGTTTTAGGTGGATTTAGCCTTGCAGGTCATGGAAGAAGACCTCTTATGATAGGTGTTTGGAAAGAAGGAGCTGGTGTGTGATAGGCTGAGCAGGCGACTGTCTGCCACCAAGCTGTCCCTTTTTGTGGGCCGTCTTTTTTACGTGGCTCCATTTCTCAGATGGAGGGAGATTGTTTTATCAATATCTCCACAACGCCTCCATGGTTTGATTTCACATTTTGTGGACTTGTGCAGATGTCAAATACACAACAGGAGGTACCAGTAGGTAAGAAAATGATAGGGCCCTAACATGCTTGGTTTGGAGGGGGAGTAGTCCCTGTTTTGTGTAGATCAATATGTGGATTATCAGATTGTTTCCTACCTGTTTCCCTTCAGGACCAACTGGACCATGTGGACCCTGCAGATGGTGAAAATATTCAAATTATGATCATTGACAATATGAAGAGATGTGGTGATCCTTCAAAGCAAACACTTACTGCAGGACCTTTAGGCCCACTGAATCCTGGTAATCCAGGGTTGCCAGGTTCTCCCTTGTCCCCCCTAAGACCCTGTGGGCAGCAAAGAGGTGATTACGCACTACATGTTCACACTGCACTTATTGTCTGATCCACACAGATGACATTATTGTTCTTTGAGGTTTGCTTGCTAGAAAAAACTGCAAACATTTTCCAAGATTTTAACTCGACGTTCTCATTTCACCTTTTGCATCTTCCACCTTTTGCATCTTCCACCTTTCGTATCTTTCACCTTTTGCTTCTTTCACCTTTTGCATCTTTCACCCTTTGCATCTTTTACCTTTTGCATCTTTTACCTTTTGCATCTTTCACCTTTTGCATGTTCTACCTTTTGCATCTTCCACCTTTCGTATCTTTCACCTTTTGCTTCTTTCACCTTTTGCATCTTTCACCTTTTGCATCTTTCACCTTTTGCATCTTTCACCTTTTGCATCTTCCACCTTTTGCATCTTCCACCTTTTGCATCTTCCACCTTTCGTATCTTTCACCTTTTGCTTCTTTCACCTTTTGCATCTTTCACCTTTTGCATCTTTTACCTTTTGCATCTTCCACCTTTTGCATCTTTCACCTTTTGCATGTTCTACCTTTTGCATCTTCCACCTTTCGTATCTTTCACCTTTTGCTTCTTTCACCTTTTGCATCTTTCACCTTTTGCATCTTTCACCTTTTGCATCTTTCACCTTTTGCTTCTTTCACCTTTTGCATCTTTCAACTTTTGCATCTTCCACCTTTTGCATCTTCCACCTTTCGTATCTTTCACCTTTTGCTTCTTTCACCTTTTGCATCTTTCACCTTTTGCATCTTTCACCTTTTGCATCTTTCACCTTTTGCATCTTCCACCTTTCGTATCTTTCACCTTTTGCTTCTTTCACCTTTTGCATCTTTCACCTTTTGCATCTTTTACCTTTTGCATCTTTTACCTTTTGCATCTTCCACCTTTTGCATCGTTCACCTTTTGCATGTTCTACCTTTTGCATCTTCCACCTTTCGTATCTTTCACCTTTTGCATCTTCCACCTTTTGCATCTTCCACCTTTTGCATCTTCCACCTTTTGCATCTTCCACCTTTCGTATCTTTCACCTTTTGCTTCTTTCACCTTTTGCATCTTCCACCTTTCGTATCTTTCACCTTTTGCTTCTTTCACCTTTTGCATCTTTCACCTTTTGCATCTTTTACCTTTTGCATCTTCCACCTTTTGCATCTTTCACCTTTTGCATAGTATACCTTTTGCATCTTCTACCTTTTGCATCTTCCACCTTTTGCATCTTCCAACTTTCTGCATCTTCTACCTTTCTGCATATTCTACCTTTCTGCATCTTTTACCTTTCTGCATCTTCTACCTTTCTGCATCTTCTACCTTTTGCATCTTACACCTTTTGCATCTTACACCTTTTGCATCTTCTACCTTTTGCATCTTCTACCTTTCTGCATCATCCACCTTTTGCATCTTCTACCTTTTGCATCTTCTACTTTTCTGCATCTTCTACCTTTTGCATCTTCCACCTTTTGCATCTTCCATCTTTCTGCATCTTCTACCTTTTGCATAGTATACCTTTTGCATCTTCTACCTTTTGCATCTTCCACCTTTTGCATCTTCTACCTTTCTGCATCTTCTACCTTTCTGCATCTTTTACCTTTCTGCATATTTTACCTTTCTGCATCTTCTACCTTTTGCATCTTCCACCTTTTGCATCTTCCACCTTTTGCATCTTCCACCTTTTGCATCTTCCACCTTTTGCATGTTACACCTTTTGCATCTTCTACCTTTTGCATCTTCTACTTTTCTGCATCTTCTACCTTTTGCATCTTCCACCTTTTGCATCTTCTACCTTTCTGCATCATCCACCTTTTGCATCATCCACCTTTTGCATCTTCTACCTTTTGCATCTTCTACTTTTCTGCATCTTCTACCTTTTGCGTCTTCCACCTTTTGCATCTTCCATCTTTCTGCATCTTCTACCTTTTGCATCATCCACCTTTTGCATCTTCTACCTTTCTGCATCTTCTATCTTTTGCATCTTCCACTTTCCCCCTTCCTCCTGTGACGTCTTCTTGCAGACTGATGTAGCTTTCAGCGTGCAGCCATGACACATCCATCACTTCTTCCTGGCTAAGCTCCATGACGGCCATGGTTTGAGTGTGAAATCACTCCATTAGGACGTGCAGAGCAGAGGTTCTTCTTGTGACACTTTGAGTCACCAAGCAGTCCTTTGTCTCCATTATTGAGCTGCTTGTAAAAACTAATGGTGAGAATCCAAGTGTGAAATTAGACAAGGATTACCATTCTTTTTTTGTTCGGCATCAAGGATCCCTTTGTGGGTTTTCTTTGACCTCTGCCAAGCCCATTGGTTTGTTCATTTACCACCTAGCTAGCTAATTAGGCACTATCAACCAGGTAAAAAGTGAATAACCTTGCTGGTCAGTCAGCTAGTTGTTTGTTTATATCCAGGGCAAGTTAGTCAGTAAGCTCCCAAACAGGTCATTTGATTGGTTAGTTATAGCTGCTTAACTGGTTGGCTAGCTAATGAGTACAATTTTTAACTTGTTACTCTGCTTGTTGATTATTAGCTTGATAGTCAATCAGTTTATTGATAGCCAGTGTACTAGCTGGTTACATTTAAATCTAAATAGCTAAAAACTTAGTTTGGTAGTTAGATATATGATGATGATTTGACACACATTTCACTGATAAAGAGATCAGTATCTACATCGGGACAAGGTCAGTAAACGGCATTGATACAATAAAATAAGCAGCTAGCACGGTCTTTCAGATTAACTGGATGAATTAGCATTAGCTAATACAACGCTAACGTTAGCTAGCTCAGGCATTTTGCATATAATGCATATAATGCTCTGTGACCGAGACCGCTCTGGCTGCAGTGCCCTCTGCTGGTTGTTCAGGGGAGTGTGTAAGTCACATTTATTTGTGCATCTGTTTTGTGGGAGGAATGTTTCATCGACACAAAAGCAAAAAAGCGATCCACATATGCAAATTCAATACAAATACAAAATCAAGCATATTTATATTCAAATCTCAAAAATATATTTACAAATACATGTTTATTTATAAAAATTCTGGATTTATTTGTATGTCACATTTTTATATTTATAAATTGTATTTGTATATATTTTCAAATCTCAAAAATATATTTACAAATATGCGTTATATATACAAATTATTTATCTATTTGTATTTGTATATTTATTAATATATGGATATGTATTAATATCATATTGATATATATATATATATAAGTTGATGTAAGACAATTCTACTTCCATAGATATTGTACATAAATACTCACGAGTTACTTAGTTAACTTTAACTTCAAACATTTCAACATCAACACATTCCACTTATCCTGGAAATTCAAACTAACAATTTTTAAAGTTACAAAAATTCCAACTTTTCAATCCCACATTCTCTAACCTTTTTTCTATCAATGACTAGTCCCACATTTTTCAACCATTCTACCACCAAAACATTCCTCTGATTCAGGACATTTATCTGCAGAGGTGTGGACTCGAGTCACATGACTTGGACTCGAGTCATGAATTTGATGACTTTAGACTCGACTTGACAAAATGTAAAGAGACTTGCAACTCGACTTAGACTTTAACATCAATGACTTGTGACTTCACTTGGACTTGAGCCTTTTGACTTGACATGACTTGCTACTTTCCCCAAAACTTAAAAAGTTATTTGGGAACGCTCCGTATCTTTCATTGTCTACGTCTGTGTCTATAAGCGTGTGTGCTGCTTGTCAGCTGGTGTGCTGTCAGTACAACAGCCAACCAAATTAGATCTACGTTGTTTTCATCCCACGGCTCTCATCCAATCAAATTGCAGGACAACCACCGAACATGAGTTGTCAAACAACGCGGCAGTGAGAAACAATTATGCCAAAGTTGGTTTCGTTTGGGTATAAAAACTACGACTTGGTCAACAAAAAACGAATTGCCGTATGCAAATCACGCAGTTCGAATATTACAGACGGAGACGCAACAACTTCCAACTTCGTTCGACAATTGAAGTTGCACTAAGAAGGGTAAGTTTTGAATGTAAGCTAACGTTTATTGGCTAAGTAACATGACTTTTATTTGCTGTGTAGTTAAATCAGTGAGGCTGTAAACTCACTGCTAATGTTATAACCATAGACATCTTATAAGGGTACGCAGCATCGAGCGCTACTGCCTACTGGCGCAGACGAGACGCGGGGCCGCCATCTTGGAGTGGTGATCCGCTCCACTCAGTGCAATTCATTTGGCAGGAGCAATGAACCGTCAGCGAATTTAATTCATTTTACCTCACTGAATACCACTCATTTTCACGCGTTTTTTTGTCATACGTGTAGCTATGATAACGGACACATGTTTTATTATTCATAGTTTGCTTAACAGTAATAGAATATTCTTATACGCTATAAGTGACCAGACGTCCGAGATCAAAACTGGGAATATAATCCCAGAGAAGGGGGAAAAAACGGTCAGCTATTTTTAAGTTGAAGAAACAATATGATTAGGTTATATATACATGCTACATAAACAATGTATGAATACATTAGATATCTATATATCTTATAGACTGTATTTCTGTTGCTGCAACAGCAGAGAGTTTATTCTGTCTTGACACTTTGTATTGATATTTTGTATTACATTCTTCCCTTAAATGATCATGTTTACAGTGATTGTTATATATGTATTTTTTTATGTATGTCGCTTTGGATAAAAGCGTCTGCCAAATACTTAAACATAAACATATATAAACACCTGAAAGTCTTTATATCAGCTAAAACCACCAATCTGTTTTACTGGATTCAGAATAAAACCAAATTCTGTCTTACCCAACAATGTTAGTATTTGAATATTGTTACTTGAAGACTTATTCCTGGTTACAATTATACTGTTAAGAAAGTATTGTCTTATATTTTGCCTAAAATGAGAATGCATCATAATCAGTGGCAGCTGGTGAATTTTGTTTTAGGTGGGGCTGAAAGTTTGTAAACCAAACCCCTGTAGGGGGTCATCCTCCCCCAGAAGATTTATTTGTGATTTTCACATACAAATATTGAAGATCTTTGCTCCTTCTCAACTCTGTGGTAATATTATTTTCATAAAATACAACCAATAGTATGTTAATGTTTGTTTTTGCAAATGTGTTTATTCTGTAAAGGAATGAGTTAAATGTTTAAAATTGTTTAAACTCTTAAAATGACTGGTTAATAGTGCTATTATGAATTGCAATGTCAGCACTATTGTTTTCCTGCAATTTCAAATGCACTTGTTTTAATAAATAAATACAGCGTTTTAAAAGCATACACAATCTGTGTAAAAATATTAGTCTGTGGTTAAAAGGACTTGAAAGGACTCGAAACTCAAAATGCAGGACTTGGGACTTGACTTGAGACTTTCTAGTCTTGACTTTGGACTTGACTCGGGACTTGCCTGTCTTGACTCGGGACTTGACTCGAGACTTGAGGACAAAGACTTGAGACTTACTTGTGACTTGCAAAGCAATGACTTGGTCCCACCTCTGTTTATCTGTACCGTCCCGGTTTCCCCTAACACTTATTCTACATTTAAAGTGTTTCTACTTCTATATATGGATGCCAAGTCAAACTGCTACTTGATCATGTTTGTCCATTGCTAGCATGCTAACATTAATATGCTTTTGCAGTGAAATATTTTGTTATTTCACGCAAGCTAACTTTAAACATGCTAACATTCGCATGTTAGTATGGTATTTTTTTTTGCTAATGTTGTAGGCGTGCACCCAATAGTCGTATATTTTGTTACTTGATGCTTTATAGCTTACGTGCTAAATGTTAGCATGTCATTTCTACTGAAATTGTATTTTGTAGTTAGTATAGTTACACTAATAAACTAGTCCCTCCAACAAGTAGTTTGTTAAAAAACAGCAAACTGACAAAATGGTCAGTAAAGTATTACATTTTTTTGTCGTTTTGGCAATCATTCAGTATTTTGTTGTTCTAACAAAACCACTGATTGAGTATTTTGACCCAGAAAACAATGTTATGGTCATCCCACCTGCACTTCAGGAAATAAGTAAATGCCTTTATGGTTAAATAAAACCTGTGGTGTGTGCCATTCAAAGTCTTTCTTGACCATCATTTTCATTTCCACCGAACATACGACGATGCTCTTGTCACTGTGGCAAATACCACTTCCAGCCCCGTTCCAGTCTCCTCCTATTTATCAGCGTGCATCGAGCAGCATGACCATCTGTCAACATTGTTATCGTGACAAATGGTGTTAAAAATGTGTGTTGACTTACGGGTGTTCCAGGGAGTCCTCCTTTGCCTGATGGCCCTGGTTCTCCTTGTTTGCCCTGAGAGAACATGTTATTGCCATATTTCGTCTTTGAACGGGGACATGAGAAGTCTTACTCACTGGCTCTCCTCTTGGTCCAAGAAGGCCTTCTGGTCCTGGAGGCCCCTTTAGACCCTGCCATCACAAAGCAGTAAGGTCCCAGTAAATGGGAATCGATACAGGTACCAATTTTCGGTGCTTTTGTGTGTGTTGATAAAGATTAATTGTTTTTAATAATAAAATCTTGTTTTTTATTGAAACATTTAAAAATGAGCTGAATATGATAAATATACTGACCAGTTGTTATGCTTTATTATTACATTTCTGAGTCAATTTCTTTGTTGAAAATTTCAACATTACCTAGAGGCAGTGCTGCTGGAGAGTGTTCGGTTATTACCATATGAACATTTTATGACACGGCTATTGTGACCAGAATTATTATTCTATTGGCAATAGTGTTGAATGTGCTTAAAAAGTACTCATATACACACTGAAATCTAAGGTTGTTTTTAATAACTAAAATAAACTGTGTGAGAAAAAAACACTATTTTGCATGTTTTATGTTTCTTATGCCTCAACTGACAGTGTTTCAGTCTAAGTATTTTATCTGATTTAATTGCTAAACTTGTATTGTTTTCAATATTGATTTTAACTGTAGCACATTTATTTCTATGAAAAGTGCCTTGAAAATAAAATCCATTAATATTTATTATTTCAGTGGACCTTGAATGCACCATAAAACCACCTCAGTCTCGTATTTGCCCGATCAATCACTCTGTTCTCAGAGAGCACAGCTTGTAGGTTTAATGCGCACAATCTTAGGTGTTCAAACAGTAATATATACGTTTATATGAGTTTAGATTGAGGTATGTTGTTTCTTGATGGGGAAAATAGTTAATGCCTCTTGTTTTCATATTAGCATTTAAGATAGCGAGCTAGCGCCAGTCAGTCTGTGAGTTTATTTAAAGTGCAGTCATGGCTTTTCGATCAACTTAATTTAAAACGGGAATACTAACTGTTGGGAGTTTCACTGCGGTTATCAATAATAGTTTATCATTAATACAGTTTATCGCTACATCTCGAGTTAGAGAGTCTGCCATTGGACGTGACGTCACCGTGACATGGAACCGTTAGATTTGACGTGAATGGGTAGGACCGGCAGGATTTGGTCGGGGGCCAAAAAAAAGTACTATCCCAACAATGCAGCCATATTTAAATGTGGGATGCAATGAAATGGGACAAAAGAGTCGTTACTCAGAAAGCAGCATTAAAATAACCACATGATTAAAGGTTTTTTTGGCGCTCTGCCCCGAGCTTCTTTTAATCATCACTGGGCTGAATTCCAGAAAAGACTGAGAAGAAATGTTCCATGATGAAGAATATTTCATGTACTTGTAACAGGCAAGGACTGGCTGTGCTGCAGTTTTTACCGCTAGGCCGCAGGAAGATTTACTGAGTATTTATGAGTTTATTACAAGCTTCTTCCTCCCTGAGAATATGTACTTTTTGTCCTGGAAATAAAGCTCCAGGCATTGTTTAAAAAATGAATATAATACAGAAGTCTTTGTTGAAAAATATGAAATATATCATACCTCCTTTCCGGGTTTGCCTTCCCGCCCAGGTAGTCCAGGCTTTCCATCTTCTCCCTTTTTTGGGATATGACAAAAAACTCATGTAAGCCTCAAAACTATGAATCATATTAACAAATCATAATATGTAATATGTCGAGAACAATCTCTTAGGAAATAAGCTCCTCCAAAATGAGGGTGGAAATGAAAGATTGATTGCAATTAAAGGATTAACATTTAAAAAAATAAAGTAAATTTGTTCCAGGAGTTTGACTTCTTGTCTTTTATACCAAGCAACACGTTTTTTTATTATTTGGCTTTGTGTGATTATTTCATACATACAGTATTTACTACAGACTTCTATGGAAATACAAAAACCGAGACTCCGATTTCACTCGCCCGGACGCGGGTCACCGGGGCCCCCCTCTGGTGGCCAGTCCTGTCCCCATGGAGCCTGCCCAAAGAGGCAACGTTTATGTAGCCGATCCTCGGCTACATAAGCTAGCTCTTGGGACGTGGAATGTCCCCTCGCTGGGGAGGAGGAAGGAGCCCGAGCTAGTGCGCGAGGTGGAGAAGTTCCGGCTGGATATAGTCGGACTCACTTCGATGCACAACAAGGGCTCTGGAACCAGTTCTCTCGAGAGGGGCTGGACTCTCTTCCACACTGGCGTTGCACGCAGTGAGAGGCGACTGGGATGACAATCAGCACCTCCAAGTCCGAGTCCATGGTTCTCGCCCGGAAAAGGGTGGAGTGCCATCTCCGGGTTGGGGAGGAGACCCTGCCCCAAGTGGAGGAGTTCAAGTACCTGGGAGTCTTGTTCACGAGTGAGGGAAGAGTGGATGGTGAGATCGACAGGCGGATCGGTGCGGCGTCTTCAGTAATGCGGACGCTGTATTGATCCGTTGTGGTGAAGAAGGAGCTGATCCGGAAGGCAAAGCTCTCAATTTAGCGGTCGGTCTACGTTCCCATCCTCACCTATGGTCATGAGCTTTGGGTTATGACCGAAAGGACAAGATCACGGGTACAAGCGGCCCGAATGAGTTTCCTCCGCCGGGTGGCGGGGCTCTCCCTTAGAGATAGGGTGAGAAGCTCTGCCATCCGGGAGGAACTCAAAGTAAAGCCGCTGCTGTGTTGTTTGGGGCACGTCCGGCCGGTAGGAGGCCACGGGGAAGACCCAGGACACGTAGGGAAGACTATGTCTCCCGGCTGGCCTGGGAACGCCTCGGGATCCCCGCGAGGAGCTGGACGAAATGGCTGGGGAGAGGAAAGTCTGTGCTTCTCTGCTTAGGCTGCTGCCCCCGCGACCCGACCTCGGATAAGCGGAAGAAGATGGATGGAGTATTTATGTGTGTCATTATGTGCTGTTTGAACGGGTTAGTGCTGAAAATGACAGTCTGTTGTACTTGTGCAATGACAATAAAGACCCTTCCTTCCTTATCATTTGATTAAAAAAAAGAAAAATCTACCCCACACATTATAATTTTTGTGAAAAATTTGTCATTTATTGACTTTTGAAATCAAACTTGAAATCAATTGGATGCATGTTTTGTACGAAAAAAGAAAACGAATTTGATCTAAAATGAACTTTTTTGTGAAAATGTTAAAAACATACATTTCTTTGTGACAGAACATGGACGGGGGATGGAACCCAGAACGACCAGCACGAGCGTTGCACGCCAAGGGGGAGAGTGACAATGTCAAGGGAAATTTGCCATTACAGTATATGTGTATCAGTGACAGAGCAGGAAGGGGCTAGGAATAAGTTGCAGTAAAACTTTGTATGAAACATCCTGTCGTTCTTTCATTGACATTTGACATGCTCTTCTTCACACGTACAGGTCATGCTGCCACAAAATATTGCATTACTATTTTATTATAAAACAATAATAATATATTTTATGAAGGAACTAATACTACTATTAGATGCTGACTGATGTGTGCTGTGCTTACCTTTGACCCCTGACTACCAGGTTCTCCCCTGTGGCCCTTGAAGCCCTGAACAGAAGAGATATTTATTTATTATTATTATTATTATTTTCTGCCATTGACATATTTCAACTTCCTGGCGGCGACTTACTGGAAGTCCTCGTTGTCCAGAGTTTCCTGGTGGTCCAGGTTCACCTTGCTTGCCCTAAAAGACAATAAACACAAGTTGCTGCATGACATTTATTATCTTGTTTCGGTTTTCTTAGTTTTGAAATCTACTTACTGGTTCTCCTGCTTCACCTTGTTGGCCATCTTTGCCCATCTTGCCAAGTGGACCCTGCAGATGCATGGAATATATATATACAGTATATGTATGTCCTATTTATGATGCTGCTTCTATTTGTTCTTCTTACTGTCAGGCCAGGAAGACCAGGAGGTCCCTGGATCCCTTTTAGACCTTCTTTGCCCTGTGAAGAACAGTCAGACTGTCATTAAAAATATCATATCTCTGGCTGACGTACAGTATGTGTGCCAGCAAGCTACGAAGAGAAAGTGTGCAGGGTAATTCGCTTTTATAAATGTGAAACCACATGACCTTTTCTCCAGGGGGTCCTGGGGGACCAGCAGGACCAGGTTGTCCATCGTTACCCTGAACAGGGAAGAAAATAACAAATAAGCATATTTCATGTTTGAGTAAGTACTTAATAATATTAGTAAAAATCATCATTTACAGCTGAGCCCATCATTCCAGCAGGACCAGGGTGGCCTGGAGGTCCAGGATGACCCTGGAAAGAAAGAATCATTATTGAAATATAACTTACAACATACGCACATATTCATGTAATGAACATGTCTCTACTGTCCTGTAAATACAAACATATTAATGTACGGAATATGTGTGTTTACGTCCTGTATATACAAACATAAATGCACTGAATATGCGTTTACATCCTGTATATACAAACATGAATGTACTGAATATGTGTGTTTACGCTCTGTAAATACAAACATATTAATGTATTAAATGTGTGTGTTTACATCCTGTAAATACAAACATATTAATGCACTGAATATGTGTGTTTATGTCCTGTAAATACAAACATATTAATGTATTGAATATGTGTGTTTACGTCCTGTAAATACAAACATATTAATGTATTGAATGTATGTTTACATCCTGTAAATACAAACATATTAATGTATTGAATGTGTGTTTACATCCTGTAAATACAAACATATTAATGTATTGAATGTGTGTTTATATCCTGTAAATACAAACATATTAACATACTGAATATGTGTGTTTACATCCTGTAAATACAAACATATTAATGTATTGAATGTGTGTTTATATCCTGTAAATACAAACATATTAATGTATTGAATATGTGTGTTTACATCCTGTAAATACAAACATACTAACATACTGAATATGTGTGTTTACATCCTGTAAATACAAACATATTAATGTATTGAATGTGTGTTTACATCCTGTAAATACAAACATATTAATGTATTGAATGTGTGTTTATATCCTGTAAATACAAACATATTAATGTATTGAATGTGTGTTTATATCCTGTAAATACAAACATATTAATGTATTGAATGTGTGTTTATATCCTGTAAATACAAACATATTAATGTTTTGAATGTGTTTACATCCTGTAAATACAAACATATTAATGTATTGAATGTGTGTTTATATCCTGTAAATACAAACATATTAACATACTGAATATGTGTGTTTACATCCTGTAAATACAAACATATTAATGTATTGAATATGTGTGTTTACGTCCTCTAAATACAAACATATTAATGTATTGAATGTGTGTTTATATCCTGTAAATACAAACATATTAATGTATTGAATATGTGTGTTTACATCCTGTAAATACAAACATATTAACATACTGAATATGTGTGTTTACATCCTGTAAATACAAACATATTAATGTATTGAATGTGTGTTTACATCCTGTAAATACAAACATATTAATGTATTGAATGTGTGTTTATATCCTGTAACTACAAACATATTAATGTATTGAATGTGTGTTTATATCCTGTAAATACAAACATATTAATGTATTGAATGTGTGTTTATATCCTGTAAATACAAACATATTAATGTATTGAATGTGTGTTTATATCCTGTAAATACAAACATATTAACATACTGAATATGTGTGTTTACATCCTGTAAATACAAACATATTAATGTATTGAATGTGTGTTTATATCCTGTAAATACAAACATATTAATGTATTGAATATGTGTGTTTATATCCTGTAAATACAAACATATTAATGTATTGAATATGTGTGTTTACGTCCTGTAAATACAAACATATTAATGTTTTGAATGTGTGTGTTTACGTCTTGTAAATACAAACATATTAATGTATTGAATATGTGTTTACGTCCTGTAAATACAAACATATTAATGTATTGAATATGTGTGTTTACGTCCTCTAAATACAAACATATTAATGTATTGAATATGTGTGTTTACGTCTTGTAAATACAAACATATTAATGTATTGAATATGTGTGTTTACGTCCTGTAAATACAAACATATTAATGTATTGAATATGTGTGTTTACGTCCTGTAAATACAAACATATTAATGTATTGAACATGTGTGTTTACGTCCTCTAAATACAAACATAATAATGTATTGAACATGTGTGTTTACGTCCTGTAAATACAAACATATTAATGTATTGAATATGTGTGTTTACGTCCTGTAAATACAAACATATTAATGTATTGAACATGTGTGTTTACGTCCTCTAAATACAAACATAATAATGTATTGAACGTGTGTTTACGTCCTCTAAATACAAACATATTAATGTATTGAATATGTGTGTTTACGTCCTGTAAATACAAACATATTAATGTTTTGAATATGTGTGTTTACGTCCTCTAAATACAAACATATTAATGCATTGAATATGTGTGTTTACGTCCTGTAAATACAAACATATTAATGTTTTGAATGTGTGTTTACATCCTGTAAATACAAACATATTAATGTATTGAACATGTGTGTTTACGTCTTGTAAATACAAACATATTAATGTATTGAATATGTGTTTACGTCCTGTAAATACAAACATATTAATGTATTGAATATGTGTGTTTACGTCCTCTAAATACAAACATATTAATGTATTGAATATGTGTGTTTACGTCTTGTAAATACAAACATATTAATGTATTGAATATGTGTGTTTACGTCCTGTAAATACAAACATATTAATGTATTGAATATGTGTGTTTACGTCCTGTAAATACAAACATATTAATGTATTGAACATGTGTGTTTACGTCCTGTAAATACAAACATATTAATGTATTGAACATGTGTGTTTACGTCCTGTAAATACAAACATATTAATGTATTGAACATGTGTGTTTACGTCCTCTAAATACAAACATAATAATGTATTGAACATGTGTGTTTACGTCCTGTAAATACAAACATATTAATGTATTGAATATGTGTGTTTACGTCCTGTAAATACAAACATATTAATGTATTGAACATGTGTGTTTACGTCCTCTAAATACAAACATAATAATGTATTGAACGTGTGTTTACGTCCTCTAAATACAAACATATTAATGTATTGAATATGTGTGTTTACGTCCTGTAAATACAAACATATTAATGTTTTGAATATGTGTGTTTACGTCCTCTAAATACAAACATATTAATGCATTGAATATGTGTGTTTACGTCCTCAAACATAGTAGTGTATTGAATATGTGTGTTTATGTCTTGTAAATACCTTTTCTCCTTTGTCTCCTGGGGCTCCAGAAGTTCCACGTTCGCCTTTGAGTCCCTGTGAGAGTTGTATAAATAATACATTTTATTTATTACCGGTAAAAAAAAAGAAAAAATGCTAATAATTATAATTTTGTGGTTTAATTTTAGAATAAATATATCAATCAATAGATATTTAGGAAACAAAAAAATGTATATGTTTTTTTTTTCTCCTGAGGATACTTTTAAAAACTAGTAAGACATTCAAATGAGTGTGCCTAATAACCCTGAGCCAAAAGCCATTAATTATATTGATGAATAAAGCGTTAATGAGCTAACTTGCCTTTCCTCCGTCAGTTCCAGGAGGCCCTTGAGGTCCAGGTAGCCCCGGCGAGCCCTGTAAGACGCACAGCAGACCATAAGTCTCTGTCCTGGGACTCAATAAGTCCTAATTGCTCACTACTGCCCCCAGAGGAGGCCTGGCTAATGAGCTCCAGCATCCGCCATGCCAACTGTGATTGATGAGAACAAATTAGCTGCTTGGTTTAAAGGCTAATAATGTGCACACACACACACACACACACACACACACACACACACACACACACACACACACACACACACACACACACACACACACACACACACACACACACACACACACACACACACACACACACACACACACTTAAGGGCCCTTAATTGACTTGACATTAGGTGACATGGGATGTTACAACAATGTAGAATATAAATGACTTTGTCCTACTTTGTAGCCGTCTTGACCATTTTTCCCAGGAGCTCCCTGGTGTCCTTTATCGCCTGGGAGTCCCGGGATTCCAGGTGGTCCAGGTGGACCTGCCGGGCAGTCTGAACAGATGTCCTACAAATATGCCAGAGTCGTTTACTTAAAGATATGAAAAGAACAAATTGTATTTTAAACACGAGGCTGTGCTTACTTTAAGTTTTAAGTCAGAAAGGTCCACTGCTTTTCCCTGAGATAAACGATAGAGAATACACCAACTAATTATATTACAGAGGAAAAGAAAACAGATTAAAAATATGAACTCTGTGCTTCAAATAGCAAAAAGAAAGTTTTATGGAGCACAAACAGTTATTGGAAAAATATCAGATTATATGTGCTTGCACGTAAAATGTGTGATATCATGTGCGATGCAAGCAGTGTTGTGGCGTGTTTAGTTGCGTGCGATATCATGTGTGATACAAGCAGTCCTGCAGCATGTTTACTTGTGTGTGATATCATGTGCCATACAAGCAGTCGTGCAGCGTGTTTACTTGTGTGTGATATCATGTGTGATACAAGCAGTCCTGCAGCGTGTTTACATGTGTGTGATAACATGTGCGATTCAGGCAGTCCTGCAGCGTGTGTGTGTGTGATATCTTGTGTGATACAAGCAGTCCAGCAGCGTGTTTACATGTGTGTGATAACATGTGCGATTCAGCCAGTCCTGCTGCGTGTGTGTGTGTGATATCTTGTGTGATACAAGCAGTCCAGCAGCGTGTTTACATGTGTGTGATAACATGTACGATTCAGCCAGTCCTGCAGCGTGTGTGTGTGTGTGTGTGTGATATCATGTGCGGTACAAGCAGTCCTACTTGTGCAAAGCTGGACAGCTAGTTAACATCTAAATGTTCTCAACTAAACACACAAGTTCTTATGTTTTAGTCAAGTCATTTACAAATGGTAAACATGCTAGGCTACAGGCTACCAGGAGATAGCAGCTACACAACAGCTAAGCACACAACAGCACACCAGCTAGACATATGTAATAACCATTGAACAATAAAACCACAAGTGTCAATATAAACAATTCAAAGTCTCCAAGACAGAAGTGTATTCGAAAATATCCAGTAACAAACGTGTCCGCATCATTCAACTTACTGTGCCATGAGCTTAACCTCATGAATTATTATTGTGATTACCACTCCACTTCAATTCAAATACTGCATAGCGAAAAATTCATTCCAAACGGTTAATAATAAATAGGTTGGTGTTTTTCATACCTACAAATGTTCTCTGATTTATTTCACTTCAAAAAATATTTTCATACATTCCACAAGATTAAATAATACATCATTATTGCATCGCAAGTAAAAATAAAAAAAATTCACAGACATCCCTAATATGCAGTAATAACTGGATGATTCCTTGTTGGATACATTGTGGTGGTCTACTACTTTGTTATTAAATAACTACTTACAGGCTCTCCAGCTGATCCTTTCTCCCCGGGTCTTCCAGGCAAACCCTGTTTGAAAGTAATCATACTTATTATAATAATAACAGACAACGTCAAAGCAGTTTTTCCCATTTGTTGCAGACTTAAACTGTCAAATAAAACTTTTAAGTGTGCAAGCTATGTTATAAGTAACATTTTAAGCATACCTTAATTGAGTACGGATAGAAAAAAACTAAATAGAACTAAAATACAAATATAAAAGGTTGTAGGAATTAATAGTGAGGGTGCTGACAAAGATGGATTCACATCCAAGTTATTATTCATTACGATTATGATTCAATTAAAATGTTCAAGAATCTATTTAAAAAAAACAAAAACCTTTTATTTAGGCCGTACCGCGTTTACTTGCTATTCGTATAGGTCACACGGACGCCAAATAAGAACTTTTGCAAACCGCAACCTCTTTAGAAAATCTTTTTCTATCTTTCTAAAATGAAATGTGTTGAGAGAATTTCTTTGAAATGGAGAGTGGGTTCTGAATGGAATGGTCACCCCAAGAGTCAGATTGAATAGCGAGTTGTTGTAAGAGTCACATCTTCATGGAGTCGTGTATTTTATTTATCTTGTAATAGTATCATATTCAGACATGTTAGCACTCTGAGGAAAAAGAGGAAATCTGAGAAAAAAAAGAAGAACATTTCTATAAGCACAAAGTTCTGCCACGCAAACCCCAAAAGAACATTTTGAAAATCAAGACAACATTTCCTGTAATTGTATTCCTACACGATATTTGTCCTTGAGATTTATTCCCAGCACCAACTTCGTTTAGCTGTCTTAGTGACTCTTACATGTCTCATGTACCACATCATTTTTTGTAAATATTTACTAACATCGTCATCATTGAAAATGTCAAATTCCATAACATGCATGCAAAGAACTCAGTAAAAGTTTTCACTACACCATCGGTGCCGTGAAGACACTTCCAAGACTTGTCATTTTTGAAGACGGAGCTTCTGGGGCGTCAAGTTGTGTGATATTTGAACGATTAATTCATGTTTTGTATCAAAAATAGCTTACCTAAGATTAAGAGGGAACAGGAATATAAACATGAACAAGGGG
Organism: Entelurus aequoreus; assembly: GCF_033978785.1. NCBI lineage: Eukaryota > Metazoa > Chordata > Actinopteri > Syngnathiformes > Syngnathidae > Entelurus > Entelurus aequoreus. The sequence continues at coordinate 9,087,184 of NC_084750.1, read as the reverse complement.
TAAATTAAAAAAACTAACAAACACACATATACACATACTGTACATATACATTCACTGTACAAGCACACATATACACATACTGTACATATACAAGTACATATGCACACATACTGTACATATACAAGTACATATGGACACATACTGTACATATACAAGTACATATGCACACATACTGTACATATACAAGTACATATGCACACATACACTCATGCACATAATTACGTTTCATCAAACATATATTAACGTTGTTGCCCTAGGGTAAACTGGGTATAACACATGGCACACTGACAAAGCTTAACCTATTGTTACTATAACAATCTACAAGGTTAATGTAGGTTGCTTCTCTTTCTTCCCCTCCATTTTTCTGCATTCTTTCGTATCTCAAGTTATCATTACGTATATGTATTGTTGCATTTGAACAATTGTATTGTAGATAATAAAGGTAAAGTATTGGTATTGTTTATTATCAATAGCACTATTTCTATTGGTATTAATATTGCTCCATTTGTAGTGTAATAATGCTCATTGTCATCTCTGTATTATTTTCGCTAACTGCTTATTTGCTATTACTTTTATCATCATATTTGTACATGTTGTATTTGCTGATGTTGCTCTATTGTTGTTGTTGTGTTTGCTGTTGTTGTTGTTGTCTCTCTGTCTAATCCCCCTCTTGCCCCCACAATTCCCCCTCTGTCTTCCTTTTTCTCTCTTTCTATCCCCTCCTGCTCCGGCCCGGCTGCACCAAATGATAATATAAATACATTTAATAAAGTCAAAATACAAATAAGGCAACAAGAGAAGTATCCTACACTTCTCTTTTGGAAAGTAAATCTGAACAGCCGATATGGGCATCTACATCTGCTATATGATTTGCCCGAAAAGCTGGGCAGGACATTATTAAAAAAAACAAAAAACTAACAAAATCAGAGTATTATCGCAACATTTTCAACCACTTTCACTTTTCTCATTGCAATGAATGACACACGAGGGCGCCATTGACTCCCATCACATAATTTTTTTTTTTGGCAAAGCACTTACTGTAACTGAAATCTGTGTCTGCGGCCTAATAAAAAGTAGACTTAAATGATCAGTATTGGGATTTGATGTACTGTAAATAAAGTAGTAAAAAAAAAGAAGCTGAGAACATTGTTCAGGTTTCTGTACGGTTTCAAAATAAATACAGTTTATTTAAGTAACTTTTGTTTTGTATGTAATCTTTTATATGACTTTGTGATTCAAATACAGCTTCCAAAAAAGAAAAGCATGGTAACTGTGACAGCGAGCACGATCATAACTGCCATAAAACAAGTTGACGGATGTGACGTAGCTTCACGCACGCATCGTGTAGTGACTGACAACTCTCTTCTGTAGCCACGCCCCCTCGTTTAATATACTACCAGTTAGGGCTGGGCGATATGGACTAAAAAGTATATCACGGTATATTTTTACTTAAACTCCATATTCGATATATATCTGGATATATTTTACGGTGAAAGTATACATATAAAGATATTCCTTTTTGAGCGAGATTCAGTGAAATTGAAATGAATGACAAGTGTACTGTAAACACTTTTATTAACCAGTTAGTCAAGATGGGTATTAACACTTATTAACCAGTTAGTCAAGATTGGTATTAACAGCACATAAAATAAACTGTTTAAGTAGCACAGAATTACATAACATAAATAAAACAGAAAAATATTCTTTCTACGTAAAATAAATAACATAGCTGTGCAAATAATGTATCAAACTCAGATAAAAAAATATTTTTTAATTCCCAGTGGAGGATGTAATGGACTGTCACACATGTACGCTTCTGCTCAGCACCAAGTAAGTGACTTGACTTCTTTGTGCGACTATCATCTTCCTCACTTCAACATACGTTTTTGCCAGCATTTCTCCTGCCAAATATGTCCAGCTTGGCAACTGGAGAGCAGTTTTGATTTGGGCTTACATGTAAACAAGTCAAATGAATGTTTTATCATACATTTGTCCAAATGTGGCCAACATTGTGGGTTTCCTGGACGTGGTCTCCATCACTAAAAGAAACATCTAAAGAAGAGAATCCCTCTGCCATCTTCCACTAGTTTTTTTAATACATAAATGGCCCGCTTGAATATTCCCTCTTCTCGTCTACGACTCTCTCCTCGTCATTTGGGATGTCTGTTGTGATTTCACTTCCTGGTTTCATGACCCGCCCTATCTTGCCTCTGATTGGCCTGTCCCTAATGTTTTGCCCTAATCTTAACCAATGGTGACTCATCATCGTAAACAACCAACCAATCATGAATGTTCTTATAGTGCAAGCAGGTCTTGGAAAGAAGAAGGGGAGGGGTTTAGTAGAGGGAGAACAAGGAACACAACTAAGCGATGTTTGGTCATTTTAACATGAAATAAATTACCGTAATTTCCGGACTATAAGCCGCTACTTTTCCCCCTCGTTCTGGTCCCTGCGGCTTATACAAGGGTGCGGCTTATTTACGGCCTGTTCTTCTCCGACACCGACGAAGAGGATTTGGGTGGTTTTAGTATGCAGGAGGAAGACGATGACACAATGATTAAAGACTGACTTTTCATATACCGGTAGGCTGGTTATTTTGATAACGTACAGGCGAGCACTTTGTATTACTTTGCAGCGTTGTATTATTTGTACTCTGCACGAATGCTGTTCGCCATGTCAAAGATGTGAAAGTTTGATTGAAAGATTTATAGTTAATAAATGGGACGCTTTGCGTTCCCAAACAGTCATCTCTGTCCCGACAATCCCCTCCGTGGTAGCAGGAACCCCTATAAACTACGCTAATTACACATCAAAACCCTGCGGCTTATACAAGGGTGCGGCTTATATATGGAGCAATCTGTATTTTCCCCTAAATTTAGCTGGTGTGGCTTATAGTCAGGTGCGGCTTATAGTCCGGAAATTACGGTATATCAATATTACGATATTTTCTTAATTCATATCTTGTTTAAAAACATATCTTACAAACTGGATATATCGCCCAGCCCTACTACCAGTGTTGTTTACATCTGTCACGTCACAAATATACCTGCTAATAAATACACCAGAACCACAACTAACAGCATTGGGATTGTAATGTTTCAAATATTATTAGCATCAAAGTAGAAAGCCGTCAAAGTTGTGGCTCGGAGAGCGAACGCAGGCAACAACAAGTAAGCCAGCTAGATGATGCTAACTAGCGAGGGTGTCCCCGTTCAGCCAAGCAGTGTGGCGTTTTAGGTAAGAGGAACAACGAGTACCTGCGGATGAGATGAGCGTTCAACACATTTTGTTTGGATCCTATTATGGTGGCTTTACATAATTTACTCACAGAACTTTTGTTATTGTTAGAGAGTTCCACTCTGACGGGTGTTCACTCTACACATTTACCATGTTTGTTGTTGCGCTCACAAGACAATTAGCTCCATCTTTTGACACTCTCCTTTGACTCCTGACCTTACACGTTATGTTTCATTAAAAAAACACAGGAGTGATATTTTGAAGCAAAAATTATATGTTTAAGAAGGTGGAATTCCACGTTTTTGCAAACATTACACATGCCTGCATATTCTGACTCTTTCCTATGTTGCAGGATCTATGGTTATCATCACACTTTCTCTACGACACCGAAACACACAACAAAGCCAAAGAAAACTCTCCAGACTTCAGTCCACACAGAAGACTCACATTATGTCCTGCAGGGCCTTGAGGACCAGTAACACCAGGCAGACCCCTCAAGCCCTGGAAAGCGCCAAGAAACGTGTTAAGAACCGTATAGGAAAGAAAACTATGATCATTTTAAGTGATTCTTACAGGAGTTCCAGGATCTCCATTATTTCCAGCAGACCCCTGCAAAAAGACAAAGATGGTAGTATAGAATTATGATATAGTAAATGTAACAATGTACAATCTGCTGTAGGGGAGCTGGTTACATACTTGAGGTCCCACTTTGCCTTCACCTGGGGAGCCCCTGTCCCCTTGTGGCCCTGGCTCCCCTACTGATCCTGGCGGGCCCTAGGAGACAGATATAAATTGCATTTTTAGCAATCAACAGTCACATGCATTGCATATGAAATATGGAATGATTTGGAATTGTCCATCATTACCTTTGGTCCTGGGGGTCCTTCATTTCCCCGAGGTCCTGGTTCACCCTTCATGTAACAAACAATAGCAATTAAAGGTCTCGCAGCACTCAGCTGAATCATTAAGTGCTGAAAAGTGTGCACATGAATTCATTCTTTATGCACATAAACATCAAAAGTGTGCACAAATGTATGCTTTATGTACATAAACGTTAAGTGCACAAGTTCATTCTTTTTGGACAAAAACTAAAGTGTGCAAAAGTTCATTCTTTATGCACATTAACATCAAAAGTGTGCACAAGTTAATTCTTTATGTACATAAAGATCAACAAGTGTGCACGAGCTCATGCCTTATGAACACAAACATCAAGTGTGCACAATTTAATTCTTTATGCACAGGAATGCATCTGTAAACGGTGTAATGATAAACCGCAGTAAAATTCCAGACGGTTAGTAACATCGTTTTCATTTTTAATTACCGAAAAACCGCCATTTACTAATAAAAACTTTTAGGCAACACTGCTCACTTGCTGGAAAGGAAGTCGCAGCAGCGCATGCGTACTAGCAGAAACATGGCGACAACTACACAACCTTGCTTTGTTACACTTGCTTAACCAGCGTGGAGTCTCGGCGTAGGTTTGAGACTGCACTGCTGTTATTAGATGGAGACAGGTGTGGACAATATTGGAGACAAACACATTTATCCCACACAAAAAGTATGCAGGAGAAAAAAAAAATTTGATGTTGCTTTAATTTTCCAAATACGTCCTTCACTCAGTTGCTGTGACTGAGTTAGCATGCAGCAGGCAGAGTGTAGGGAACGTTGTCACAACTTGTGTATGAAGTCTTGACGTTTGTTTACTGGGATTTTCACTCTTCCTTTAACTGCTAACTCTGTCAGTGTTCAAATAACATCAATACTAGCTAAAATGTTTCAGTCTACTCATGGAATTGAACGCAAACTGTGAAGTGTCAACACGCTGAGTTGTCAATGAGGCACAACGATTGTGTGTTAGATGTGAGAGGTATCACTCCAGTTTATTTTTGTTAGCCAAACTGTTGGACTGAAGTACATGGTTGTTGTTGAAGAATAAAGCTTTTTTTATTTGACTTCATCTTTATTAGCCAAACTGCATGGTGTTTTATATTGATATCAAAAAGTAAACCATGTTTTTTTTACATTACTGGTGTTTTTTGTTTTAATTCTACAAAGTCATTTGAAAACCATTCATGTGACATAGCTTGTGTTAATATTTTATGGTGTATAGTTAATTCCTATATGACATATCTGCTCAAACTCTTAATGGATGTGTCCCGATACAGCATCTACATACATTTAGGACACGTCAATGTACACAGAATGTGTAAATTAAAAATAAACTTCTATCAACAAGTAAAAATAAAGATAAAGGCATCATGAAATGAGACAAAATCTGAGACGTTGATATTATTAATGAACAAAAACAAATATTTGTCTTTAAATATGTGGATAACGTTCATCTTTAGCCTGTATATTAGATATTAAAAATGACATGATGGGATCACGTTCTCACCCCAACACTGTTTTATCTAATAAAAAAAATAATTGTGAATTAATGTTTATTATTTTGGCCATCATCATGCAGCCCTATGTAGAAGACTAGATCTCATATACAAACACTATCTTTATATATATGGACAAAGGACAAAAAGTGCAGCTACATCTTATGGCCATCAGGTGCCATCTTGCAAAAATCTTACATGGATTCAATTCTTTAAGATGTCAATAAACTTCTCAATCAATCAATCAAACATTCGTTTATCTCTTATGTCCAGAAGGTGCTATCTTGCACAATTTTCATATTTATTTTGATTTATTTATGTTATTATTTTGTTTCTGCTATATTACTTTGTTTATAATGCTTATGTTGCAAATGCACATTCAACTTCTACTTGAGGTCCATGAAACTGTGTTCTTATCTACATTAATGTTTCTCCTTCAAAGGAAATAATTTTGAATGTGTTTTGTGTTTTTAAATAAAACTTGATCAAAAGATTTCAGTATATGTACTTTTTGAAAATGTTGAGCACATTCAAAAATACAGCGGTAATAATAACCGTGATATTTTCAATCACAATAACTGTGATAAGAAATGTTCATATCGTGACATCCCTATGCACATAAACATCAAAAATGTGCACAACTTCAAGCTTTATGCATGTAAACACCAAAAAAGGGTCACAAGTTCATGCTTTATGCACATAAAAATCAAAAGTGTGCACAAGTTCATTAATTTTTTTTGCATATAAACGTCAGTGAGCCCTCAGGGCCATCGCTCTCGGCACTTGTATAAAAAAAACCCATCAACAACAAAAGAACTGCTGTGAAGCCATTGTGCTATTTTATGTGATATTTCTTAACAACATTCTTCCTGCCTCATCAGCAGCTCTGAAGTGAAAAAAGATGGTGGAACATGTTGCACACAATGTGCCGACTCAGGCTTGTTGTGTTCTACTTGTGTTGCCAGACATAAAATGTGTGTTTAAAAGCACAACATGTGGCAGAACTCCTAGTTTAATTGCCCTGAGGTGAACTGATAAATGTCAATGATATACATTATGCATGCAGTACATTAACATGATTTTTGTTTTCAACTTTAACCATTTTCACCTTTTTTTTTTTACTAAACCACTTTATTTAACATCACATTTGTTAACTAGTTAGCTTTCATAAACATTATGCAGATAAATTGAAACAAAGTATAATAATGGTTCTTACTGATAGGCCATCTTTTCCCTTCCCTGTCGGTCCAGGAGGTCCAATCAGACCAGGTTCTCCAGGTGAACCTCGTTGACCTGCTTGTCCTGATTTGCCTGGTTCTCCCTATTTAAAAAACAAACAGAAACAAAGACTTATTTATATCTATGACGTATGCATATTGTAAAAGTAGTGTTTTTTCATGATTGCTGCTATTTTAGTAGGGTTGCTCTAATAATGAACTTCTGCCAGGACCTAATAATAAAAAAGTTATGAATCCAGACGGTGATTTGGATCAGTTCTGAAATGTAATTACTTGTTCTTTATCCCATTTCTGACATTTCATGTAATTCAAACATGGCCACCATTTTTTGAGCCATCAAAAGCGGAATGAAAGAAAGTGAACATTCTTGCCAGTCACCTACTATCGTTGTCTCTGTGGATGTAGGTGGGACCGCTTGTACTCACGTAGAGAGTGTTTATTACTTTCCAGTAATAAACACAAACCTCTCAAACTTCATTTTTTTAAATTATACAATTACAAATGAATTGGTGAAAAGTCCACTATGGTGGACAACATGCAATAGGTTGAACACTGTCACGCTGATCATCAGGACTGCCTTCAAAAGCCTGCTCTACCTGCTATCGGGTGCCAGAACATAATTTTCTGTTCCCTGTTACAGTAAGCTGTCCTGTATCTGGCTGTCCTTGTGCATTCTCGAGTTCAGTGTCCTCCCGCTTCCATGCTCATTTGTCCACTCTCTTTAGTCACACTCCATTTCCTTAGTTTAAGTATTATGGGTTGTTATTTTATACAGTATATGGTATATATATAATAAATCATCCAGCAACTACGCCCTCTTGTGGTCTGTGCTGTTAACTCCCTCTGTACACACAACAAACACTATAAAATATGTTTTCATGATCTTCACCAACGTGTTTTAGTATCTCTACATATTCTAAAACTGGTAAATGCATTAACAAAAAATTAAGCCTCCTGACTTCAAAAAAGTTTTTTTGTCAAAACACCAATCCAGAAAATATTGCTACATTCAAATAAAAACTACATTTTTGATCTATTAGCAAAGTAACTTATTTGCACCCACAAAGATACTTTTACTTCTTTTAAAAAAGAACAAAGTCGCAGCAATACTAACTAAACATGGCTTCCAAATATGTCCAATAGACTTATGGCAGTTTCATTCAGTCAATACTCAATTGTAGCATTTATATTACTCCTTAGTTGTTGTTTGATACTTGAATGCAGTACCTGCAAGGATCGTCTAGAATAGAAGGAATCAACAAACATTCTTGGTTTTTCTGCACTTAGAACAGCTGACCAATGGGTGAGAGAGTACCTAGTGGAGTGACCTTTGATATTAAAACTGCTGCATAATTTTAAAAAACAGCTTTTGAATGTGTCCACTGGAGCATTTCATGTATTTTACAATACAGTCAGCGGGTTTATTTGCTCTCACCGCCCACAAAAGCTTTAAACAATGTGAAACAGACTATTTTTCCCACAAACATATAAAAAAGTGTTGAAACAACCTTGTCTCCTCTCTCTCCTGCAACACCAGGGGGCCCAATGATGCCTGGTATTCCCTAAAAGAGCAAACCTGTTAATCATCATAGTAAACTTATGTTCATTAATCATCACTATTATAAACATTATTATATCTAATGGTCTGTGTAGACCTACCGCATGGCCTGGTAGTCCTCGGAGCCCCTGAGGACCAGCTACACCTGGAGGGCCCTAAAGGGGAAACACATTTATCAGTCACTGCATTGCTGGACATCTGTTGACAAGTGTAGACACTCACTGGGTCTCCAACACGTCCTGTCTCTCCTTGAGGTCCTGTGTCACCTTTAGGACCCTGGAAGGAGGGAGCACAAACATTTACTAAGATCCTAGTACCACGCGCTAATCTATAAAATAGCATGTACTATTAGTGGGCGTGTTGCGTGTGATCTACTAAGACTGATTGAAAAGTAGTGCAGACCACCTGCCTTAAATGCGAATATTGCGTGTACTATACGTGGCATCACCATAGAGACACTCATTGACTGCACATTCATGTTATCATGCCCCTACCTGTGGCGTTTGTTATGTTTTCAAACATGAAGGAGACATTGACCACTTTTTATGGGCATTTTAGAGGCAGTGCAAAGTGCATCGACATCTGAATCCACATTTTTTCCAGTACCAAAGATGCGCTCATGTCACACTTACTGTGACAAGATGCAAAAAAACGCATACTTTGAGAAGTTTTCATATAGGAGACACACTATATTGCCAAAAGTATTTGGCCACCCATCCAAATGATGACAATCAGGTGTCCTAAGCACTTAGGCATGGAGACTGTTTCTACAAACGTGTGAAAGAATGGGCCGCTCTCAGTGATTTCCAGCGTGGAACTGTCATAGGATGCCACCTGTGCAGCAAATCCAGTCGTGAAATTTCCTCGCTCCTAAATATTCCAAAGTCAACTTTATTATAAGAAAAGTGAAGAGTTTGGGAACAACAGCAAGTCAGCCAAAAAGTGGTAGGCCAGGTAAACTGACAGAGAGGGGTCAGCAGATGCTGAAGCGCATAGTGCAAAGATTTTCTGCATAGTCAGTTGCTACAGAGCTCCAAACTTCATGTGACCTTCCAATTAGCCCAAGTACAGTACGCAGAGAGCTTCATGGAATGGGTTTTCATGGCCGAGCAGCGGCATCTAAGCCATACATCACAAAGTCCAATGCAAAGCGTGGGATGCAGTGGTGGTGCCACCGGACTCTAGAGCAGTGGAGACACCTTCTCTGGACTGATGAATCACACTTTTCCATCTGGCAATCTGATGGACCAGTCTGGGTTTGGAGGTTGCCAGGAGAACGCTACATTTCGGACTGCATTGTGCCGAGTGTGAAATTTGGTATGGGGTTGTTTTTCAGGAGTTGGGCTTGGCCCCTTAGTTCCAGTGAAAGGAACTTGGAATGCTCCAGGATACCAAAACATTTTGTGCAATTCCATGGGATGGCACTTCAACTTCATATGTGAGTAAAGGCAGGTGGCCAAATACTTTTGGCAATATAGTGTATGTTAACAATAAATAGTATGAATGAAAAATGTAACAGCATCAAAAAAAAAATGGCAGCAGACACCAAATCAATTGAATTCCTGTTTCTTTACTTCCAAGGTTTTCTAAAATCATTGAAAACTGATTCAACCACAGATTGGACAAATTCATAATCAAAAGTGTAACCAATATGGATACAGAGCCAACATTTCACCATCGATGCCATTCATCAAAATAACCAACCAATGTGCTGCAGCAGTATTTATGGATCCAGCTAAAGCATCTGACACAATTAATCGTAACATCTTATTTACAAAATTAGAACAATATGTCATCAGAGGGTTGGTCTTAAACTGGACAAGAAGCCAGACAATACGTGAAGCTAAGTGAAAGTATATCAACAGAGCTACAAATATCTTGTGGTGCACCCCAGGGATCAATACTGGCACCCAAATTGTTTAATCTTCATACAAACGACATTTGTAAATTCACCCAAGACTTAAAGTTAGTATTAGTTGCCGACACAACTGTGTTGAGGAAAGCAACAGTTGTAGCCAAAACTGTCAGGTACGGAAATAAACACACAGGACTGGCTAGAAGAATAACACATTACATAATTCCCTGAAGACCTAATGAACCTCTCTGGATTCCAACTGTGTTCTGTTCAGGAGAGAACACACACAAGCTAATACAAATAACAGGAGGAATGAGTACATTTAAGAGATGGTTTGACAAAAACTGACTCTTTGAATCTCAGTAAAAGTAAAATAATGTTATTTGGTAACAGTAGAAGAAAAAGTCATACAAATACAAATAGATGGAGTGGGAATTGAAAGAATGAGCTAAATCTTGTTTTGGGTGTAATAATAGAAGATAAAATGAACTGGAAATATCATGTGGACTGGACTTTCACAATGTTATGTCAGACCCACTCGACATCCGCTGCTTTCGGTCTCCCCTAGAGGGGGGGGGGGGGTTACCCACATATGCGGTCCTCTCCAAGGTTTCTCATAGTCATTCACCGACGTCCCACTGGGGTGAGTTTTTCCTTGCCCGTATGTGGGCTCTGTACCGAGGATGTCGTTGTGGCTTGTACAGCCCTTTGAGACACTTGTGATTTAGGGCTATATAAATAAACATTGATTGATTGATTGATTGATAAAAAATATACAACATAAGGTGGCAAGAAATATTTCTATAATGAATAAAGCAAAATATGTTCTGGACCAAAATTCACTTCATATTGTCTACTGCTCACTAGTGTTACATATCTGAGTTATTGTGCAGAAATATGGGAAATAACTACACTTCATTCATTAGCGCTGGTACAAAAAAGATCAGTTATAATAATACATAATGTTGGATATAGTGAACATACAAACACTTTATTTATTGAATCAAAATATTGAAATTTAATGATTTGGTGCATTTGCAAACATGTAAAATGATGTACAAAGCAAACTATAACCTGCTAGCCAAGAATTTACAACAATTATTCTCGACGAAAAGAGGAGAAATATAACTTTAGAGAAAAATCTAACTTAAAACATTTGTATGCACGTACAACACTTAAAACATTTAGCATCTCAGTATGTGGAATCTAATTATGGAATGGATTAAGTAAATAAATCAATGTACTAATATGATCCAGTTTAAGAGACTGTTCAAACTAAAAGTGTTGACAAAGTATAAAGAAGAAAAATTATGACAAACGTCATAAATTTATTGAAAATGGAATATCCATCTGATCAAGCGAATCATAACTGATTTAACTACTTATGAGAAGAACTGATGTAGTTAAAACACATTGATGTAAATTGAGTACAAACTGAGAATAGGAAGTATGTGTTAGTAATTGTTATGAAGTGAAAAAGGGGGATTAGAAAATATGTAAAATATGTGATGTATCATATTGATACTGTATACATGTTCAAAATACATTTCAACCAACCAATTTTATTTAGCCCCTTAAGTCACCCATCATGCGGCTATGAAATTATAAAATGATGTTGCTAAAAAGTTAATATCAAATACTTTTTATTTCTGACAGACCATGCCAATATGTTGACACACAGACGTACCACGTCTATCTTTGCAGCGTGAGCACCGAGTGTGCGTCAGTTTGCACATACTTTTCAGAGGTGCTACATAAAACACTTAAGTGCTGACAGAACGTTGATGAGTGTTGACAAATCACATTGTGTATTTGCATCTTCTCCCAGTATTGTGGATGTTTTGATGAATAGCATTTATTCTGCATATTCATGAAGACAGACGCAAAATGGATTGCGCTCCTTATTCTGCTCAATTAACAGATGCGACCCACTTTGCACACAATTAATAGATCAGCTTTGTGTGTGCTATCAAGTTTGCAGGTGTTTTATTGCACGCAAACATTAAGTAAATCCTTGAGTCAAAGAAAAGTAAGACTGATTGCTGCAAGTGTTGTTTTTATGTGCTCTAGAAAGTCCCTAGCGACTTACCGCTGCTCCAGGCGGACCCTTGAAGCCTTGTTCGCCAGGTAATCCTCGAGGGCCCTTCATAGAGAGAATATTAATGAGCACATGTTGGAATTAATGTATTCACTCGTAAAGTGGGGACAATTTCTGTACCATTTCTCCGTCCATATATATTAATTTTGGAATGTTATAGTGTTAAATGAAATATATAAAGAGTTCAAATAAATAATACTTAGATATATTGATTTACTTTATTAACTACCCATACAATTACACACTGCACATAAGAAGCCTTTCAGAACTGAAAGGGTATTTCTTGTATCTCTACTGACATCTAGTGGACTCTCCTGCCTACTGCAGGGTGTGCTTTGCTCACATTTAAGAAAAAATAAAGAGAATGTTTCCAAAAAAAATAATGAAAGTGAAAATAAATCCCAACCATTTCTCCAGCATGTCCTTGTTCTCCTTTCTCTCCCTTTTCTCCTGGTTTTCCCTACGAGTGAGAACATAATTAGTATATCTGAGGGCTGCACACTGAAAAAAGGCCATTTTCATATTTTTCACTTTCAAAATCAAAACAATAGATTTTTAAAGAAAAAAACAGCCTGCAAGTCAGCTTTGTGTTTTTAGCGTCTACATTTCAACTTTTTTAGTAATAGTATTTAAATGTGGGATGTACTTTGGACACCCTATAAGGACATTAAATCCAACTGATACATATTTTATGCTTGCATTTTTTCAAAGAAAAAGAGTCAACTTACAGGTTCTCCCGGCTCAGGGATTACACTTGCTACCTATAAAAACAAAATACAAAAATATGTCAAATAAAACGTTCCCTCTTATTATCAGTGCTTACAGTAACTATATTCATTGTATTATATAAAAATATATTTACATCTCCAGCAATACCAGGTGGCCCCCTGGCTCCTATTTCACCCTGAAGGCAGGAGATGATGAATTGATTTTAATGAGTTATACAAAAACAATATAATTATTGGAATTTATTAGAAGTATCAGTGTGCAATTAGATCCAGATTTGTCATACTTTACCTTGTCACCCTTTTCACCTTTTGGCCCAAATGGTCCCTCCTGTCCTCTTTCACCCTAAAACAGTAAATCATTTAAATAAATCAATAAATTCTATGTAGACATGTGGACATTTGTGATTATGTGTTGGTAATACGTACCGGAGTCCCCCTCTCTCCTCTCGCTCCATCAACACCTGATTGACCAGGAGCACCAGCCTCTCCCTATTAAATATAATCAATTCCTCAACTCGGCAAAAACAGAAAATTAAAGAAAAGTCATCTTCAGTTCACTCACTCGCTCCCCAGGAGGTCCTCTTGGTCCAGGAGGCCCATCATCACCCTGAGGGGATACATCATATGAAAACACTTCAAAAAGTTACAATGTTGTGTTTAAGATAGAGATGTGCTTACAGTACCTTTGGTCCAGGCTTGCCAGGAAAACCATCTGTTGCACGCTCTCCTCTCGGACCCTTCAGAGACATCACACTTACAGTTAGATATTCCAGGTGAACCGTCAGTAATCTAGCACCACATTTAATATTCTTGTAGCGCTTCAATTACAATGTTTTCCCTTTGGAATGAATGGGAAAGATCTGTTCCAGTGTCAAACTGCATGTATTTGTGACGCTCGGGTCGCATGACGCGGATTAGTGGCGTGTTCCCAAGATGCAGAAGATGGAGGAGGCATCGTGCAGGTAAAAGTATTTAATGATGCTCAAAACAAACAAAGAGGAGTGCCGCTGAGTTGGAACTGAAGCATAGGGAGGGCTATTCAAAAACGGAACTAAAACTGACAGGTGCGAAACAACCAAACGGAATGCTGCAATACAGCAAAACTCACGGCAGGAGGAATTAGCGTCCACATGAATAATATCCATTCCAAACAAAGAATGGTGGCTCACACTCAACTTAAATAGAAGCAAAAACAGGTGAGGGGGAATGCTCTGGGCAAGATGTGTGAAGTGCTCAACAGGAAGTGCCACCAAAAAAAAAGCACAGGACCAACACAAAACACAGGAGACCACCAACAAAAAAATGATCTGTACAGAAGACAATGTTTGATGTATTTCAACATTATTGGCTATCATACAAGTGTAAAAATAAGTGAACTATCATTAGTGGCCTAGCGAATAAAGAAATATATACAGTGGTACTTCAACACAAGCTGTCTCTTTGAGGTGCTAGCACAAATCTGAGGTACGAGCTTTCACACTGCTAGTTGAGATCCCCCCTAAAACTCTGGTCTTACTTGCTAGCATTAGCTTGTAGCTGGAGAGGTTTTCCAAGCAGGGTTGAGATGAAGTGGATGATATTCAGTGAATTGTCAGCTACATGTATGGCTGACAGGGCATATTATGTGCAGCACCTCAGATGATACCAAATAGGCAGGTTAAACCCCAGAACGGCTCGGTGTAGCCCGAAATGTAGCCAAATGCCTCATCGTCTAATTAGTAACGGGCATGAATGGATGAAGGAGATTCCCACTATCCCTTCTAGAGAAAGCACAGCCAAGAGAAGAGGCTGGGCAGAATCAGTCAGCATTCACTTCTGCAGAATGCTGTTGTTGGCCTAAAGTTTGTTTGTTACTAAAAAAAAAAGTCTGTCTTTCAGCCGTCACATTTTTAAAATTATAACCCACCCTGCCTTCTGTACCTCCCACACCAACACTTGAGTCTCCCACCTAAACCTCCTCCTACATGTAAACACTGTCCCAAGGAGGTCCACTTCAAATCTACAGACAGTGTGACGGTGAGGACTACTTCGCAGGGACAAGTTTCCTCCTTCTCGGAGAAGAAGAAGAAGAAGAATGGGCCTCAAGGATGAAGAAGGAAACGTTCACAAGCGAGTCAAGCTGTCGTTAGCGTTGTCATGACGGAGCGTGTAGCTAGCTAACTTGGCCAAGCAATTGCTAGTCTGCACCATACTGAAGCAGGAGGACGGCTTTTGTGCCAGCAATAATGTGGACATTTATCCATGAAAATATAGAGAAGCTGCTGATGGTGTGTTTGACGAGATACAGTACAAGTTCACTCTCCAAGGTAAAGGCTGTACATTATGGCATTACTTCATAAAACGTCTGTACTTGTTTGTACTACATACTATTGTGTTGTTTGTGTAAAGGCATGAAGGCAGGTTACATGTTAGCTGATTGCATTTAAAAGTGTTTAAGTTAGGAGCTCGGTCATGGAAGCGATTGAGCTCTACTGTATCATAAAGAAACAAGTATGGAAAAAGTGTATGCATCATAACACGCTCTCCTTTCATGTTGAGTCAGGCATGATATGTTACGAGCCAAATAACAAGCTAAAAACACAAACAAACAGTTCGTAGCTCGCTGAAGTCAATGCATATTTGCTTACATTTCAGTTTTCAAATGTTGTTTTTATCATCATAACCGTCTTCTCATATTGGCTTGAACAAGTCCCATGATTCTTAAGACTGATTGTGAGGCGTGTCTATTTTCATTTTCAGGAGACATGAGGAATAAAAAATGTTTCAGTGTTGGATACTCGTATTAAAAAATGCAAAAGCATCAAATCATAAGGACACATGCATTTGGACTTGTGCTTGCACACACTTTTGTGTTACATTAATTTTTTACCAGTGGGCCATTTGTGATGTCACACATTGACGGACGTATTTATGTATTGTAGTATATTCTGTCTAACAGCCTAATCTCCTTCTGCTTCCATTCCTTATATTTTTATGCCCTCACGCCTGATCTATGAAATTAGTATTTCCATTTTTATTTATACACATTTTACACAGGACTGTTTTGTCAGCACAAACCAGTAAGTACAAAGTTGGATTTTTTAAAATGACGGTGCCATTGCAACATTACGACACGGTATGAGGAAACAAGAGAAGGTAAAGTATTATTTTCGTGTAACTGTGGCTTGCGCACAATAACACTATGCCACATAAATTCTGGTAAGTTATTTTTCTGATGCATCATTACATGCACCACACAAGGTGTACCTAGTTATGTGAATCTATATCCTATTTATGAAGTTTATTTTCAACCGTGACAAAAAATAGGCACAATGTTCATCTCCAATAAATATATTTAACAATGTACATTTACAAAAGGAATATTCTGATACTTTTGGAGAGGGTAGGGTGTGGTTTCAATTTGTATCTCAAGAGGACGCCTCCACACACCAACCATTAACAGATAATCTCATCAAGTATGTTTTAAATGTAGAGCAACATTTACACCAGTAATATCTAATATCTACAACAGGGTGTCAAACTCTTTTTCATTCAGGGTCAAATGGCTATCTGACAGCCAATTTTTATTGTGAATATACAGTATATTAATTTTAATACATCATCTACTCATGATATTAGTACACAATTCCTTATGCATTTGATTGTTTTTCAAATACAAATTGATGGACAAGGTACTTAGAAATCATAAGGGCAGGGTAAAAAACATGTTATTCTAACAAAAAATGTTTGGAATATATGTTAACATAAAGGTGTCCAAACTTTTTCACCAAGGGCCACATACTAAAAAGTCAAAGTATGTTAGGACCATTTCGATATACTTTTATTTTGTAAAAAAATAAAAAAATGAAAAAAAAAATGCTAAAAACAGACATTACAAAGTGTATATATTTAAAGACAAAACTTTGTATAAGCTTTGTGTTATAGGTGACAAAGTGTACTATTATTAATTATTACATGGGTAAAAAAATGAATAAAAAGAGCAAAGACGTAATTTAATGAGAATAAGCTGACATTTTGATACAAATAACTAATAGTAATACACTTTGTCCCTCATAACACAAAGCTGATCCTAACTTTTGTCTTTAATATATATAATATCTGTTTTTTTGTTACAAAATAAAACAATTTATAAATAAACCCCCAAATACTTTGAGTGTTCACTATGCGACCCTTGGTGGAAAACGTTTTGACACCCCTGAGTTATTAATATCAAATTATTATCTACATTTTTGCTCTTTTTTTCCCGTATTCTTACTGTTGTTATTATTTAAAAAATGCAGGAGACCAAGAAACTGGAGCTGCGGGCCACACTTTGGACACCCCAGTGTTTACATAAAGTTTTAGAATGGTCAGATCATTCTCAAATGTAAAAAACATGCAACATTTGTCAAAACTGAAAGAAAGAATAGGTTTAGTAAGAAAGATGACACATATTATTTCCTTTCGCGGGCCACATCAAACTATGTGGCCCCTGGGCCTTGAGTTTGAAATGCGGTCCACAAGGAAATGTTTTGAATCTATTGATGAATAGGTTTCAAGTGATACTGACCATGGGTCCATCATTACCAGGAAGACCATCCAGTCCGTCTTTACCAGGAACACCCTAATGAAAGCACAAGACATTGAAAAGGTTGTTTTATGAACTGAATGTTTTTGTGTGTGTGTAAAAAATGGAACTCACGGGTTTTCCAGGCTCGCCAGGTTTGCCTGAAAATCCAATTTCACCCGGCAGACCCTTCATAAAGGGAAGGTGACCATGTCAAACACACCTGTCAGTGTCTTCACTTCTAGTCCAGGTATTTACTTACAGGTGGTCCGGTGTTACCCGTCTTCCCTGGTGGTCCTGCTGGACCTGAAGGACCCTGAAAGAGTTATTTATCATGACATGTCATTATTTCTGTTAAGGACACATTCAAATATGAAATAAGAGTTTCTCAGTCAATTAAATATTCTAAGTGTATTCAAAATGAACTTACAGGAGGTCCAGGAAGTCCGTCAACCCCAGGTAATCCACTTTCACCTTTCTTTCCCTTGGGCAGACCATGAAGAAAAACTATGATTTCATTTTGATCTGACCAGTTAACGCTCATTTATTTTAACGCCACTATTTTTCTTTTCCAATGTATTCATTCATGAGTGACCTTAGTGCAGCTCTCTCAACAAGACCAAAGCCCTTTTTATTTGTCATTTATAGTTAGTTCGTTTGGGAAGTGCTGAGCATGAGTGAGAAAGTACGTTTGTCTGTGTGAGAGAGAGCACCTGCGCACAATAAGTCTTTGTGTCTATTTTGTGTTGAGCCGTTTAATAAAAGCATAATGTTTAGCAAACAAAATGTCCAGTCCCATGGCGATAGTAATGAAAATTAAATGATTTGAGGCAGTAGGGCAGCTGTAGTCTGTATGGGCCATCCTAGGATTCAGTTGTAATACACAGTCACCACAATATCAAACAGGCTGGAGCTAAAGTCATAGACAAGCCTCTTAAGCGCAGAAATTATGACCAAATTGGTAAACCTGTATTTTCATTTGCACTTTGGTTTTATTGATAGTTCATTTTAGTTTATTTAAAAAAGATGTATCATTATTTTTATTTATTTTTAAATTGTATGTACATTTTTCATCATTTTTTATCAATCCCTTGTTTGGCATTATATTTAATTATTATATATTTTTGCAATCAGCCTGACTTAAGCCTTGATAATAATCTTTGTGATTAACACATTTCATATCATTTGGCAATGTTTTTTTTATCCTGTTAAATTGTAAGTATGTTAGATATAATTATTGAATACCAGGAGTAAGATTTCTAATTCAGCGTTAAAATTTGAGTGGGACCCAGGCCCCTCTGTAGTGGAAAAGTTGGGTCTCGAGGTCAAAAAGGTTAAGAACCCCTAATCTGGGGTACACTTAAATATAAAAATAACTTCTATCTGCAATTAATTGCGATTAATAACAAGTTAAATTTGACAAAATGCGATTAATCTCGATGTAATATTTTAAACATTAGACACACCTACCCATAATTGGGGATGGGCACCGAAACTCAGTTCCATAATGGCACTGGTGCTGACTTTAATGGTACTAACCAGACTAAAACTTTATTAAAACTTTTTATTCATTTTTTGTATTCATATTATTATTATTATTATTAAACAACACTTATCATTTTATAATCATATCATATTTATGTATTATTCAACTTTACACATCCAAAAAGGCAAGCTAGGCAGCAACCACAACAACACAGCACTTCCTCATTTTACACCACTGACGACTACACCAGGCGAGGTTGCATTCAAGAAAACCCAAAATTTGGAGTTTGTAACATTACAACTCGAGCAAATAGTTTTTTGCACTCTATGGTGTGTAAAAATATAGAAATTAGATATTTCCATTACTTGATTGGCATGAAATTCATCATTAAAAAAAAGTTGTTTTTACAAAAACATGCATGTTTTCCATTTTTGAAGTGCCAGTTTGGGGAGCGTTTTTCAAGTAGCGGTTTGGTACTTGTATGGTTGTAAACAACACCATCCCTACCTACAGTATTATGCATGAAATAGCTTTAAAAATCAGTTCAAACTGTTGTTGTACCTTTTTGCTCATATCAAGTAGCATAGAAACTAGCAGAACTAACCTAGCACACCATTGGGCAAAAGCATGCATATGGATGCTACATGGCGGCAATTAATTAGCCTTGAAAATGAACATTGAATGTTTTAAATGGACTACAACCCATTGAGTAAACGAGATGAAAAGCTGCCAGGCCACATGTTTGCTTCATTCAGAACATCTCTCAAATGGAGCTCCCCCTACTGTTGTGACATGGAATTAGGAATGTTGTTTGTAAGAGAACATCTGCATGAGAAAAATGCTGACACTACTGTTATGGCCACCATGTTTTTACAGGTGGATGCAAGATTGTGTCTTTTTGACATTTTTCTTCTGCATTTGTCTTTGATCTTACATTTCCTGTTACATATGCTTTTTTAACTGATAGTTCCAGTCAATCGCCTTAAATAATGGATTCATCTTGTGGAAGATGGAGCTGAGTTTCATACAACAATGTCATCCTTACCCTTTGGCCAAACTCTCCAGGCTCCCCCGGTAGACCCTGTAGACCAGGAGGACCCTGCAGGTGTAAAACAGCAACAATTAATACTTCTTCAACTCTTGCCTTTTAGCTGGCTGTGCTAACGTGGCCGTGCGATAGCACGTTGTGTAAACCTCACTCCCCGACGCCTTAAGAGCTGCGCCGCACAATGCAGGGCTGGACACATTTATAGGTTACACTTACGGGTGGTCCTGGTGGGCCATCAGCACCTGCCGGCCCAGAAGGTCCTCCAACGCCCTAATGGAGGTCAAATTAATGACGTCATTGTACACACAAAAACAGATGGCATATTCAAATGACAATATGTGTATTCGTTAAACAAATGCTTATTGCACTAAATTGGATCCGGGTTTGACCGTCGCCAAGGAGTAATTAGTTATGAATTTAATATTTTCATAGCTGCAACATAAAAAAAACATGAATCAACTTTTTCACTTCTAATTTGATACCAGTATTGCAGCCTTGACCATCAAGGCTTTGCAGGAAGTAGTCTTTGCCAATAGGTTGAATGTGCTAGTCTTGTCTTTGGTTGAGTCCAACAAAGTGTTTATACTGTACTACTACTTACTACACAGCAGGTGTTTGATTGTATTGTGCAGCTTAATTGAAGTTTTCATTACCAAATTTGGAAGCGGTGAAATCGCCATGTAAAATTGCTAATCAGTAGCTTCAGTTAAATTAATTAAGCATTGAGTTAGCGCATTTATTTTAATATATTTCTTTCATATTAGAAGGTCACAGAGATGTTTTGTATTTCCTGTAAGTTATACTGACATACTTTGTGTATGTTTACCTTACTCAGTGTTTTGAGGTAAAGACTCTCAAAAGGAGACAACATGTTATCTGTCTGCTAAGCTAGCAAGAAAAGATGTTAGAGGGGCAGAACAGACTTCTAGTATAGCAGTTCTTATATCAAATATATTGTAAACCTGGGTTTTTTTGTTGATATTGGACTGATATCAACTTTGGATCAAGACCTTTTTAATCCAATACAACTGACATAATAATAGAAAATAGGACATACGGTACTGTCCTGACTTCAGGAGCCATGGTGTCGTCCAGTGGTTGATACTACCGACTTATTAGTATTTGTAGTTTATTAAAAATGTTTTTACGCTCAAAAATGCCTAATTTAGGCTACAAATATGTAGAATATGCTTTAAAAATAAAAATAAAAAAAGCCACATTGTGAAGCCACAAACTGAGGTGGGACGACTGCAGTTGACCTTATTCTCCAATTGTGGTACGAAGACTCAAGAGTCAACAAGTCGTGACAGCAAACACATCTGCGCTTAAACATTTTGGAAGTGGAAGCATTGTTATTATTCTTCATTTTGTTCCTGTGTTCAAGTTAAAAGAAGCTTCACACTTCACAGCAAAATAAAATGTAATAGCAAGTTTATTATAATAATAATAATAATACTGCACCTTTTCTCCTCTCAGGCCCTCTTTTTGATACTAAAAGAAAGAAAAAAAATATATATATATATCTTTAACAACTAAAATTCCTAAAATAAATGACAGAAAAACTATGATTATTTTTGATGTATGCTTTTTTTTGGTGAGCAAAGTCACTTACCACATCACCAGGTAAACCGGGAATGCCCCGCTCCCCCTGTGACACAGTTCCACAAGAAAGAAAGAAAGTATTATTAATGAAATTGTATTGTCCTCGGGCCACGCGATAATGACATATTTCATATTTCATCATCAATGGCGCTGGTGAAAGCGTGTATTTACTGTAACGTCATGAAAGAAGAAGTGCAACGCGTGCATGTTTAAGCGTGGAGAGTGAAAAGTGGCAAGTCACTAATTGCAGACAGACAAGACGAGTCTGTTTGCTTTGATGCTACAACGAGGCGTGTCTGGGTGTACACCATGATTACACACTACCTCTTTATGATTTATATCTACATTATGTACAATGATGCAATGTGTATGTTGCACAAAGAACATGTGGGGGGGACATACCTTGTCACCTTTCACCCCGCTGGCCCCAGGAAAACCCGTCAGTCCCCTCAAACCCTGAACAAAATGATTATTTGGATTATTATTATTTCCACTACAACATGAATCAAAGACTTACATCTTGGCCAGGAACGCCAGGTTTTCCAGGAAATCCATCCAAACCGGAGGTCCCCTAAAAGAGACATACTTTGAAATAACCTGCTCTAGGGCACTCCCTGCTGGTGAAAAGACAGAGTTATTCGTGTTTATGATTATTTTATTTTGTAGCAAATCACAGCACTCAACTCTGATATTTGCATTGATGCTAATGTTAATGTACTCAGTGGCCTAGTGGTTAGAGTGTCCACCCTGAGATGGGTAGGTTGTGAGTTCAAACCCCGGCCGAGTCATACCAAAGACTATAAAAGTGGGAGCCATTACGTCCCTGCTTGGCACTGAGCATCAAGGCTTGGAATTGGGGGTTAAATCACCAAAAATGATTCCCGGGCGCGGCCACCGCTGCTGCTCACTGCTCCCCTCACCTCCCAGGGGGTGAACAAGGGGATGGGTCAGATGCAGAGGACAAATTTCACCACACCTAGTGTGTGTGTGACAATCATTGCTACTTTAACTTAACTTAACGACATTATTCGTTATTCGTTTTTGGAAAACAATTACGGTATTTTAAAACTAAATTGATTGATTTATGTTTTTAATAACAGTGAAGTATTTGGTAGACAAATAAGGACATACGATATTTATGATACTTAGCTTCATTGATCACCATCATGTTTGCTAGCTTACAAACAACTATTGAGCACTTTTTTGCAGAGTGCCGCTAGGTCACTGGTTTGTGTGAGTGACAATAAGAAAAGCTCTGACATGTATACATCCCCAAACATAGAATATTTATACATATTTATCTGTGGCCAGATCTACAAAATTGCACTGTTAATCATAAGATTGTTAGTTATATCTTTACAGTATTTCACCCCAATTTAAGACAACGGCTCTCTTTTGTGTGTGAGTGACTGGGAGAAAAGCTATGCTAAGTACAGCAAATAATAAATAAGTTAGTGTTTTCCATATCTATCATTGTTCTCTGTTTGACTTGTTTCACTATATTATTAACTTATGCCGCTTTGAAAATGATGTCGAGTGGTAATTGTTTTTCGCAACACCTAGTGGTCACAATATCAGTAAGTTGAATGATGCAGACACATTTGTTACTGGATACTTTAATACACTTCTGCCTTGGAGACTTTGTATGTGTAAGTAATATGCAACTATAATTTAATACTAATTTATATTGACAAATGTGTTTATAATGACATTTAGTTCAATGATTATGTATGTCTAGCTTGTGTGATATTGTGTGCTTAGCTGTTGTGTAGCTGCTGGTACCCTATAGCCTAGCACGTTTACCCTTTGTAAATGACTTTGGTAAAATGAAATAAATAATGTGCTTATTGGAGGACATTTAGATGTTAACTGGCTGTCCAACTCAGCACAAGTGAAAACGCTGCAGGACTGCTTGTATCGCACATGATATCACACACAAGTAAACACGCTGCAGAACTGCTTGTATCGCACATGATATCAAATACAAGTAAACCCGCTGCAGGACTGCTTGTGTGACACATGATATCACACAGGTAAACACGCTGCAGGACTGCTTGTATCGCACATGATATCACACATTTTACATGTTATCTGATATTAGATTTTTGTCTGATACTAAACAAATATCTGATATCGATATTAGGAAACCACTAACCACATTACAAACTAAAAACCATATTGCCATTTTTTCTTCATGCTCATGCTTTTTTTTGTATTTGTATTAATTGGCTTGCATTGCTAATATTTCTATTTTTTTAATGTTTTTATTTTCCATTAAACAACGCATGGCAAGGCGTAATAATGGAAATGTAACAATATATATTCTCTATGCTTGTATCAGACATGATATTTTACATGCACGCACCTATCATCTGATACATTGCTTTCTTTGCTGATATGGGACCAATATCAATGTGGGACTAGGACACCCCTCACCTTAGCTCCACTTTGCCTTCAAAACAACTCACTTTTTCAGTAAGGAAGTCTACCAACAAATGTCTCACAGCCTTCATGGAGCATAAAGGTCATGTGGGTGACTTCATCACAAGTACTCGACTACCTGTGACCTGCAGGAAATTGCTGACTAGCAGTTTGAGTGGCATGCAGGCAGGCTGTGTAGAACGGTGATGAGATTTCAGCCTGACAAGGACCTGTTGCACATGTGGCAAAGTAATCATTCTTTCTTTATGAATGGTTTTTCTACTACAGCTCACGTTCAAATGGAAGATGACACGCTGCCCTTCACCTCTCATCTACGTAACCTCCTGAGAACCAGCGTCCTCTGAAGTGGACATCAGTGTCAGAGTTCCACATGCAAAACACAAATGTCCACTGCTGCGATCAACGGCGGTTCTCAGGAGGTTAAAAAAGGTGATGACTTTCACAAGACGTCAAGAAGACTTCCACTGCTTTCCTTTTGCCAAAATGAGCCCCCACACGAGTCCGGACGGGAAATGAGGAGAAAGAAAGAAGTCACATCTGTTTGGACCATTATGACCCTCAGTAAGAGGAATGTTCTCACAGAGTGAAGACCTTTCTTTACCTAAAAACATCCTCATCATCTAACCTCACACTTTTTGCAGAAACACAAACTTGTTCCCACTATGAAAACTTGTTCTCCTACAACAAAGAAACGCATTGCTACGTTTTAAATTCCTTTCTCAATGTATGTCTATACCAGGGGTGTCCAAACTTACCGAAATACAGTATCAAAACACATGGCAGTCATTTTGATATTTTTTAATTTTTTAAAAGCAATAAAATAGCTTCTTTTTTTTATCAGTACCGGTATAGTGTACAACCTACACAGTGTAAAAGTAGTCCTCTTGCCAGCTGAATGATGGTGGCTGTAGACCTTGGCTAGAAGCTGCTTTTTAGTCGGTTTTTATTTTGATGTGCCTGAACAGTGACTGTGACAATGACAGTTTAAAAAAAAAATAAAAAAAATCCCACTAAAATTCTTGGAGACCCAAAAAATACCTTCCTCATAAAAGTGTTTAAAATAAGTATTTTTATTTTTATTTTTTACTTTCAATGCTTAAGTCTCCTAGATCAGAGGTCCCCAACCTTTTTTGCACCAGGGACCGGTTTAATGCAGGCATTATTTTCACAGACCGGCCTTTCACGTGTGGCAGATAAATATAGCAAATAAGTGCATGAAAAAACTCACCATAACGTTGAATTAGTGGGAGCTCCTGGCCTTTTTTCTTTTGCAAAAAAGTTCTCCATAGACTTGTTTTTTTACAAATTTTTGCTAGTAGTAAGCTTTTTTTTGACTTTAGTATCTTATGGGTTATAGGTGATACATCACATTCAAGGACAAGAGCATGGATATATAATAAAGCTAGACATACTTGCCATTAGTTACAATAGATTTCCGTGGATTTCTATTTCCATTCTAAAAGTTATATATTCATATTTTGTGCAATATTTCATACGTAGATAAACGGTTAGCTTTTTTCGGTCCTACTTTCCTTTCGTAAATACATCTGTTATTGCTAACTACTCATGTAATAGGACTATGTGCAATAATACCAGCACTTTAACTTACTAGGCCAAAGGAAATGTGTATTTACTTCCTTCAGCACAATTATTATATGCAACAATTTAGCACTTCTCCATCTTTAACTACCTTGGTCACTTTGTTCATTATCTGCCTGATCTTAGGTCATCAACATGCCGCGGACTGCAGATGGAACCTAGCTTTTGGCTACGATTTGGCACCTTTACATATTATATGTTTATTAATGTGCATTTTCCCATGTAACAAATATAGCAAATGGCGACTTCCTATCAGGAGTTTTATAATACATCTATGAACAAGCTTATTGATGTGTCTGGTGGGACTGGCGATAGTTAAGTAGAAGAAAATGCGGTCTGTTATAAATGATTTAATGTCTCTGTGCGTCACGGACCGGCGCTGGTCCCCGGACCGGTGGTTGGGGACCACTGTCCTAGATCAACTTTAGATCTGTCAACTTTGAGTTTTTATTATCTTTTATGCCCTTTTTGTCAAAGAAAACTATGTTTTTTATATAACAAACTCTAATATGTACAATATTTTCCCCCCAAATGTGTCAAAGTGGAATATTGGATGTGAAGTAATTGGAGCCTTGAATAGGTTAATAATTCATAACATTGATTTTGATTCATTATCATTTTTTGAGCAATGACAGAAACAAACTGTTATTATTAGAGTCAACATTCCAACTTTTTCTTGTTACATTTCACCTGTTTGCCTCTTTATTGCACTTTTTAATGTTTTTATTTTAGTAGTATTTTTAGAATGTTCTGCAGACTGTTAAAAAATAAACTGCATGCTGCAAATGGCCCCCAAGCCACACTGTGGACACCACTGGTCGACACAAATGTGGAGGGTGGATCATCGAAGAACAAATGTTGGTGCATGTCTTGATCTAGGTGCCAACAAGATTTTGGTTTTAGTGTTATGAAATACATTTTATGAATTAGATGTTCGGAAGAGATATAATTAAATTAGGATTAAAAACCAGAAATGCCTTTTTGTCTTTTGTAAGCGTTATTTCAAATTCAAAAACATACAAAATAAAATTGGTTGTGTTGTGGAGGACATCATGACATCAATTTCTGCAGTTTTTAAAAGGTAGACACAAGGAGTTACTACATTGACTTTTTCAAAATAAATGGCCGCCTTGCCTTAATTGGGGCAATACGCAGAATTTTTTTTGGAAACCATTTTTAGGCTATTTGACCCAAACTTGAATTTCATTAGATGCATATTTTGGACTTAATTAACAGTCATTTTAATAATAAATAATAATAATGGATTAGATTTATATAGCGCTTTTCTAGACACTCAAAGCGCTTCACAGAGAAGTGAGAACCCATCATTAATTTTTACAACTCATTCATTCATCATTCATTTTCCGGTGTAAGCAGCACCGGGGGCAAGGGTGAAGTGTCCTGCCCAAGGACACAACGGCAGCGATTTTGGATGGTAAGAGGCAGGGAGCGAACCTGCAACCCTCAGGTTTCTGGCACGGCCACTCTACCCACTACGCCATGCCGCCCCCCGATTTTGAATGCAAAATAACAAATGTAACATTATTATAAACCCAAACTGTTAAACTCTGTGTTTTTATTAATTGTTGTTTGTATTCTATCGCATCTTTTTAGGTTATGTGGAGCTGCTAAACTTGATTTTCATAGTGAATAATGGAGACAATAAAATGTTCTATTCTATAATTAATGAGCAAACCTTCCTGCCTAAGGCATCAAACCCAGTATTTACAAGACCAGTGCATTCAAGCCACATGGGGACAATGATAACGTTAAATGAAAAGTGCTATTAAATTATTATCATCAGTGAATGAGCAGGAGGGGGCTAGGAATATGTATGTGTTAAAATGTCAAACGAAATGCCTTGCCCCATGGATTGCGGGGCCCCACACAGCGTGGGATCTGCCTGTAGGGAGGGGCGGCCCTGCATTAAAATGTAAAAATACATGTTAAATAAGAGAAACTACTACTTGCATACTATTCATCATAGGGTTGATATTCATACTGTAATAGAAAATATGATTATTCACTAGAAACGTGTGTCCACTGCAAAGGACATTACATCAAATAACAAAATAATGACATTTTATGAAAAAAAATACTGTGGTATATTGTATTCACCAAAAAAACAATTATTTGATGCAAAGAAAAATTGCAACATTTTTTGGGGGGGGGTTTCAGGAGGTTCAATTTGCCCACGTGAAAAATGTTTAGCATTGTTCTATCAGTATGTAGAACATTAACTAAGAATTGTACGCTCAAATACAGAGGACACCTACTTTGGAATTATGATATTGATGTTTGCTATTTTATTTTATCCATCTATCCATTTACTTTCGCTTATCTGAGGTGAGGTTGCGGGGGCAGCAGCCTAAGCAAAGAAGCCCAGACTTCCCTCTCCCCAGCCACTTGGTCCAGCTCTTCCCGGGGGATCCCGAGGCGTTCCCAGGCCAACCGGGAGACATAGTCTTCCCAACGTGTCTTGGGTCTTCCCCGTCGCCTCCTACCGGTCGGACGTGCCCTAAACACCTCCCTAGGGAGGCGTTCGGGTGGCATACCGATGCCCGAACCACCTCATCTGATTAATGTTTAATTTTATTTTTTTGTTGCTGTGTAAATTGTTACGTTTTGGGGCAGGTGTCTTTGCAAGACCTTAGTGTCCTCTTAACCTGTCCCGCACATATTTTTGCTTTACATCATGGGGGGCCCACACTTTTTCTGCAGGCGAGTTACTTCTCAATTGACCAAGTGGAGGGGATCTACTTCATTCATACATATCATTTATATTGATTTATTTATGAAAGAGAGGTTAACAAGTTAAAGGTGTTTAATAATAATACAAGCATGTTTAACATTCCTTTCTTTCATGAAGACAAGAATATAAGTTGATTCTGATGACTTCTGATAACCTCCACATTTTCAAACAGAGAAGAAAAAAAGTCCTCCTTTCTGTCCAATACCACATGAAAGTGCTTGCTTTTTGTTTGTCCAGCTTCCATACTCCTTTTTATACACTTTACAAGAAATATTTTGTCAGCGCAGGCAGTATGAAGCAGCGCTTTTATTGTGAAGACAGGAACTGTGCAGTCAGTCTTTAGAGTTTTGACGGCAGGTATGGCGCGAGAGTCTTAAAATGAAAAGTGTTTCTATCCTTCTTGTCGGTAATTTTTTCTTAATAATGATCTGGCAGCAGACAGCGTCATCTTACAAGACCCTCGGGTGCCGTGAACGTCAATCGAGTGACGTCGTAGTGAAGATTGATGATACCTAATTTTTAGGTGTATTTTTTTAATGCCTGGCCCTCGATGGACTGACATACCCTCCACTATCGACGTAATGGGCACCCTTGATTTACATTGTATATTGTTCTTTTATCTCTTTTTCTGTGTGTGCAAATAAAACAATAAAATGATGCGGTTTATGAGCACAAAACACAAGAAATACCAATTATTTCCTCTTGTTAACTTGACTTTTGAGAGAAGAGGTGCTTGAATACTTGCTGTTAAAGCTCCATGAAGGAAAAACCTCCTTCCTTGTGGACATGATACCACCTCTGACCTGCCTTGGCTAAATAAGGTCCTGTGTACACCTACCACTTCACTTAGGACATTTTAGTGTTAAAAAAAATCAAGACTAGTAGGCTTCGCTACGCATCATAAAATAAGCATGTTGAAATTGTGCATACAAACAAAAGTTTGGTCATGGTATCACTTACGCTGGGTCCCGTCGTTCCCTTTTCACCCTTTATTCCCCGGTCGCCCTGTAGGAGAGAACAATGAGTGAAGAATGAATAGAACCAAGTCAGCACTGGGTGGATGTACAGTAGACACTCACACCGACACCTTTTGGTCCAGGTGACCCTGCATATCCTGTATCACCTTGAATTCCCTGAAATGTACAAATGGAGATATTTATATGATTATGTGTTATTGTCATTACTGCACCCATCCTCCCATTAGGGTCACAGGAGCCTTTATTACGGGACCCAATGGATCAATTTATTGTAGGAAATGTAACAAATGACTGTAAATAAATGACAGAAAATCTAATGACAGTAAATATATTCTTTAATAAAGTAATATTTTTGGTTAACTTGCAATTAAATCGTTTTTTCCGTACATTTTTAAACAACTTTCAATCCATCACAGAAAACGTGATGTGAGTTCAGATCAGGAGAGGTGGTTGTGCTTTGTGAAGCCCTTTGAGGCACTTGTGATTAAAGACTACAAAAAAAATGTGATTGAAAATCAGATTAAATCTTTTTTCATTTATAAAAACAATTATGAGCATAAAATATAAAATAAGGATGTCCTTATAGAATTTTTTTTCTCTTCCGGTTCTGATTTTTTGAGTATTGTCTGATATTGCTCACCATACAATAAGCCAACACTCATATATTTATGATTATCTGTGTTCATAATAACTGCGTTTATAACACCGTAATCTAATTAATTACTTTTAGGTCCGTTAGAACACCATTAGCGATAACTTGATGTAACGTTTTGATGGGATTATGTCGACAACAAGACAGCGTCATAAGTGCAGAAAGTTCCATGCAGGAAATATCTTTTTACTGGTGAAAGCAACAAGCAGCACCGCACTAAAATAAAGTTGATATCAAACAGAAAGAGGCACCATCACACTGTGACATAGCAGACAACATACACACACGTACACAATGGGAATATTAAACTACAAGTCAATGATTGAAGTGACAAACTTGCCATCCAAACAATACCCCGTTTGTTGACAAGAAGATACGACAGCCATTGAAACACATTCAATCTCTTTATTAAGCAGAGGTAACAATCCGGTGAAAAGATTCAAAAGAGCTGTATACCGGTACTAATAAAGTACCGCGATACTAATGAATTGAAATCGGTACTCTACTGCCTTTGAAAAGTACCGGTACCATACTTTCATCTGAATGCTGCTGTGCGGCGGTGACTACAGAGCCGAGGCGCATGATGTTGAGTGTGTCAAAACACACACACAAAGTGCATACAAGCAATAACATCTTGGAGAGGAAGAATGGCAAAAAACAACAATTCTACTGGTTAATAAAGAGTGTGTGTGAAATACAATATGGAGGTATTTGGACTTCAAAACTAACAATAAAAACTAAAATTCTACTGGTTAATAAAGAGGGTGTGAAATACAATATGGAAGTATTTGGTCTTCAAAACTAACCATAAAAACAAAAATGTTTCTGGTTAATAAAGAGTGTGTGAAGTACAATATGGAGGTATTTGGACTTCAAAACTGATAATAAAAACTACAATTCTACTAGTTAATAAAGAGTGTGTAAAGTACAATATGGAGGTATTTGGACTACAAAACTAACGATAAAGGTGACACTTTAAACAAGGAAGCGCCGCGCTTCAAGTGCTGCTTTAAAACACCCTCGCCAAATGTGACAATTAGCATTAGCACCTTTGCTTCAAACTTAGTAAACATTTAAATAATGAACATTCACATCTGCACAAGGAGTTATGAAGAGTGACAGGTAATACTGTAGTTGTTACACATGTCCTGCAGTTCTGCTCCCGTGCAGACCGTAGTCGAGGAGCACAGGGCAGACGTTACTTCCAGGGCGCATTTTTTTGTCGGGGGTGTAACACCCTTCACTTTATAATGGGTCTGCTAAGCGCCGCTTTCGGGTCAGAATGACGAGGCCGCCGATTCGTGACAATCACTTCATTTTTAATTTTGCAGGACACAACCGGACCCGTTCATCACTCTACTGCGCAGTGCACTCCTACATCTCTCTCTCTTTACTCACCCACTCACTCACTGACGTCACACTACTCTCATAAGTTAACCAGCTCCCCTGCTGTGTACATGTAGATACATTCCATGTAGATACTTAACATTTACATACATTCCATGTAGATACGTAGACGCGCACACAGCTGCTTGCCTGTGTGCAAGTGAAATGACTGAATTTTGTAACATTCCTACAAGTTGTGTTTTATCTTAAAATAATGTATTTAAATAGAGTGAAGTCTTTTTTTTCTTCCATTCGAAAACGTGTTTTTATTTCTGCTATTTTTATTGTACAAAATAAATTAAACACTGCCTACCTTTGATCCACTCAGACCAGTAAGTCCAGGAGTGCCAGACCGTCCTGCCTCTCCCTATTAAAAAAAACAAAACAATAATATAAAACAAAAATTGCACAAAATTAAAAACTATTTGTTCTTACTTTGTCTCCTCTGTCTCCAGATAGCCCATCAATACCAGGAATACCAGACACTCCCTGTTGGTGAAAAGAAAACACACTCACTATCTATTAGCCAACTGTTTGGATTCAGAGAAAAAACTAATCCGCCAGGTTCAGGTGTGCCACACCTTCTCTCCCTTCTGTCCAAAGGCACCTGTCAGACCCTCTGTGCCTCTATCACCCTGTGAACACAAAGTTGTGTTACTTAGTTGGACGTGAGCGGCGACACACACATGCAGGATGGCCGGCGAGACCACGTCCGTGCTGTCACAAAAAAGGTTTAGTTGACTTGGTTATTCTAATTCCACCATGGATCGTTCCAACACACGTCATTTCTTTCATCCTTAGATTAGGACAAAGGCTTAGCATGCTTGCATAGCAAAAACAGCCACTAACGATGCTGAGAACACAGAAAGATTGAAGGTGCAATTAGAGGGAAGAATTCATGCAACAGCATTGACACTTTGAACCACAATGCATTGCTGGCTTAGGTCACAATTTTTGCGTCAAGTTGAAGCAATAAATTGTACAGTCAGCTTTGGCAAATGAACAGATTATTCATGCAGACAAATAAACATTAAAGTTTTAACATGAGTGAGCGAGAAAGAAACTATCACTACATGAAGTCTTGTAAAGTGACTATAATGACACACTATCGAGGTAGTTACGTCAGACAACAAAGCAACAAGAATGCTGCATAAACTTGGACACTGGGAATATTTCAATGATAGGAATCATTATTTTTACAAAACAAAACAACCATGTAATACTAGTCATGTGTTTACCTTGCCAATACAGTAAACCGCATAAAAATTGATAGAGAAATACGCAAATTAAGATTTTCATTGTGGCGCCCGCTAAGACGGCCACCGCATAATCACGTTGCTTAAATCGGCTGCTACTTATATCTATCAACTTACATATCAAACTAGCTAGCTCAGTATTACCTAGAAAACTATCTAGAAATGTAGCTATAGACATTTAACTATTTAAATTATATCTAGCTATCATTGACCTACCTATCTACTTATCTCGCTAGCATTTACCTACCCATCTAAGTAGCTAGCTAGCACCGCACTATCTAGAGTAGCTCGCTAACTATTTCACAATATACAGTATCTAGCTATTTATATCCATTGGGTATTTACTAGAGGCCACCTTACAATTCCATTACGATTCAAATACAAATCGACTATTGATGCATCTTTGTCACAGCTCAGTCTCGAACCCACAACCCTCCCATTGCAAGATCCAACACTCTGTCTGGCAGCATGCCAGGACACGCCCCCGCACGCGCCGTGCGCTTCACACCCACACTTCGCCGCAGCTGCCGGCTTTCATCAATCAACGCACCTGGCAGCAATCAGGAGGACAGCATAAAGATCAGTCACTCCTTGGAACCTACGCCGGAACGTCGTTAACTCTTGTAGTAAGCATTACGTCTCTGGCTTCCCTCTCGTTGTCCTCGCCTGTCTTTTGTCTTTTGCCCCTTT
Source organism: Entelurus aequoreus (assembly GCF_033978785.1). Classification (NCBI taxonomy): domain Eukaryota; kingdom Metazoa; phylum Chordata; class Actinopteri; order Syngnathiformes; family Syngnathidae; genus Entelurus; species Entelurus aequoreus. The sequence goes on along the minus strand of NC_084750.1, from coordinate 9,053,649 downwards.
TTGCCTTGTTGACTGATGTCCCCTGTTCTCCTTGCAGTGCCCACCTTGTTCTGTGTGCTCGAGCGCTGTACCTCGACCTCCACCTGGAAATTGGACTGCCTCCCTAAATCCTCGATCACTCGTTTGGACTTGGACATTGTTGCTTGCCGCCTGCCCTCGACCACCTGCCTGTCCCCGGATCTCCCTTGTGCCTCTCCTCTTGGTCAGACGAAGTTTTTCATCCATCACGCATGTACAACATCCTCTTGAATAATTTACATGGATAATTCTACACTTAATCCTGCATCCAACACTTAGAGTAGCATACACATCCCACACAGTCATCAAAAGGTTACAATAAACCTGGTAACCTTAAGCTCTTCGTGGTGTCGTCTCCTTCCAACCCTCACGTACATAACAGTACGTTCCGGCCAACCATGTCGGAACCCCCAAGCCTAGTCTCGCTCCCCAGTCTCGGACCCCCAGGAATCCGGACTTGGAGGTAATGTGCTCAGTCCTGAAGATGCACCAGACTCGTTTTGAGGCTTTAGAGGACAATTTAGAGAAGGCATTTACCAAGCTGTACACCAAGCTGGACCAGCTTGGTCCCAGCCCAGTGCAAGACCAGGTAACGGGTCAGCCTGCCACACCTGCCCCTAGCCCTGGAAGCGTTCCCTTTGCCCGGGAACCCAAGATTGCGAGTCCTAGACCTTTTGAAGGTGATTTTGAGCTCTGTAGAGGCTTTTTGGTGCAGTGTGAATTTATTTTTTTGCACCAACCATCACGCTACACTTCTGATGGAGCTAAAATTGCTTTTATTTTTTCGCTACTTGCCGGACCTGCCCTCAAGTGGGCTACAGCAGCCTTGGACAAGTCACTGGGCCTAGGCACAGACTACGCAGCCTTCCGGTCTGAGTTCCTGGCCGTTTTTGACCACCCCAAGGATGGGGGGGATGCCGCAGGACGTCTGCACACCATCCAGCAAGGAGCTCGCTCATTGGCAGCTTACACCCTCGAGTTCCGGACCATTGCTGCAGACAGCGGCTGGAACGACAAGGCTCTACAGAGTGCTTTTCGTCAAGGACTCTCTGAAGAAATCAAGGACGGTCTGCTGAGAGACAGACCAACCGCTTGTAGAGCCCTCATCGACTTAGCACTCCAGTACGACCAGAGACTTGTTGAGCGAGCAACCGAGAGAGCCCGTAGTGGCGCTAGGAGATCCCCGGCTATGCTAGCTCTTCCTGCCCTCCAATCTTCCGGAGGACAACCTGCCCCATTACCGGTTGCAGTGGCAGCACATGAACCCACGCAAGTGGGAAGAACCCGTTTGGGGGCGGGGGAGAGGGAGAGAAGATTGAGGCAGCGCCTTTGCCTCTACTGCGGGGGTGCGGGACACATGGTCCGCTACTGTCCGTCCCAACCAAAAGACCAAGCTCACTAGCAAGGGGGATCCTGGTGAGTCATTCGACACTTCCCCAGGAACAAGGGAACTCGGGCATCCTGTTTTCCGCCTCCTTGACGTGAAACAACAAGAGAGTGGAAGTTCAAGTTTTTCTGGACTCTGGGGCGGACGATAGCCTGATGGACTACGGGTTCGCCCAACAGAACGGGATTCCCTTAGTATCCTTGGACAAGGACCTTCCAGCCCAAGCTCTGGACGGACGCCCATTGGGTCCCATCAGGTACCGCACGGAGTCCCTGCTACTCACTTTATCCGGGAACCATTCAGAGACCATCCGTTTCTGGGTGCTGGAGGCTCCTGTCGCGCCTGTGGTTTTAGGGAGATCATGGCTGAAGCAGCACGACCCGCACATCTCTTGGACCTCCGGAGAGATCTTGGCATGGAGCACCCGCTGCCACGCTAATTGCTTGAAGGCAGCCTCGGCCCCCAGCAGGACCATTCAGAACCATAAAACCCCGGTCGACCTCACTACCATCCCAGAGTGCTATCATGACCTCGCTGAGGTTTTCAGTAAGGAACGTGCTCAATCCCTTCCGCCGCATACACCTTACGACTGTGCTATCGAGCTACTTCCCGGGGCTCCCCTACCTTCCAGCCGTCTTTACAACTTGTCCCTTCCCGAAAGAGAGACCATGAAGAATTACATTTCTGAATCACTGGCTTCCGGAATCATTACCCCGTCCAAATCCCCTGTGGCGGCAGGGTTTTTCTTTGTGACCAAGAAGGACGGGTCTTTGCGACCTTGCATTGACTACCAGCACCTCAACAACATAACTATCAAGAATAAGTACCCACTGCCCCTTCTGAACGCAACTTTTGAACCCCTGGCACCAGCCACCATCTTCACTAAGCTCGACCTTCGCAATGCATACCACCTGGTCCGGATCAAGAAGGGTGACGAATGGAAGACGGCGTTCAATACTCACCTCGGCCACTATGAGTACAAGGTCATGCCTTTTGTTCTCACTAATGCTCCCGCAGTTTTCCAGACGCTGGTCAACGACATCCTTCGTGACATGCTGGACCAGTTTGTTGTGGTTTACTTGGATGACATCCTTATTTTTTCTCGCAACCCGCAGGAACATCAGCAGCATGTTCGTCTGGTTCTTCAGCGACTTCTGGAGAACCAACTCTTTGTCAAGGCGGAGAAGTGCTGTTTTCATGCCTCATCAGTGGACTTCCTTGGCTTCATCGTTGAGAGGGGTCACGTCAGAGCTGACCCCGGGAAGGTCAAGGCAGTGGTAGCCTGGCCACAACCCGCTTCCAGAACAGAATTCAGGAGATTCTTGGGCTTCGCTGGATTTTACAGGCGATTCATACGTAATTTCAGCCGCATCGCTGCACCCCTCAATGCTCTCACCTCGTCCAAGGTAAATTTTTTGTGGTCACCCGAGGCCGACCGTGCTTTCAGTGGGCTCAAGACCAGCTTTGTCTCCGCACCTGTTCTCATCCATCCTGACTGGGACTGTCCATTTTTGGTAGAGGTGGACGCCTCTGATTCAGGGATAGGGGCCATACTTTCCCAGCGGTCTAAATTTGACAACCTGCTTCACCCATGTGCATTTTTTTCCAGGCGACTCTCTCCGGCAGAGCTTAACTATGATGCTGGGAACAGAGAGCTGTTGGCCATCCACGAGGCGTTAGTGGAGTGGAGACACTGGTTGGAGGGGGAAAAGCACCAGTTCCAAATTCTGACGGACCATAGCAACCTTCTCGCCATCCGATCAGCCCGAAGGATCAACAACCGTCAGGCGAGATGGCAACAGCTTTTTTCCCGGTTCGACTACATACTGTCTTACAGACCAGGATCCAAGAACCAGAAGGCGGACGCACTATCTAGAGTGCACATAGCGGAGAACACTTGCCCTACTACCCCCGAAACCATTCTACCATCAACCCGTATTGTGGGAATGGTATCCTGGAGAGTGGAGGACCAGGTGAAAAAGGCTCTTCAGGCTCGTCCAGGTCCTGGGAGCGGACCACCAGGCAAGCTGTTCGTCCACCGCGAACTTCGGCCCCAGGTCCTGGATTGGGCACATTCCTGTCTTTTTTCTTGCCATCCGGGGTTCCAACGAACCCTGTCCTTCATCCGAAGACGTTTTTGGTGGCCATCCATGGCCGCCGACACACGGGAATTTATCGCTGCTTGTACTGCTTGTGTTCGCAGCAAACCGTCGCACCGACCTCCGGCTGGCCTCCTACACCCTCTGCCGATTCCTGCTCGTCCATGGTCGCACATAGCGTTGGACTTCGTCACCTGCTTTCCCGTATCTAGAGGTAACAACACCATCCTCACCATTGTTGATCGTTTTTCCAAAGCAGCCCACTTCGTTCCTCTCCGCAAGCTGCCCTCTTCCTCCGAGACAGCGGACCTCCTTACCTTGCACGTCGTCAAGCAGCACGGAATCCCCATGGACATTGTTTCTGACCGGGGCCCTCAGTTTACCTCCAAGGTATGGAAGGCGTTCTGCAAAGGGATTGGGGCCTCGGTCAGCCTCACTTCGGGATATCACCCCCAAAGCAATGGACAAGCCGAGCGAGCCAACCAGAGCTTGGAGACCATGCTTCGCTGTGTTGCCCAACATCAGCCCACGTCCTGGAGCAAGTTCATCCCGTGGGTGGAGTATTCCTACAACGCCATGAAGAGCTCCGCCACCGGTATGTCTCCTTTTGAATGTTCTTTGGGCTACCAACCTCCCATGTTTCCACAACAGGAGCTCGAGATTGCAGTACCCTCTACGAGGGCCCACATTAAGAGATGTCAGAGGGTGTGGAGAGCCGCCCGTTCGGCCCTGTTGAGGGCGTCCGAGAGGATGTGTCGCAGTGCAAATAAACTTCGCATCCCTGCCCCTTCCTATCAGCCGGGACAACGTGTCATGTTGCTCGCCAAGGATCTTAGCCTCCAGGTACCCTCCAAGAAATTAGCTCCCCGTTTTGTTGGTCCTTATCCCATAATTTCCATAATCAACCCGGCATCTGTTAAATTGGCTCTCCCACCCTCAGTCAAGCGACATCCGGTAGTCCACGTGTCCCAGATCAAACCGGTGGCGGAGAGCGCTCTATCCCCCTCTACCCCTACTCCGCGCCCTCCTAGGTTCCTTAAAGACGGCGACCCGGTTTGGACGGTAAAGAAAATCCTCAGGGTCCGTCGGCAGGGTAGGGGGCTGGTATACTTGGTCAACTGGGAGGGATACGGACCGGAGGACAGGTCTTGGGTGCCGGCCTCCTACCTTGCAGACCCCTCTCTTCTGGAGGACTTCTACCGTGCGAACCCGGGGGCCCTCAGGCGCTCGTCAAGTGCCTCGCCTAAGGAGGGGGGTACTGTCACACCTCAGTCTCGAACCCACAACCCTCCCATTGCAAGATCCAACACTCTGTCTGGCAGCATGCCAGGACACGCCCCCGCACGCGCCGTGCGCTTCACACCCACACTTCGCCGCAGCTGCCGGCTTTCATCAATCAACGCACCTGGCCGCAATCAGGAGGACAGCATAAAGATCAGTCACTCCTTGGAACCTACGCCGGAACGTCGTTAACTCTTGTAGTAAGCATTACGTCTCTGGCTTCCCTCTCGTTGTCCTCGCCTGTCTTTTGTCTTTTGCCCCTTTTTGCCTTGTTGACTGATGTCCCCTGTTCTCCTTGCAGTGCCCACCTTGTTCTGTGTGCTCGAGCGCTGTACCTCGACCTCCACCTGGAAATTGGACTGCCTCCCTAAATCCTCGATCACTCGTTTGGACTTGGACATTGTTGCTTGCCGCCTGCCCTCGACCACCTGCCTGTCCCCGGATCTCCCTTGTGCCTCTCCTCTTGGTCAGACGAAGTTTTTCATCCATCACGCATGTACAACATCCTCTTGAATAATTTACATGGTTAATTCTACACTTAATCCTGCATCCAACACTTAAGAGTAGCATACACATCCCACACAATCATCAAAAGGTTACAATAAACCTGGTAACCTTAAGCTCTTCATGGTGTCGTCTCCTTCCAACCCTCACGTACATAACAATCTTAAATGTATGTGCATTGATTCAGTTTTAAATGTATTTTCTTTTCACTAATAAGCATTTATCACTTGCTACTTTTAAATATAGTGCATTTTTAATAAGAAATTCCCATCACATTTATGGAAATGTGTGCGAAACTGGAACATAAGTGCCCTAAATTAAAAGAGCAGGTTGAATCTCTCAGTGAGGTCGAATGCTGCACTCAGCCAAATTTTACAACTTTCTGCATTACTTTATTTACAATAAATAAATCGATTATTGATGTTTACCAATCGATTTTACAATTGTCCATGTCGAATTGCGATGCATCTAAAAATCGATTATTTCTCCCACCTCTAGTATTTACATTACATGGGTAGTACTGTAGCTACCGGTAGTTAGTTATTTAGCTACCTAACTATCTAGCTTGTCAAGTATAGCTACTTATGTAACTAGCTAGCTATTTAAAAACCTAACTATTTATGTAGTTTATTAACCATCTACCCACCTAAATCTTTAATTAACAATTTACCTACCCATCGAAATATTTAGCTTTTTACCTACCAAACTATTTAGCAAACAATTTACCTAACTTTTCATATAAGTATCTGGTTAGCTCATAATTTACCTACCTATCTAATTGGAAAGCTTTATATGTACCTATCTCGTTAGCTAACAATTGACCTACATGTCGAATTAGCTAGCTTTTTACCTCCCAATCTAGCTAACAACTGAGCTACCTATCTTCCCATCAGGCAAGCAATCCATCTACCTAGCTAATGACCCATCTACCTATCTAGTGAGCTATTTAGCGACCAATCTATCCATCTAACTGTACAGTAGTAGCAGAAGTTGATGAATATATGCACACAGTGAGTATGTAGTGGTTAATTAATGCAGCGTCGTTAGCGACAGGTTTACTTACCTTCTCCCCTCTCTCACCTCTGACAAAGATTACTTTGCCCTGCAAATAATTAATCAACAAGGATTAATTATTATCGAGGCCGGCAGAAAGCCATAAGAGACTCTATGGAAGGGAAGCATGCAGTCTGAAATGACTTGTGTGTTGTTCTACGTTTGAATGTTTTCATACAGTTTCTCCTTTTTCTCCCATCAGGCCCTGCAGCCCGGCGAAACCTCGAGCGCCAGCGTCACCCTGTGAAAGCAGTCGGCACATGAAGCCAACGCCATAAAAAGCTGTGTTATGCTCTCACAAAACTAAAAGTAGCGTCAGTTGACCTTTTCACCCTTGAGACCTGCGAGACCAGGTGCTCCAGTCGCTCCCTGCCAGGAAATGAAAAGTCAGGACAGAAGAAGATTGGCGCCCCGGCAGGAAAAAAAAAGTGTAGAAGAAAGTGTCTTTCACCTTTTCTCCTTCAGGGCAGGAGCAGTTGGTATGGCGGCCCAGCTGTTGCTCGGCCACAGTGGGGGTGGGGGTGGGGATGGGCACTGGAGGAGCCTCTGTCACCACCTTCTGGGGGCACTGCAAGCACACATGGATGGAGAAGGTCAGCTAGTCTACTGCACTTTCACAATGCTATCACAGATGTTTATCAATTTCCTCAGAATCTGCGTGTGAATGATGAAAAGCTGAAGCCGAACTGAAATGCTAACAGCTAGCATGCAAGCCGGATAGCATCAGGTAACAAAAAATAACTGTTAGCATTAGAGATGTCCGATAATATCGGCCTGCCGATATTATGGTCCGATAAATGTTTAAAAATGTAATATCAGAAATTATCGGTATCGGTTTTTTGGTTTTTTTTTTAATTACATCAACATAAAAAACACAAAATACACTTACAATTAGTGCACCAACCCAAACAACCTTCCTCCCCCATTTACACTCATTCACACAAAAGGGTTGTTTCTTTCTGTTATTAATATTCTGGTTCCTACATTATATATCAATATATATCAATACAGTCTGCAAGGGATACAGTCCGTAAGCACACATGATTGTGCGTGCTGCTGCTCCACTAATAGTACTAACCTTTAATAGTTAATTTTACTCATTTTCATTCATTACTAGTTTCTATGTAACTGTTTTTATATTGTTTTACTTTCTTTTTTATTCAAGAAAATGTTTTTAATTTATTTATCTCATTATTATTATTTTTTTTTAAAGGACCTTATCTTCACCATACCTGGTTGTCCAAATTAGGCATAATAATGTGTTAATTCCACGACTGCATATATCGGTATCGGTAATTAAGAGTTGGACAATATCGGAATATCGGATATCGGCAAAAAAGCCATTATCGGACATCCCTAGTTAGCATGCATCAAGTACCGAAATGTATAACCTCGAGGTGTATACTTTCAAAAAAATGCTAACAGTAAGCATGTGTCAAACTAAATGACTTTGAGGTGTATAGCTAAACATTTGCCAACAAGGCTGGCATGCTAATTTTAGAATGTTTACACGATAACAGTTAGCATCTGTCAAATACTAAAATATCAGACTGAGGTGTATACCTGTAAAATTAACTAAAAAAGCTAGCATGCAAACGTCAACAAACAGAATGTGTCAAGTACAAAATGATGACACTTGTAAAATAAGCTTGAAAAAGCTTGCATGCTAACTGTTAGCGTGCGCCAAGCACCAAAATATAATGTTAGTATGCTAGCAATTGACCAATATTAGCAAAAAGCATTCGGACTTTGGAAAGATTTGAATCGGTTGAAAAACTATGGAAAATGTTAAAAGTTTTGAAAAAATTGGCTATTCATTTTGAATGGAAAAATATGTCCCGGAAAATGTGGGATTTTTGTTAATAAAAATGGTAGCGTGTGTGTCATGGATGAGCCGAACAAGGTGGACGAAAAATAAGAGGGAATAATGAATAAGATACTATGTGTAACTACACAATGGCTAATGATTACTATTATATATGATACATATTAGTCACTGATGATAATCTTGTATGTATCAGATCATCTGCATGTTACACTCTAAAGTAAAAATGATAAAAGGGTTATACTTTAACACTTTTTCCCACATTCACACACACATTATATACTTGTTTTTAAATGTATATTCAAGCCACTTTATGGTTAAAAACACTAACACATTATTTAAAGAGGTGTTTATCTATAAATGTTAATCCCATCTTTAAAAAGTCAAAAACCTAAATAAGGTTTTAATATGTTTTAAAAAGACGGTTCATGCATTAATGAGTTTGTTAGTGCATGTAAACACACCAAGTGTGTGTTGGGTTTAGGGCCCTTTAAGAGTCTTGTGCATGGGGGACCAAAGTGGTGTGCTACACCCCCGACTGTAATGTTGATTAAAGTTGTAATTGAAAACATAATTGTGGAAAAAAGGTAAATATTTTCAAAATTTTACAATATTCATATTTTTTTCTAGACATTACTAAATAAAAAAAATGTAAACACTAAAAAAAATTATTTATTTTTTTAAACAATTCAATGGTGCCGTGTAAAAGGTTCAAATGTAAGTCATGGTTGCATATTTTAATATTATATAATGCAATATTTTGGTAGATGTGTACACACATCTATTCATTTACAATACAATACGGATATTGGAGCAAAAATATATTTATAGTTTTGTAGTGTGGAACACTAGAAAAGGTTTGATGAAGTGAAATTAGTCAAACAGAGAACAATAGTAGGTATGAAAATTACAAACCTATTTTTTGTTAACTATCTGGAATGGATTTATGCTGTCTTTAAGTGGAAGTGGAGTGGTTATTGTTTTTTTTTGGCAACACCTAGTGGTCACAATAGTTCATGGAGTTAAGCTCATGACACAGTAAGTTGAATGACACGGACACGTTTGTTACTGGATACTTGCTAATACGCCTCTGCCTTGGAGACTTTGTATGTGTAATATGCAAGTATACTTATTTGATACTTGTTTATATTGACACGTGGGCAGTTTTACACTGAAATATTGTTCAATTATTATTACGTATGTCTCGCTAGTATGCTATTGTGTGCTTAGCAGTTGTGTACCTGCTATTTCCTAGTAGCATGTTAACCTTTTATAAATGACTTGAGTAAAATAGAAGAAATGGTGTGCTTATTCAGATGCCCAAGTAAACACGCTGCAGGACTACTTGTATCGCACATGATATCACACATACCTATAAGTAAACACACTGAAGGACTGTTTGTATCGCACATGATATCACACACAAGTAAACACACTGCAGGACTGTTTGTATGCACATGATATCATACACAAGTAAACAGGCTGCATGACTGTTTGTATCGCACATGATATCACACTAGTAAACACACTGCAGGACTGTTTGTATGCACATGATATCACACACAAGTAAACAGGCTGCAGGACTGTTTGTATCGCACATGATATCACACACATGTAAACACACTGCAGGACTGCTTGTGTCGTACATGATATCACACATTTGAAATGCTACTATAGTAGCTGATATCACTGGATTTAGACACCCGTATGTTGTAGTTAAAAGTGGTGAAAAGTAAGTGTAAGGTGTACTCACAGGCCCATTGGGTATATCACAGCAGGTTTCCAGCTCGGCATGTTTGGAGTCACAGTAAATCACCATCCTCTGAAGGTCAAACTGTGGGGCAAACAAACACACACTTGGTCAAGCAGCGCACGTTGAAGACTAATCGCACACACTCTGCAAAAAGACTCACATCAATTGGCACGCTGTCATACAACCTCTTCCCAATGACCGTCTTCCCCTGGATGTCGATGTCCTCCCTGTCTCCGATGGGCAGCGTCTGAATGTGCTTACAGTCCAGGTAGAGAGACACGCTCTTGGCCTCCACGCTCAGAGCAATCTTGTGCCAGTTGCGGTCAAATAGGTTGTCCACTTCAGAGTTCTTGAAGACGGCTCGCACGGCGTCCTTGGTCAGGCCCACGGCATTGTACTCCACCGCCTTGTTCTCGCCATCCAGCCTGATGGACACCTGACCAGGCACAAACAAAACATCAAATCATTTCATTTATCCATATGAAAAGTGACTTCTGCCTGATAACTGCCAAATATTAAAGAGGTTTTAGTGATCCTAACCTGAAATGACCTTATCATTTGGCAGCAGATGAACTAAAAATAACTCCATTTATTCTTGACCTACCTGTGGTATTCCATATTTGTCAAAGACCTGCCAAAGGTACCAATCTTCTCGTCTTGAGGTTTTCCTGAACTTAAACGTGGTGACAAAGGCGTATTCATCCGGCAAGCCCTGAGGGAACACATCTCTGCGGAAAAAAAGACAGCACAGACTTTGCCTTATGGTCCTATTTTTACAGCATTTAAATTAAACTATACTGTATATGTACCACACAACTTGAGGATGTATTGTATATATTTTGGATAATGTTTGATTGTAAATGTAAATATGATGTACTATACACTCATATAATCAAAGTGTTAGTTGTAAATCATATTGTATTACGTTATTTTATATTCTCTGTTTTATATAGTATTTGTATACGTTTAGTTTATATAGTTTGTTTTGAATCAATATTTTTTCATTGATGCATATTAAGACATTATCTAAGCCCCACGCCTACAATAAGGGCTATTTTGTAATATACAAATAAATATGTTAATTTAAATAAGCTCTGCTTCTTCCTACTCCTCCTCAGACATGTTAGAATGTAAAGATAAAATGTAAACATTGTACAGTAGCTGTATATATGTTCAAAACACATGACTAGAGTATATTGTTCTTTTCAATACTTTGTTTTGTTTCCTCTTCTTTGTTTGCAGTTAAACGTGTCCAAAACAAATTCAATACTATAAATACTAAAAATCGATAACCACAATGTATCCAACTGGGCATTTTTCAATGGCTTATACTACTAAATAGTTAAACAGTGTGTCCCATTAAAATGATTTTTAACAAGGATACTAAATCCTTACCTAAATACTGCAATACTACTATAATATATATATTCAGAGGGTGGATCCTGTTTCTGACCAACATGTCTAATGAGTCCCTGAGGGATTATTAAAGGCGTGTTCTCGTTTTAAAGGAAGCGCCTAAATTAAAGTAACAAATCACCCGAAGCAGTTGGAAAAAAAAATTGCCAGGCTTTTTAGTATTCCAACTGCTTTATGCAAGTATTAAATATAAATGTTACAGTACAGCCCAGAAGATGTGACACAGGCCTCAACGTTGGCAATGTTCAGATCCACTTTTAATTGTGCATATGAAAACTCAAAGTACAGTATTTTATCTACATTGTGATTTTAATTTGAATTATGATTGTTTAATGATTTTAGTGCTTTTATTTTAATTATGATTTAATATTTCTTTAATTTTGCCTTCTTGTAATTTTCTGTAAAGCATTCTGAAATGCCCTGTGCACAAATTGTGCTCTATAAATAAACTTGCCTTGCCTTACTCTGCAGAATTATGAGGCCATAGGAAACTTTAAAAATGACATATTAGGAGTACATTTCATTTAAGTATAAAAAAAACCGTAATACAGTTTGTGCATTAAAGATGCTAGAAGCAATCCAATGTACAGTACGTCAATATAATCTAAACTAAGTAAACACAATATCTTCATCTTAGCTTTGTGATATAGCTGACAAAGCAAATTAGCCTAATAGCTAATATCCTGTTGAGAACTAGCATCCTCTGCAGTAGACATTTGTGTTCTGCGTAACAGGGATATATTTTTCCCCTCAAAATGTATAATTCAGACAAAATAAACTTATTTTAGGGAGAATAGATCTAATTAATAATGAATTGTATTTTTCCAATACACTGTACCAGGGTCTGGCGTGTGACTTACTCAGTCTGCTGCACAATTGGCATGGTGCCAAGACGGACGTAGGCACTTTGGCCCTCATCAAGTCTGCTCCCCAGAATGTCTCTGACACTGAAGTACTCCATCAGGTCAAATCCTGCATGAGAAAGAAACCAGGTTGGTGGGACTCTTTAGTGAGGTCGTGTTAGGACTTCAGTTGAAACTGATTTTTGGACTTAATTGGTTTGTGAATATGGTTCTTAAATGGAAAAGTTCAAATAGTGAAGCACAGTTCCCCATAAGAAACAAGCAGCTGCAATCAATTGCCAGCAATTAGTGCACCTGTGGCTGATCAGGGGACCTGCCTTCATAAGCCTGCACAACCTGCTATCCCACGCCAGATCGTAGCTACCTGTTCAGTACAGCAAGCCGACACGTCATGCTCTATGCGCACTCTTTTGCTCTCTGTTTTCTCCCCCGTCGTGTTTATTGTCTCGTGTCCTCTTTGTCGATACAACAGCAGACCTCCATTTATGCGTCACGAGCTGTGTCTCTCGTCTTCCCACGTTCCCTCTGCTTCCCTGACTGCCTCTTGGATCTCGACCTCCCACCTGGGCACAGACCTTCGACGCCTCGCTATAGCCTCCGACTTCTTGCTTGCTCACGGACCTCCGAGCCAGCTTTCCCCTCTTGGACTTCCGCCTCGCGCTTAACACTCCCGGTAACACTCAGTTAATACACACTCTTGGATTTAGTCACACTCCATTCTCTTGTTTATTAATATTATTAATTTGTATTTATATATACTGTATATATATTCTTGTCTGTGCAGTCTCCTCCTCCTGTACACGTAACAATAAATATATATATATATATATATATAGACCCACGGAGAAGGAGTGCACAGTACACACCTCTGTACATAGGGGGGACAGAGGTGGACAGGGTGAAAACATTTAAATTCCTCAGGACCCACATCAGCAAGGACCTCACCTGGGATCACAACACCCAACAAACAATAAAGAAAGCCCAGCAGCGATTGTACTTCCTAAGAAGGCTGAGAAAATTTGGCATGCCACCCAAAATTCTCAGCAACTTCTATAGAAGTACGGTTGAGTGTCCTTACCAGCTCAATCACAGTCTGGTATGGAAATTGCACTGCTAAGGACAGGAAGGCACTCCAGCGAGTGATTAAAACTGCTCCGTACATATCAGGAGCAGCCTTCCCCTCACTACAGGACATGTACTCTACCAGGGCCACCAGGAGAGCACACAACATCATAAAGGACAGTACACAGTCTCTTCAGCCTCCTACAATCAGGCAGATGATACAGGAGCCTGAAATCCAGGACTACGAGACTGACAAACAGTTTCTACCCACAGGCCATCAGGCTTGTGAATGCTAACTTGTGAATGCTAGCCCCCCCCCCCCTTTTACTTTTATCTTTTTGAACAAAAGACAGCTACCATGACCACCCCCGAACTGTGAACCATCACTGTAGACACTTTCCAATCAATCAATCAATGTTTATTTATATAGCCCTAAATCACAAGTGTCTCAAAGGGCTGCACAAGCCACAACGACATCCTCGGTACAGAGCCCACATACGGGCAAGGAAAAACTCACCCCAGTGGGATGTCGGTGAATGACTATGAGAAACCTTGGAGAGGACCACTTTTCACTTTTGATCACTAAAGACACTTTAACTGCTGCTGTGACCCAAGGTCACCTCCATATTTATACTGCTGACTGTCAATCAGAATGTGCAATAATGTAATGTTACTTACTGTGCCTTGGATATACATTTTTATTTTCTATTTTTATTTTAGCTAAGTACCGTGTGACTTGTTGAAGGGTGGACTAGCAAAGTAAGATTTTCATTGTACGGCAAACTGTCTGTTTAACTGTGCACATGACAATAAACAATCTTGAATCTTGAATATATATCAACCAAACATAACAAAAAACTATTATCAAAACACAATGACATTGCTTGCACACACACAAATGCCTTTGTTGCTCTTAAAACACTAACAACCATGTTGCTACAGTAATAAGACAAATGGAAAAAATAAAACCCTTTTTAACTTGCCGGCGGCAAATGATTGTGGCATGCACGAGACACGAGGCAGAGAAGGGAGGGCAGGTAGAAAGAGAAGTGGGCGGGGAGGAGGGATGTGTGTGTGGGTTCCCTCTCCTCTCTAAGTCCACAGCAATTCCCTCTTTCTTTCCAGATAGATAGATAGATAGATAGTACTTTATTGCAGGTTGGCTTGTTGGCTTTTTGGACCCATATTGAGTAAGCAAAATAGACAAAAGTGGAGCACTGAGTGGGCTGCGTATACAGGATGTGGCGTAGGGGGCTCCGCCTCTCCAAAACGGCAGTACCCTGTGTGTCCTGTACTGCACAGAACGTGACGTTTCCGAAATGGCGGCTTCTTCACACAAAAAGAATGATGCGTTTGTACACCGAGACATGGTTCGCACACAAAGGCTTATTTGGCTCGATGTAAAAGTTGGCAAATAGAAAAGTTCATAAATGGAGGTTCCATGCAGATTGAACAAAACATGAATAAAATTAGTTGTATTATAAAAGTAAAACCCTTGTTCAACATAAATAAAAAGGTGTTAAAATGTTTTTGGGCCCGAATTTGGGCTATTGAAAGATGTGTTGGCGAGAGGAAAAAACAAGTGACTATCACTGGTAGACTTCCCAAAAGTGGTAAAGTGCACGTTGCCAGTCCTATGAAGTGGTGTGCTGTATATATGTGGCGTGACACTCCCTTCTTCAATAAACACATGGAGTCGCTATGGTGACGGTGCCAAGATGAGAGGCTGCAACTAGCACACATGACGCAATGCTGGCTGTCATCTCATCTTTAACTCCACCAAGATTCATTTGGAGAAGACCAGAGACCAGGATGTGTTTTAGAGGCAAGAGGACGCACATTGGCCAAGTGGAACAGTGTAAATCAGAGGTCTTCAACAGGGAGTGTGTGACACCCAAGGGCTTAAAGGGGAACTGCACTTTTTGGGGAATTGTGCCTATCAATCACAATCATTATGAGAGACAAGAACACATATGTCCTTTTTTTGAAATTGGAATTTTTTTAAAGATAATTTTTAAAAAAGCGTTTGGAAGATGTGGAAAATGAAAGTCACCGTTGTAGTCTTCAAAGACCTCTAAGACAACTTTAAAACCCTCCATTAACGTTTCATATACACACTGCAAGTATATGTATAATGTAGTAACATACACCTTCATAACAATATGTAATATGTACAATATACACACTGCAAGTATATATATAATGTAGTAACAGACACCTTCATAACAATATGTCATATGTACAATATACACACTGCAAGTCTATATATAATGTAGTAACATACACCTTCATAACAATATGTAATATGTACAATATACACACTGCAATTATATATATAATGTAGTAACAGACACCTTCATAACAATATGTCATATGTACAATATACACACTGCAAGTATATATATAATGTAGTAACAGACACCTTCATAACAATATGTCATATGTACAATATACACACTGCAAGTATATGTATAATGTAGTAACATACACCTTCATAACAATATGTAATATGTACAATATACACACTGCAATTATATATATATAATGTAGTAACATACACCTTCATAACAATATGTAATATGTACAATATACACACTGCAATTATATATATAATGTAGTAACAGACACCTTCATAACAATATGTCATATGTACAATATACACACTGCAAGTATATATATAATGTAGTAACATACACCTTCATAACAATATGTAATATGTACAATATACACACTGCAAGTATATATATAATGTAGTAACATACACCTTCATAACAATATATAATATGTACAATATACACACTGCAAGTATATATATAATGTAGTAACAGACACCTTCATAACAATATGTAATATGTACAATATACACACTGCAAGTATATATATAATGTAGTAACAGACACCTTCATAACAATATGTAATATGTACAATATACACACTGCAAGTATATATAATGTAGTAACAGACACCTTCATAACAATATGTAATATGTACAATATACACACTGCAAGTATATATATAATGTAGTAATAGACACCTTCATAACAATATGTAATATGTACAACATACACACTGCAAGTATATATATAATGTAGTAACAGACACCATAACAATATGTAATATGTACAATATACACACTGCAAGTATATATATAATGTAGTAATAGACACCTTCATAACAATATGTAATATGTACAATGTACACACTGCAAGTATATATATAATGTAGTAACAGACACCATAACAATATGTAATATGTACAATATACACACTGCAAGTATATATATAATGTAGTAACAGACACCTTCATAACAATATGTAATATGTACAATATACACACTGCAAGTATATATATCATGTAGTAACATACACTTTCATAACAATATGTAAAATGTACACAATGCAAGTATTCAGTATATAATGTAGTAACATACACCTTCATAACAATATGTAATATGTACAACATACACACTGCAAGTATATATATAATGTAGTAACATACACCTTCATAACAATATGTAATATGTACAATATACACACTGCAAGTATATATATAATGTAGTAACAGACACCTTCATAACAATATGTAATATGTACAATATACACACTGCAAGTATATATATAATGTAGTAACAGACACCATAACAATATGTAATATGTACAATATACACACTGCAAGTATATATATAATGTAGTAACAGACACCATAACAATATGTAATATGTACAATATACACACTGCAAGTATATATATAATGTAGTAACATACACCATCATAACAATATGTAATATGTACAATATACACACTGCAAGTATATATATAATGTAGTAACATACACCTTCATAACAATATGTAATATGTACAATATTTACCGTATTTTGATAATTTTAATCATTTACGGGACTGACTTCTTCTGCGCATTGATTTCCGTTTCCATAGCAACACACGTCGGACTTCCAGCAACAAATGTGTTCTACTTCCAAAAACAAACACTTGTGTGTGTTTTAATCATGGCAGACTTGGTAACAAACAAAGAAGACAAATGAGGTATCACAACATTACCTTCTTAAAGGTATTTAACACAACTGTTACTTGCACCGTTATGTGTTTTAAAACTACGAAAAAAAGAGAACCCATGTACACCAGGAAGAAATGCGTAATTAAAGCATCCACTTCTGGCTGCGTGTCCCCGGATGAGCCTCCAAGTATGTTGCATAATACACATAATAGACGGACTTGTTCATGAATAGTTTTGTAACCGGCAAACGGCACAACAGAATATAACTGCAAATGTAAAACAAGGCGTGGTGGCAGCCACAGCTGATTGGCGTGACCACCGTTGCTTCGCCACGACTTGCTTAACTTTTGCAGATTCAGTTTGAAAAAAACTTGGAAAAGACTAACATTTTTGCAGCAGATTCCCAAAAACACTCAAGCGCTCTCAAATAGATGATCTTTGACTAGCTTTTTTGCAGTAGGTCCTTAAAAGCAGCAAATTCTTCGGAATGTACAAAAGAGGATTAGTGAAGACAGAAGGAAATGTAGTTGAATACACGTTACAACATTTTAACATGACCCCGCTGTGACTCGTGTTCTGTGCAGAAACTGTCTGTCTTCTTGAAACACATGGATTTGTACTTGCAAATACAACCTTATTTGGCACAATACACACGCAATAAAGGTCTTGAGCGCTACAATTTGACCTCATTCCTATTTGTTTAGACATAGCACTGGTGCTATGAGCTCTGCTGACTCCCCCCGCGGTCCGCCAGCTTGTGTTGTGCACCATGCGGTTGTTTGGAGGCCATCTTTGCACCAGAGTTGTAATTTAGACTGGCGATGCGCGGCGTATAATCAAAAGTTATTTTTGAGCGCTCCAAAAAAATGGTGTGGAGGAGTAGGGGAGGGTGAAACACCAGATGAGTTCAAGGACTGTGGGAGATGGCGACCACGACAAGGTTCCTTTGATGGCAGCCGATTTGTGTTTAGAGGACTAGACCGGCTGCTACCGTGAAACAAAGCATAGTTGTCTTGGCGGTCACGTCCTGATGTTCATTTTTCAACTACAGCAGGGGTGTCCAAACTTTTTCTACCAAGAGCCGCATACTGAAAAGTCAGAGCAAGCAGGGCCATTTGAATATGTTTTTATTCTGTGAAAAAGGCCAAAAACAGAAATTACATTTAAAGATAGAACTTAGCGTCAGCTTTGTATTATAGGTGGCATTATTATTCTTATATAATACCGATATTTGAGCACTGAGTATTGGCTGATACTGATATCAATTCAATACTATATCAGCAGGAATCATACATACTTGTGTTATTTAGTAGTGTGAAATGTTAGAAAAAGTTTGATCGAGTGAAATGAGTCAAACAGAGAACAGTGGTTGGTATGAAAAACACTAACACATTTATTATTAACCTTCTGGAATGGACTTATACGGTCTTTAAGTTGAAGTGGAGTGGATATAGTGTTTTGGTGACACCTAGTAGTCACAATAAGGCTCATGACATAGTAAGTGGAGTGATGAGGACACCAACCTTGTGGCTTCGCATTCAAAAAGACTTGAGGCTTTAATTTCTGCCAAAGGTGCATCAACACAGTATTGAGCAAATGCTGTCAATATTTATATGCATGTGATTTTTTTAGTTTATTATTTTTAATACATTTGGCAAAAAAAATGTAAAAAGCCTTTTCACATTGTCCTTATGGGCTATTGTGTGTAGAATTTTGAGGACAAAAATGAATGTATTCTATTTTGGAATAAGGCTGTAACATAAAAAATGTGAAGCGTTGTGACTACTTTCCTCCAGATGCACTGTATGTCAAGCTTGTGTGCTTAGCTCTCGTCAATTAAGTACACTAATTATGCATGTCTAGCTTGCGCTAATCCGATACTTGATATTTGGGCGTTAATCTGATCAATATCCGATATCAATATCACATGTAAACACCCAGAGTTATAAGTATCAACAATTGAGCTTTTTCTCACTACAATGTGTCTTTTTGCTCTTTTTTAAATTTGTTTCGTTTGATGTTATTTCAACAATGTACTGTGGGCCAAACAAACTCAAGCTGTGTGCCACAAATGGCCCCCAGGCCACACTTAGGACACCTCTGTACTGAGGGTTCTGTTTAGGTTGTGCTTCAGTGGAGTAAATGAACATTGTTGGCTTCTATAAACACAGTCAGTCTCTAAGTAGAGGAGTCATGTTTGCCAATGACAAGTCTAAATGACCAATCCCAATTCATGCCATTCAAGGGAAGCACACTGAAGGTGGTGAAAAAAAGTCTGACTTTAGCTTTTGACGCCTCTGATTGGACAAACAGTCCACACACATCTGGTTTCTCTGTCTGTGCGATGCGTGTGGGTGGGAGAACTAGACAGGAACTCTGATCCCCGATAGACGCTCTTGTAACAACATCCCAACTGTCTGGATAAACGCTATCCAAGACTTCTGAGAAAAGGTGAACAGAATAAGGGAAATGACCAGGCCAGTTCAAGAAAATAGTTTAGGATAAGCTCAGACCACTTTACAGTCCCTAATTGCTTATGAATGACATTGTTTGGAAAGTGCACTCAATCACTGTGGAGGTGGTCACATGAGAGGATTGATGTGTCTAAGTCCATGTGACGTTTAACATATCTCTACTGTAGGTACACCTGCACAATTTAATGAAGCATTAGGCCAAGTAGAAATATGTTCATCACTATGGTTGTAATCTGGGGTCTGTTTCTAATATTTTGCCAGTTAAAAAATAAGGTACAATCATTAAAATATTCAAACGGTTTGCTACAGTGTTACAGAATGTAATTCATGTTTCCCTTCAAAGAACCACAGCTCACTAGCACTCATGCAGCTCTAAGCCATGACGCTATACCGCCACCATGCTTGACTGGAGACAAGACAGCAGCTATTTAGACACTAACGCTCAAGTCATGTTCGATGGTGAGTGAATATTTACTTCTCAACAAGCTGAACACAGACTACTTTTATTATATGAAAGTTGTATTTCTAAAGTCAAACTAAAATGCAACAGCTAGCACACTAGCCAGATGGTGTCAGGTAACATATGATTAGGATTTTTAAATCATAAGAAATAATTTTCTGGATTTTCTGAATAGGTAGAATGTTTCTGAAAAAAGAGGGAGAAATAGTCAAAAGAAAAAAGTGTGGAAACAGTGGTATTAAAAAGCAGGAATATATGAAACTGTGAAAATGGTTTGTTCAATATGAGTGAAATGCGTTGAATTGGTTGAGAAATGGTGACGTTTGAAAAATTGCCCATTAATTTCCAATAGGAAAAAATGTCCTGGAAATGTGGGAATTAAAATAAAAAATGACTCATCAGCATTCACACAATAAATATAATTTGCGAGATACTGTACTTTTATGTAATGTTACCAAAATGGTAACATATTATATCTAAGTCAGTGGTTCTTAACCTGGGTTCGATGGAACCCCAGGTTCGAGTCAGGCTCAGGGGTTCGGCGGAGGTGAAGACACACCCGAATCATCGTGTAAATAAAAACTTCTCCCTATCGGCGTATTACGGATACGACAACAGCAGAAGTCACACTGATTTGCAGGTGTGTCATTTGTTGTGAGTTTATGCACTGTGTTGGTTTTGTTGTTTGAACAAGGTGTGGTGAAGTTGGTAGAGTGGCCGTGCCAGCAATCGGAGGGTTGCTGGTTACTGGGGTTCAATCCCCACCTTCTACCATCCTAGTCATGTCCGTTGTGTCCTTGGGCAAGACACTTCACCCTTGCTCCTGATGGGTGCTGGTTAGCGCCTTGCATGGCAGCTCCCGCCATCAGTGTGTGAATGTGTGTGTGAATGTGGAAATACTGTCAAAGCGCTTTGAGTACCTTGAAGGTAGAAAAGCGCTATATAAGTATAACCCAGTTATCATTTATTTATTTATGTTCATGCACGGTTCATTTTGTGCACCAGTAAAAAAAAACATGGTAACACTTTAGTATGGGGAACATTTTCACCATTAATTAGTTGCTTATTAACATGCAAATTAGTAACATATTGGCTCTTAACTAGTCATTATTAAGTACTTTTTAATGCCTTATTCGGCATGGCCTTATTATAACCCTAACCCTCTAACCCTGACCCTAACCAAATAACTCTAAATTAAGTCTTTGTTACTTAGAATATGTTCCCCATACTAAAGTGTTACCAAAAACATATAACTTTGTCTTGAATTTGAAAAAAAAACAACATTTTATTTTTCACTAAAGAAGGGTTCGGTGAATGCGCATATGAAACTGGTGGGGTTCGGTACCTCCAACAAGGTTAAGAACCACTGATCTAAGTAGTGAAGATGATTAAACTGTAGAGTTGTAACATTCCAGCGTTTCTCTGTCAGAAAGGGGTAATTAACAAAATAATTTAGCAAGAATTTGTGTAAATTGCAAATTGATTTGTGGCAGAAGAAGTACATTTATCTTAAATAATACTTACATACTTCAAAATAATATTTGCTGAGGCCAACAAAATCCTTTACTATATTGTACAACCTTTTGGAATGACGCCTAACAGCAGTGAATTGATTGAAAGAGTAAAAAACTAAATATCATTCATTCCAATTCAAAGTATAACATTTGTAATGTTTCCCAAATTCACCAACTAAACTTCCTGGGGAAAGTTTGCAGGAATTTGTCCCTTGAAGCATAATATTATAATTGGAAAAATAAATTAACAAAATAAAAATAAAAATCTAAAAAAAACACTTAATTCATGTGCTAATACAAAAAAGAAATATAAAATAAGTTTTAAAGTCAACGTCTATAATAAACCGTTATTTTTTGTGTGGTGCTGAGAGAATAAAAAATAAAAAAGAGTTTGCACATACCAGGAACCTGCTGCAGGCCGTAGCTGGTACTGCTTGGTTGAAAGCGATCAGGTTGCACCTTCATATTTGGACACAGCACATCTGAGGAAAAAAGAAGGCAAAATAAAAGACCTTGACTGGGGGTACTATTAGACTTTCTGGTGGAAAGTTTTGTACATGAATGGGATGGGAAGAAGACAAACAAATGTTGTCAGGGGAAAGTGTGTCAACGTGTGGCTTGTCGCTGGTCCAAAGTGAGATGGGCCTCTTCCAGCAGGCAGAGATGCAAACAGTCTAATATTTCCACACAAACATATTTCAAAGATGGTGGTGACAGAAAGAAAGACAACACCATCAAGTTTGCTGTTTGTGTTACTAAGTACACATCCTGTTGGTTCTGTTCCCCTTCAAAAAATGATGTCAACTTCACTTTGACGTGGAAGCATTCAAAACAGGACAGAAATTATTGAATGTTTTATACTTAATATGATCAGATCTTAATTTAATTTAATGACATTTATTATGTTATTTTATCAAATCTATTACATACAACAAACGTGATATACTGCATTAGAACATAGTTTTAGTTAAACTATACAGAAATAATTCTAATCTGCACAATTATTGAATTAAAAAAATATAGATGTATTCTGCCTACCTGCTCGGTTTGTTATGGTCACATGTTTAGTTTTTTCTCCTTAGTATTCTGAGAGCATTGACTTACATTTTGAGGACAAAAATGAATTTATTCCATTTTGGAATAAGGTTGTACCATAATAAAATGTGGAAAAAGTTAAGCGCTGGGAATAATTTCCCAGATGTACTGTACGTATGTCTAGCTTTTGTGCTACTGTGGGCTTAGCTGTTGTGTAGCTGCTAGCCAATTGCTGGGATGTTACCGACGTCACGTCCCGCCCACTGAATACAATGAATGGCTCTTTGCCACTGCACAAGTACAACAACGTGTTGTTTTCAGTACAATACGCAATAGCCTAGCACAGTGGTTCTCAAACTAAATGTTTATTTTGGCGTTGACTACGGCCTACAGACGGCTGATAAACCTTTGATAACCCCCTGGGTCAAGTCATTACAATAGTTCATGAAGAAATTATTTGGAGTACCACTAAATGGAGCCAGCATATCACTAGTTTCACCCGTACCACAGTTTGAGAATCACTGGCTGAGCATGTTTACCTTTTCTAAATGACTAGCAAAACTGAAGAAATAGTGTGCCCTTTGGAGGACATTTAGATGTCAACCGGCTGTCCAGCTTTGCACAAGTAAACACGCTGCTTGTATCGCCCAGGATATCACATTTTACATGTAAGTAAGTTTTTTTGCTGATATCTGACCGATATCTGAAATCCATATAGAATCAGGGCACTTTTTTGGTCAGTTGCAGTTAGGAAAATAACCTTTAATAACACTATAAAATACCACCAAAACAGCTGAACAATCATTAAGATGGAAGCTGTGTCTGTTAAAAAGGGTTGAATAGCTAAACCATGCTTTCAGCCAATTCCACATAAATCTCAAGTCCGTGTCTATTTTAGCCGGAAGTATTTTCTTTCTAAACAATAATGGGAGACGGTCTTTGTGTTTGAAGACCACAACGCCAGGAGAAATTACAGCGGCTGTGCGTCATGTTTTTTTTTTAAGAGCGTGTGCTACCATGACACTCGGCATGCTGGGTAGCCTAGCTACTCCCTGCACTTGTGGCCCTCAAGTCTATAATTTAGGGATCCGGCTGCGAGTTAAAATGGAATTGACGCAAAAAAGCTGCACTGTGGAAAGGAATAACTAACACACATTTGTTTCTAGGGGGTGGCGTGGTCGAGTCGGTAGAGCAACCGTGCCAGCAACTTGAGGGTTCCAGGTTCGATTCCAGCTTCCGCCATCTACTCACTGCTGTGGTGTAAATGTAGATAATGAGTTTCACTGTGTGAAGCGCTTTGAGTCTGGAGGGAAAAAAACGCTTTATAAATATAATTTGTTTCATATTAGCAGAATTATTACAAAAATACTTTTTTGCATCCATTTTACCATCGTTGAATTTGATCACTGACACTTTCTCAGCTTCTACTACCTTTTATTGAAAGCATTGCACTTAAGGTTGTTTATTATTTGTGCACGTATTGATTAAAAGGTGAAGATAGTTGAACGCTGACATCAGAGCAGCTAAACTGGACGCACCTCAAACATGAGAGCTGTAATTTTCCGGGTGAAAATAGCCGGAGTTGCTCACTCAGTTGACCACTGGCTCACTTGTGGTCCTTAAAGAGATTACTGAAATAAAAACTTTCCTCCAGGGGGAAATTTAGCCTCCTCAGACAGTGGATGTTTACATTTATGGAACAATACCACCCAGGGGGTCTGTAATGCAAGGTCAAAGGTCCAATGTACTGTTTTTCAGTCATAAGTTAGTAACACCATCCTATAGAATATGCAACGGATTTCCTGTCTATGACGAAGGCAGGGGGTCATTTTGTTGTCTTCAAAGATATTTTGAGATGGAATTTTCATGTGTTGGAGTTGAGAACATCCATCATTCTCATGGCGTATTTATATCTTGAAAAAATAGTATGGCACAAGCACTTGGGTATAGGCTGCATACCAGGAACATGCTCCTGTGTATTCAAATAAAACAAAGCAACAATCTTTAAAAACATTTGACATACCTAATGAGTCATATTCCTTGTAATTAACCTAACCCTTTGGGACTGGTTTGTCCTTTTTCATGACTTAACTTTGGTTGTGTGACTCCATATGCATTAATGTCTAGTTCAGGGGTTCTCAAACATTTTGCCTCCAAGGGCCAAAGTGAAACTGTGCCAATGGGCCGCAGTCCAAAGAGATTTTTACCATGCAACAGCACCACGAGTAAGGAATTTAACCTCATACCGCCATGTGTAAATATGAGGTAGTAGAAATTGTCACACAATTCAGTTAGCATGCAAGTCTGCATCTTTTAAGTACAATTTTAACCTAAAAAAAATAATTTCCTAAATATAATTTTCTGCAGATTATCGCCATTTCCAGGTGTTCTGTAACCAGTTTGTCTTAGATATTTTATTCGATCGCTTTCAAAATGTACCCAGACAGATTAGATGTATGGAGGATGCTAAATTTCCAAACGTTTAGGTTTTCAGGACGTGGGCGAAGCATGGCAACCAAGATTGTCCTTCTCCATGAAGCGTCCAAAAGCGACACTTTTTTAGTAGAGCAGGAGTCTCAAATTCGAACACAACTAGGTAACCTGTGTAAATATGAGGTAGTAGAAATTGTCACACAATTCAGTTAGCATGCAAGTCTGCATCTATTAAGTACATTTTTAACATAAAAAAAAATTTCCTAAATATAATTTTCTGCAGATTATCGCCATTTCCAGGTGTTCTGTAACCAGTTCTTCTTAGATATTTTATTCGATCGCTTTCAAAATGTACCCAGACAGACTAGATGTATGGAGGATGCTAAATTTCCAAACGTTTAGGTTTTCAGGACGTGGGCGAAGCATGACAACCAAAATTGTCCTTCTCCATGAAGCGTCCAAAAGTGACACTTTTTTAGTGGAGCAGAGGTCTCAAATTCGAACACAACTAGGTAACCTATAAGAAAAAAATAAAAAATCTATACATCTTTACAGTAAGAATTCTGGTGACTGAGCAGCCTGTTGTTTTTCTCCGTAAAATCTTCAGCCATTTTTTGTACAGTGTATTACTGTAAATTGAAAAACAGTACCACTGTTATTTTTACAACAACATTCTGGTGACTGAGCAGCTACTTTTTTTTTACCGTAAAAGCTATGTTCCCTGTTTTTGTAGTGTATTACTGTAGATGGAAAAATGGTACCACTGATGATTTTACGGTAAATCTCTGGTGACTGAGCTGCCAGGTTTTTACAGTAAAATCTGCAGTGCGGATTTGCAGACATACCATCAATATATTTACAGCTTGAAATAGGTCAGTATTAAAGTCCTACTGAAAGCCACTACTACCGACCACGCAGTCTGATAGTTTATATATCAATGATGAAATCTTAACATTGCAACACATGCCAATACGGCCGGGTTAGATTAGTAAAGTGCAATTTTAAATTTCCCGCGAAATATCCTGCTGAAAACGTCTCGGTATGATGACATTTGCGCGTGACGTCACGGATTGTAGCGGACATTTTGGGACACCATTGTGGCCAGCTATTAAGTCGTCTGTTTTCATCGCAAAATTCCACAGTATTCTGTTGGTGAATCTTTTGCAATTTGTTCAATGAACAATGGAGACAGCAAAGAACAAAGCTGTAGGTGGGAAGCGGTGTATTAGCGGCCGGCTGCAGCAACACAAACACGTAGCCGGTGTTTCATTGTTTACATTCCCGAACGATGACAGTCAAGCTTTACCATTGGCCTGTGGAGAACTGGGACAACAGAGACTCTTACCAGGAGGACTTTGAGTTGGATACGCGCTACCGTGAGTACGCAGCTGCGGCTTCCAAACATTTGATCGCTTGCCCGTACGTGTGTGCCACTATGTGCATGTCACGTACGTAACTTTGGGGAAATATATGTGCTGTATGAACTTTGCGGAGGTGAACAGTACTTTGGGCTGTGGGATTGAGTGTGTTGTGCGGGTGTTTGATTTGTATTGGTGGGTTGTATGGACGGGAGGGGGGAGGTGTTTGTTATGCAGGATTAATTTGTGGCATATTAAATATAAGCCTGGTTGTGTTGTGGCTAATAGAGTATATATATGTCTTGTGTTTATTTACTGTTTTAGTCATTCCCAGCTGAATATCAGGTCTCACCCGCCTCTCACAGCATCCTCCCTATCTGAATCGCTTCCACTGCTCTCTAGTCCTTCACTCTCACTTTCCTCATCCACGAATCTTTCATCCTCAAATTAATGGGGAAATTGTCGCTTTCTCGGTCCGAATCGCTCTCGCTGCTGGTGGCCATGATTGCAAACAATGTGCAGATGTGAGGAGCTCCACAACCTGTGACGTCACGCTACTTCCGCTACAGGCAAGGCTTTTTTATCAGCGACCAAAAGTTGCCAACTTTATCGTCGATGTTCTCTACTAAATCCTTTCAGCAAAAATATGGCAATATCACGAAATGATCAAGTATAACACATAGAATGGACCTGCTATCCCCGTTTAAATAAGAAAATCGAATTTCAGTAGGCCTTTAATGTGTATTACCTTTGGTAGCCACTCTAAGGCGGGCCAAATTAAATGACACGGGCCCCACTTTGGGCATCCCTGGTCTAATTAGTACTGTTTTTTTCATGGAAATGGCCAATTAAAAATGGCATCAGAAAAGCCTACGAGGCTGTTTGAATGGTAATGATTATGAGACTTAGAGGTTAGAAAAACATATGCAATTAAATCACTAGTCTATATTGGCTGGTTAGTTTTAAAGTGTAAAATCACTTTCTGATTCAGGGAAAAAGGCAATGGAATAAAGGGGCTGTTTGCAACATTTACACAGATGCCTAGAGGGCACTAACTTTCCAATGTATTTTAAGCGCTATATCCCGCTCTCTTACGTCTTCTAGGACGCAATGCCGTAACTACGTAACACGTACAAACGCATTAGCTTTTGGTGTTGTTAGCTGATAATAGCGATTTGGATAGCTAGTGTTAGCTTAAATTGAATGTATACTCTATCATAACAGCAACATAAATACAAATTGTGTGTTGCTTCTCTTGGACTGTTTTTGTACGTGTTCACACGCTCCCTGTGACGAGACAGGGTGAGTGACCGCCGTAAACACAAATCATTTTATTCGGGAGGGGAAAAAGTTTTACGACACTTAGTAATTGGGAAAAATATAGACCGTTTTAACACAAATGTGTTCTGTTAAACCACTAATGGTAACATAAGCTAACAGGTGGTGGTGTTCTTGTACGTTTTGCTCAGAAAAATTTTACTATGAGGAAGTTGCAAACAGCCCCTTAAAATTCAACCAACAGTTTAAGATTAGAACTGCGGTTCCTCACTACAGCGTAACTCACAATACAAACTCCCAGCCTGATCTGAGGAAGTAGGAAGAAATTAACTTTTTGTGTTTAGTGACAATGTACCTACTCTGAGTGTGCGAGAATTGCAGCTGGACATGAAGCTGCAGAGCCAGGCAGGCTAAGAAAGCAACCTCAGTCCGATGGTATATACCGTATGGCTCGTATTCCGACACGGGACTTCTTCCCAAAGTGAAAAGCAGTGGTGGCCAACCAAGCTAAGATGGATTGATTGAGACTTGTATTAGTAGGTTGCACAGTGAAGTACATATTCCGTACAATTGACCACTAAATGGTAACACCCGAATAAATTTTTCAACTTGTTTAAGTCGGGGTCCACTTAAATTGATTCGAGGTGGTTTAAAATACAAATCTGTGATCCACAAAACTAAATTTAATTGCGGAGACAGGTTCTATAATTTATTACAACGACGGATACAATGAGACAGTAAGTCCAATAACATTAGATTGGTTAAATTAATAATATAATAGCTTGAAGCATTAGCTTACCTACACTACATGTACTGTAGATGAGATGAACAGCTACATATAATGCAATATCCTTGCAAGGATGTACATAGTTGTTTCAAATATGGAGACAGATATTGTAATCCCACGTAATTTCTATGCCTATAACTTTATGGACTGAAAGGCGTTGAAAGAGAAAGCTAATAAACTAACATTTGAGAGGCTTTCATCTCCTCTGCATACAAAAAAATATAGCTAAAAATGAGCGATCATCAATCTTTTGTCACTTGATTGAAATTCACAGCACCCGGGGATCTTGTGGGATGACGCTGGCTGCACTGAGCTAATGTATGAAGAAAAAAAAACGACCGGCAGGAACGTGAAACACTTCATTTCAACACACTCTCTCGCCGTAGCTGATGTCAAAGGTGTAACGACCGGCCGCACGGTTCCTGTCTTCACAATAAAAGTGCTATGCTAACAAAATAAGGGTCTCAGAAAACTAGCACACACAAGCTAGCGAGCTACGACGTTTGCCTCCAATGAATTTCTTGTAAAGGGTATACAAACGAGTATGGAAGCTTGATCGATAAACTTTATGTAGAATTGGAAAGAGGGGGACTTTTTTCTCTCCACAAGGTAAATTCGAAGTTGTGGAACTTATCAGCTTTACTGTAAATCCTGCATCAATGCAAGTCAATAAGATAATACACAATTTATACTATTCTCTTCTTTATGCATTTAAACATGCTGGTATTTTTATTAAACACCTTCAACATGTTAACAAAAAACTTCTGTTTTAATAATCTGTGTGTGTGTGTATATATCTTATGGCAGATCATCTTGACTTGGTGATTTGATAAATAGCTCGCCTGCTGAAAAAGTGTGAGCACCTCTGGTCTACCTGAACACATTTGGGGTGTGGTGAAGACGTACGATGAACAAATAATACAAGGTAATTAGACAGACTTACTCTCACAGAGCCTCCTCCTGAGCCGACCTCTGATCTTATCGATGGCGTTAAAGTCCGTCACGTGGAAGACGTGAGCGTTCTTCGGTTCCGCCGCGATCTCTTCCAGTTCCACCTTCAGCGCCTCGCCGATGCCCACTGCAAACATCCTGATGCCAGCTCTGGCGGCCAACTTGGACGGCTCAAGAACGTAATCCTGACTCCGGCCATCGGTGAGCAGAATAGCCACCCTTTGGATGCCCTTGGCTCCCAGTGGCCTGGCCCCGTTTTGCTCCAAGAAGATGTTGTCGGTGGTGTAGCTGATAGCGTCCCCGGTCATTGTATTCCCTCCAAGGTAGCGTATGTTTCTGGCGGCCTGCTTCACGTCTTCCAGGGTCCTGTATCTCGCCAGGTTAAATTCTGTGGTGGGCCGGTCGCTGTAGCGTACAACAGCCACTCGAGTCTTGTCTGGCGCCAGGTCAAAGGACTCCACGAGGTTGGCCACCCATTGCCTGATCTTCTCGAAGTTCTCCTTGCCTACACTGGACGAGGTATCCAGGATGAACGCTAGGTCATAATGGACGTTTTTGCACCCTAGACAGAAAAAAAGAGACATTAGAATGTAGTCCCATGTGGACTTAGACTCGATCCAAATCTTTAAGTCTTACCTGCCCTCTGAGCATCCACATTCTCCCTTGAAATAGTCAGGATGACCAAGACCAAGAAGATCCTAAATCCCAGTCGGAATTCCATATTGATCTTGGTTCGGGTCAGTTCTTCCTAGTTTAAAACCACCATCCAACTCTCCGGTCTGCGGAAAGATCAACAATTAACGGTATCCATGGCAGATATCTGGTTTCAGCTATGGACTTTGGCAATGGACGTCCTCTATTCTTTGAAAATAGACCGAAATACAATAAGTACACTCCGAAAGGAAATGAGACTCACCAGAGATGGTTGGGAAAATGTGGCAAACTAGTTTTATGATTTCATAAATAAAAAATATGACTGCAGTTGTTTAGGCTCGATTGATGCTCTCAAAATGGCCGTAGCATTCAAAACGGGGTCTTTGAAGAAGTTTTGCAGAGGAACTACAGCTCAAAAGTCACAGGTCCCAGAGGACAACCACAGTGGCTGAGATCATTGTTATACAGTAGGAGCCTATTTATTGTAACACAAAACCTTGTTTGGCCTTATTGTACACAAGTGGCTGTGTGACTGGTTGGTCCTAGCCATAACATACAGTCATCACCTAAACAGAAAAAGTGCCTCAAACACTATGGGAGGTAGAGTTGTCTTGATACCAATATTTTGATATCGGTACCAGTACCAAAATGTATTTTGATACTTTTCTAAATAAAGGAGACCACAAAAAAATGGCATTATTGTCTTTATTTTAACAAAAAATCTTAGGGTACATTAAACATATTATTGCAATTTAGTCCTTAAATAAAATAGTGAACATAGTCGTAAGTAAACAATTAAAACTCTGCTGACGTATGAAGAAACATATTGTGTCATTTATCATTCTATTATTTTGACAACATTATGAGGGACAAACTATAAAAATTGATTATTAATCTACTTGTCATTTACTGTTAATATCTGCTTATTTTCTGTTTTAACATGTTCTATCTACACTTCTGTTAAAATGCAATAGTCACTAAATCTTCTGTTTTTTGATACTTTACATTATTTTTGGATGATACCACACATTTAATAATAATAATGGATTAGATTTTATATTGCGCTTTTCTATTGTTAGATACTCAAAGCGCTCACAGAGAAGTGGGAACCCATCATTCATTCACACCTGGTATTGGTATTGATTCGATACAGCTACAGGATCATACATTGGTCATATTCAAAGTCCTCATGTGTCCGGGGACATATTTACTGAGTTTATAAACATAATGATTTTTTTTTTTAAAAGAAAAAAGATTTTGTGACGATAAAAAATATATATGTAATCATAGTAGTATCGACTAGATACACTCTTGTACCTGGTATCATTACAGTGGATGTCAGGTGTAGATCCACCAATGGCATTTGTTTACATTGTGACGCCGGTAAGCTATTGTATCCTCCTACGGTGTGTAGTGAAGCATATTTAGCTATTCCTATTTATCAGTGGAGAGGGTGTCTGGTAGCCAGGTAGAATAAGCGCAGCCATACTTGCCAACATTGAGACCTCCAAATTCGGGAGATTTGGGGGGGTGTAGAGGTGGGCGGGGTCGGGGTGGATTGGGGGAGGAGTATATTTATAGCTAGAACTCACTGAAATTTAAGTATTTCTTATATATATATATACATATATATATATATAAATAAAATAAATACTTGACTTTCAATGAATTATAAATAAATAAATGATAAATGGGTTATACTTCTAGCTATATATGTATATTTTATTATATATTTTATTATATATATATATATATATATACATATATATATATAAATAAAATAAATACTTGAATTTCAGTGTTCATTTATTTACACATATACACACATAACACTCCTCTCTACTCATTGTTGTATTTGAAAGTGCAATGCTTTGCAGCCAGTAGCACAGCCTTTGAAGGAGCGTAGGTATGGGCAGTGTAATATTCTGGGTTGGAGTCAATAACCAGGCGAGGTGACGAAGTTACGTCTCTTTACTTCATACTTCAGAACCGACTCCCACACCTGCCTTCAGGGTGCGCAATACAACGTAAACCGTTGGCCAACCAAAAAGTAAGCCAAGCGGATGTGACGACATGCTGTCCTCACTCACGTCCGCACGGACCGGGAGGGGGCGTGCCTTAAGTCCGGCTGGAAATCGGGAGCAATTCGGGAGAATAGTTGTCCCGGGAGATTTTCGGGAGAGGCACTGAAATTCGGGAGTCTCCCGGAAAATTCGGGAGGGTTGGCAAGTATGAGCTAAGGTAATGAAATAATTAAAATAGATTTGAATGTAGTTGCAGTTTTGAGACACTAGATGGCAGTAGTGTGTAAGCTATTGAACACTACACAGAGTAGTTTGGGAAGCTACTCATTAAACCGACACATTGGAAGTGTCAGGATGTTGTCTGCATTAAAACCAAAAAAACTACACAAGTTTCTGTTATTGAGTTAATATCAAAATATTATAGTTTCTCTTCTCATTCCATGCAGAGAATCCACAGCTAGACAGAAAGACGGCGCAACCACACTTGGCAGTCGATACTGTTACCTTATTGGCGATTAGAATGTCCCTCCCATTGTTCAATAAATATTGTTAAGTGATACTTCCTGTTTCCTGGGTTCCCAGAGCGCAAGTGACTTCATGAAACGCATCTTGCTTTATAATTTCTGTTTTCTTTTGACCAAAAAATATTAATATATATCGCATGTTTTATCGAAACACATTTTATATTGATATTATGTGTCTATCACGATATACTGTATGTCATTTCATCGGTCAAGCCCTAGTTACATTGACTTCAATGTACCGGTAATGCTTCATGATATTATTTATGAACTTTATGAACCAACTGCAGGTCACTGACGGTAGGCCGTAACCCTCATGAAGCTTCTTAGTTGTGACGTCCCAGGTAAACAAACATGGCTGACCATAAGCATTAAGTTGTTAAAATGTTTTTAGTCAATTTGCAACATTTCACCTAATAACTTAGCACATTTCCATGCAGAACAGATGGTGTTACAGGACAATCTTTCACCTGATGTTTTTAAATCCACAACAGGCACAACCATTTAGCTGAAGCTGATTGGCTACGATTATCCTCACCGGCTAAGCTAATCTGTTATGCTAAAACTGAGCCATTTAGTACCAAAATCTACCATTTTTGTTTAGACTTACAAATTGTGATTTTGGATGCAAATTAAAGGAATTGGTGAGGAGAATATACTTACTTGGTTAGGTCAATTATTTGCTAAACCCCCCTAAACTAGGCAAGGCAAGGCAAGGCAACTTTATTTGTATAGCGCTTTTCATACACAAGGCAGACTCAAAGTGCTTCACAGACAACAAAGTGAAATGAAAGAAAAATAAAAGCAAAATTAAAATGCAGACAATAAAAATAAAAACAGTGCGGACGTTAAAAGATTTAGCTGAAAGCTAAGGTGAACATAAAACATAAAAAAAACCATAAAACTAATCTTCAATAGCTAAGCTAATTGGAGCAGCTAAAAATTAAGCAATTAATGACAAAAATGTTTTCACCCTCATCAGCATCTAAGTTTTAGACTTAAATTGTGTTTGTACATGTAAAATAAAAGTATTAGGGATCAGAATATGGTTAAATTGTGATGTAAAATAGCTGTCAAAAGCTGTAGGGAACATTTATCGCATCTTGAAGTAGAAAAAATAAGGGGGGTTAGCAAAAATTACCATAGGCAGAATTCAACTGAGAAACATTGCTTTTTGGTGAAAAACTAAGGAATTGGAGAAGGGTAATAAAAATTAAATAGAGGAATTTTAGCTCAATTAAATTAAAGGCTAAGCAACCAACAGCACCTATAAATTAAGGAAAAATTACCAAAATTTTTTGACTGTAGGCAGCATTTAATCCATTTTAAACTTGGAAACAATGATTTCCGATGCAAAACAAAAAGTATTAGGGAAGTAGACAACTGTCATATAGTGCTGTAAATTAGTTGAACATTAGCTTAGCAGTTGACAACAGCCAAAATATTCCAATGACACTAAAATCCGATGATTAACAGTAAGCATCAGCAAATATGTTTTAAATGTAGACGCTGTGTTTTTAGGCTGTGTAAAATTAAATGTTGAACTAATCTTTGGAGGTACTAAGATCAATAAAGAAAGGTAAGGCAATGACTAAACCGATCTCCAGGTGCTAAAACTGAGTTGTTTATGACCAAAATCATCAAGTTTTAGACAACATATTGTATTTAATGTGCTTTAGACTTATACATTGTAATCCTAGATGTTAAATAAGGGCGTTAGGGAGGAGAATACGGTTACATGATGTGGTAAAATAACTGTTGAAAACTGCTAAGCTAATCAACTGCACAAGCTAAAAATTAAGCCATTTATTACTAGAAATGTATATCAACCACTCTCCGACCGTAGGCTGCGTTTAAAATGTGTAAACTTGTAAATGTGGGGAGGAAAAAAATTGATAACTGGTGAAAAAAATTATCTGTTAACTGCTGAACTAATCTTCAGTGGCGAAAACAACTACTTAAATAATCTCCTTGTGCTAAATTTTTTAAATTGAGCCATGTATTTTTTTTCGGCAGTAGGCCAAACTTATTTGTTTTACACAAGTGATGCTTTCAAACTGCTAACTTAACCTAAAAATGCTAATAGCTTATCTCCTTGTGTGAATTTTTGACCAAATCAGACATTTTCTAACTTTATACCGTGTTATATACAAAACAATCCCATGACAATTAATATTGACTGTATTTAATGACATTAGGTTGGAAATACGTTTACTCCCTAGACAGTTTTAATTAATGTTCTACAAAGTGGACTATTCAGTACTGTAAAGTCTGTATTATTTTCTGTGAGTAAAAACATTCTTATCTGATCTTTCGTTCGACTATTTCTGCCTTGTGCTTTCACTGGTGCTATTCATGGGAGTGGGCAGTCACTAATTACAGCAATTTGTCCGAGAAAGTCAGCCCAGTAAAATGCTACTCTCCCTTTTTTACATGCAGACAATATGTTAAAGTCATAATGGAGTTGTTTTGCTGCTGTGCAACATTCCACTTCCTCTCTCTGTCAACGGTAGACTTGGGAATACAGTGAAGATGCATTTAACAGAAGCATGTTTATAATCGGTGAAATGCAGAAAACAGGTCGTCGTGAGAGAAAACTAACTTGCAGATGAAAAAACTAATGATGGACTGACTGTAAATGTACATGTTTGCTTTAAAATAAATAGATGCTTACTTCTATGACCTGTCAATCAGCGTCTACTGGAGGTTTGGCGCCCACCTGCCTCCAGCCCCTATCAGCACCCGTATCAGCAGCTCCTCAGCATCTTCACCCAAACTGCTCTAAAGAGGCACAACATGGGGTGAAAATAATCCAGAGTGCAAAATCCAGTGTGCAGATGAGATGAGTTGAAGGCAGTTTGTGAAGGTCTGCACACAGTAGGAGGGGACAAGGGAAGGTGGCAGCAGTGATGGCGGTGGGTGGGGGGTTGGGTTTCGTGGTGCATTCTGCACTCACACATAAAAAGCAGTGCCAATTATAGATGCAAACTTTTAGGATATTTTAGTCCCCTCCTCTTTGACTGCACCCCCTCCTCCTTTGCAGCCGCCATGAAAGAGAAGCTGGAACTTTTTAACCACAAGCGTCCAGAACCGCCGCCCTTTTAGGGCCGGGCCGCACACTTCTAGGAGGAGGCCTGTGTTTAAGTTAGCCAAATGATTACAGAACAGCTTAACGTGCAACGTGTTCTTTTAAGATGTCCGCACTTCCGTGGGTTCTGTTTCATTATTTCTGAGTGTGCACTGTCCCGTCGGACCGCAGCATCTGTCCATTTTAGATCTGATTTTGTTTTTTTACACGCAACATCTGCATTGCTTTTTACATTCCAGTTCTCCAACTTAATCATTTTCATTTGTATACAAATGTATTATTTCCAACAAATATGGTGTATGTGAAGGGGGTGTTACTGATGGGACTTTTGATGATCCCTGTTCAAGAACCCTGAATCATGAAACATTTCTATGATTGGTATCAGTCCTGATGCGCTTGCAGACTTTGGTAAGTGTCTATAAATGTAAAGGCTCTAAAAATGTGAGGAAAAAGAACGCAGACCTCCACCAGGTCCTACCTCCCAATAACAAAAACAAGTCTTGAAGGCAGATGTTGATCTGGATCATTCCCAAAATTAAATCACTTCTCATTTATGACAGTCCTAAAAGTATCATAAAAATGTGCTCATACATTTTTGAGCTATCTACAGTGGGTCTGGATTAGTTTTTGCCTCATCACTCACTTAAAGCATGAGTGAAGAATGGCCTTTCCTCAATGTAAAGAACTGTTAAGTCCAAAAGAGAAAGAGATGATACAGTATTATCTGCTCACAGATGCTACACGGTGGTTGTTTGAGCACACTGCAGCTTGTCCTCGATAAATTAACCCACCCCCACTCCTTAATGCTTCAGTCACACGCAGGATTCTCACAGTAATGAGGCAAAAATTCTCCAGACCCACTGTACAGTACAGCGGTATGTAAGAAACAGAGTTAGCCCTCTTGTCCGTCATTCACATCTCCGTCTCCGTGGGTGGAGGCTGGAATGCAAGCATGCACACAGAAGTAAACGTAAGGTAACGTACTGAAAAGATCAAATAAGCCCCAAAATATAATCACATTTCCTGAAAGTGAAACGAATATACACCCATAAATTATTGCGTTATCTGTAGCGGCATGAAAGACACAGAGTGAACAGTCTTGTCTTTCTCCTCCAGTTTTTACTCTGCGAGGGCTGCCAGCATCCGCATACGGAAATTGAAGACCAAACGTAAACGTGAGGTAATGTGCCAGAGACTCATCCGTCCTAAATTGTAATCAATTTCTGAAACTTGCAAAAGTTTTACTCGTCAACCGACGTACATAAAAAGGGTGAAAATGAGTCACAATATGCACCTCTACAGTGTCGATTATTTTACAGACCAAAATGCCAGATGGTAAAGGAGAAATGACTGTACCAGAAGCGTAAAATTATTGTATTTTAAGCAAAGATATCATACAGTATGTACATCATCTTCCTGTAAAACGTAACATGAGACAATGCACAACGGCAAGCGCAGCATAAGATGTATAGATGTTTGTTTGCCAATAGAATGTATTGAAAGGTTCTAAATTGTATATTATTTGGATTATTGATTGTACACAGGGTGGAATTATCATACGTCTGACAAAGCTGTGTCCAATGATTAGTTACTACCCAGAAGTTAGATGTGCATGTACAATTTGTTTTTAATTTTGCTATTCAAAACATGGCGCTGAGACGTGTTAACAAAAATGAAACTGCAACAAATACCATCAAAATAACACAAAACAAAAAAAACAGGAATAGTACAAATTTGATCCAAATTAAATATATCCAGGGTTTCCATTAATGTAACACAACATTTTTATTAACGCCACACATTGAAAATAAGGGTTTTATTTTTTACTTGAAAACAAATTTAAGCAATATAATATATCGTAGCCCCCAGAAGAAATCACAAAGACCAACGATATTTTTTACTTTCGTCTCGTGAGTCCGCACTTCCCGGACACACAACAACACTTCCTCATTTTCCGACAAATCACTTTTCAAACATGGACGGTGTGTTCGTAAACTGACAGATCCAAACCACATGAACATAAAACATTAACATTAGCTGGTCGTTACAGTATGAATTGTTATGTACAGCCTATTATTTGCGCACTATTGATGTACCGAAAACCTGACCACCGAAATAAGATTTTGATTACCAAAAACCGCGCTACCGAAACCAGATATGAATAAAACGCATGCCATTGTGACGGTCTCGAGTGTTGTGGACATAGTTTTTATATATAGTACAGATATACACATGGCCAGCCATCTACAAAATGTGCAAATATTAAGAGGACAGTGGCATCTTTTAAGAAGACAAAGTCCAACTGGAGCAACATCGCCAAGCAAGTGTGACATCATGCTCACAGCAGTGAACCTCTTCAGCCAGGGACATGGGACAGAAGCTAAGAGTGTCTAAACAAGAGTACAGTCTATAATAAGATTAAGACGAAGACGGCGGCGTTGTAGGACAACTCACTAAAGACGATGTTGGTGTCATGGAAAGACCCGCTGAAGACGAAGATGGGGGCGTGGTGGGAGGACCCATTGAAGACGAAGATGGCGACGTGGTGGGAAAACCAGCTGAAGACAATGATGTCAGCGTCGTGGGAGGACTCATTGGAGACAATGGTGGTGTTGTGGGAGGACCCGCTGAATACTATGATGGCGGCGTCGTGGCAAAACCCTCTGAAGACTATGGCAGGGGCGTCGTTGGAAGACCCGCTGAAGACGAAGGTGGTGGTGTCGTGGGAGGACCCGCTGAAGACAAAGATGGCAGCGTTGTGGGAGGACCAGCTGAAAACGAAGACGGCAGAGTCATGGAAAGACGCGCTGGAGACAATGGCGGCGTTGTGGGAGGACCTGCTGAAGACAAAGATGGCGGCGCCGTGTTAGGACCTGCTGAAGACGAAGATGGCAATGTCGTGGGAGAATCGACTGGACACAATGGCGGTCGTGGAAGGACCCGCTGAAGATGGCGGCGTAGTGGGACAACCCACTAAGGCTGCAGCTAACGATTATTTTTCTATCGATTAATCTATAGATTATTTTTTTCGATTAATCGGTTAATCTATAGATTATTTTTTCGATTCATCTATAGATTATTTTTCCTTTTACCGATTATTTTTTATTTTATTTTATTTAAAATGAAGATGAAAAAATAAAAGTAGGCCAGTTTTTTCAAAAGGCATGGCTTTTATTTACAAAAAAAAAAAGTATGGCCACTCAGTCAACATTGACAACAACATGACAAAATATTCTGTAACAATGTAAACATTTAAAACTTTTAACATTTAACAAAATTAAAAGTAGCTTATTTGCTTTTTAATGTGCAAATATAAAAGTAAACATCCAGTGCAAATCTTAATATTCTGCAATAGTATAAGCATTTCAAAAGTAAAAGTATTGCTTATTTTGCTTTAAAATGTGCAAAAATAAAGATAAACATCCAATACAAAAAAGTGCAAAACGAAATATTCTGTAACAAAAGTGTAAACATTTCAACAAAAGTGAAAGTACTGCTTATTTGCTAAAATGTGCAAAAATAAAGATAAACATCAATACAAAAAAGTGCCAATCTAAATATTCTGGAGCACTGTAAACATTAAGTATTGCTTTTAAAATGTGCAAAATAAACATCCAGTCCAACACAGTACACAATAACCAATTCTACTCATTCCAGTGAGTGTCTAACAGTTGTAATGAAGAAAGGTTAGCATGTCTACATGCTCTGCTTCTTTTCTTGTTTACAATATTCCCAGCAGCTGAAAATAGGCGCTCAGAAGGGGTCGATGTGGCTGGAACTGAGAGCTAATTAGCCTTCACCTCAAACCAGGACTGCGAGCGAGCTGAGCTGCAGTTTAAGTTTCTAGTAGGTCAACGGGCTCATAGTGATGTTACTAGTAGTTGACTGGGAGGTGTTTATTATCATTTGGGGAGAGTCCTCTGCCTGATGCTCACCTGCTAAACACCTATCTGCTCCACGCTGAAGCGCTGACTACATGCGCTCTGAATACGCACTGCTGATTGGCTGATAATGCTTCGTGTGTACCAATCAGATGTTGTGTGGGTGGGACAATGCTGCGTCTGTACCAATCAGATGGTTGTATGGGTGGGACAATGCTGCGTGTGTACCAATCAGATGGTTGTGTGGGTGGGACAATGCTGCGTGTGTACCAATCAGATGGTTGTGTGGGTGGGACAATGCTGCGTCTGTACCAATCAGATGGTTGTATGGGTGGGACAATGCTGCGTGTGTACCAATCAGATGGTTGTGTGGGTGGGACAATGCTGCGTCTGTACCAATCAGATGGTTGTATGGGTGGGACAATGCTGCGTGTGTACCAATCAGATGGTTGTATGGGTGGGACAATGCTGCGTGTGTACCAATCAGATGGTTGTGTGGGTGGGACAATGCTGCGTCTGTACCAATCAGATGGTTGTATGGGTGGGACAATGCTGCGTGTGTACCAATCAGATGGTTGTGTGGGTGGGACAATGCTGCGTGCTGAGACAGAGGCAGCCGCAGAAGGAGCAAAGCAACTTGTTAAGACTTTAGCAGCTAAAGTTAGCTTTAGCTTAGAAACTCGTTCGGTACACCCCCGTACCGAACCGAAAGCCCCGTACCGAAACGGTTCAATACAAAACACATAACGTTACACCCCTAGCAGATACAAATGACACATTCATGTTTTTGTGTAATGATGACAACGTATGCTAACGCGGACGATTGACAAGTTGATGGTTGATGGTTTTCTTTTCAAATGTTCGTTCATAGCCGTTGTGCTGCTATGATAGGCCATTTCCGCTCGACACAGTGTGCATACAACAACATTATTAGGCTGTGTATTGAAATACTCCCACACTTTTGACGACTTTTGGCGTGCGTTTTCCCCTCGCTCGCACAGTCTGCTTTGCGCTCCGCCATGACGGTAGTGTGACGTAATTATGCGACGCGTCGACGCACAAAAACGGCGTCGACGTATTTACATAACCGATGACGTCGACTACGTCGACGCGTCGTTTCAGCCTTACAACCCACTAAAGACGATGTCATCAATGTGGAAAGACCCGCTGAAGACGAAGATGGCAGCGTCGTGGGAGGACCCGCTGAAGACAAAGATGGCACCTTTAAGGTAGGACCAGCTGAAAACGAAGATGGCAGAGTCATGGAGAGACGCGCTGGAGGCGATGGCGGCGTAGTGGGAGGACCTGCTGGGAAGATGGCGGCGTGGTGGTAGGACCTGCTGAAGACGAAGATGGCAATGTCGTGGGAGGATCGACTGGACACAATGGCGGTCGTGGAAGGACCCGCTGGAAATGGCGGCGTGGTGGGACGACCCAATAAAGACGATGTCGGCAACGTGGAAAGACCCACTGAAGACGAAGATGGCAGCGTCGTGGGAGGACCCGCTGAAGACGAAGATGGCTGCGTCGTGGGAGGACCCGCTGAAGACGAAGATGGCAGCGTTGTGGGAGGGCCCGCTGAAAACGAAGATGGCAGAGTCATGGAGAGACGCACTGGAGGCGATGGCAGCATGTGGGAGGACCCGCTGGGAATATGGCGGCGTGGTGGGACAACCCACTAAAGACTATGTCGGCAACGTGGAAAGACCCGCTGAAGACGAAGATTGCAGCGTCGTGGGAGGACCCGCTGAAGACGAAGAAGGCGGCGTCATGGGAGGACCCCTGAAGACTAAGATGGCGGCGTCGTGGGAGGACCCCCTGAAGACTAAGATGGCGGCGTCGTGGGAGGACCCACTGGGAATATGGCGGCGTGGTGGGACAACCCACTAAAGACTATGTCGGCAACGTGGAAAGACCCGCTGAAGACGAAGATGGCAGCGTCGTGGGAGGACCCGCTGAAGACGAAGAAGGCGACGTCATGGGAGGAACCCTGAAGACTAAGATGGCGGCGTCGTGGGAGGACCCACTGAAAATAATGGTGACGTGGTGGGAAAACCAGCTGAAGACAATGATGTCAGCGTCATGGGAGGACCAATTGGAGACAAAGGCGGTGTCGTGGGAGGACCCGCTGAATACTATGATGGCGGCGTCGTGGCAAACCCTTCTGAAGACTATGGCGGCGGCGGCGTTGGAAGACCCGCTGAAGACGAAGGTGGTGGTGTCGTGGGAGGACCCGCTGAAAACAAAGATGGCAGCGTTGTGGGAGGACCAGCTGAAAACGAAGATGGCAGTCATTGAGAGACGGCTGCAGGCGATGGTGAGAGGACCCGCTGAAGACAAAGAAGGCGGC
This sequence comes from Entelurus aequoreus, assembly GCF_033978785.1. Taxonomy (NCBI): domain Eukaryota; kingdom Metazoa; phylum Chordata; class Actinopteri; order Syngnathiformes; family Syngnathidae; genus Entelurus; species Entelurus aequoreus. The sequence continues at coordinate 9,011,566 of NC_084750.1, read as the reverse complement.
GTGGTGGGAGGGCCCGCTGAAGATGAAGATGGCGGCGTGGTGGGAGGACCCCCTGAAGACTAAGATGGCGGCGTCGTGGGAGGACCCACGGAAAACAATGGCGACGTGGTGGGAAAACCAGCTGAAGAAAATGATGTCAGCGTCGTGGGAGGACCCATTGGCGGTCTTGTGTGAGGACCCGCTGAATACTATGATGGCGGCGTCGTGGCAAAACCCTCTGAAGACTATGGCGATGGCGTCGTTGGAAGACCTGCTGAAGACAAAGGTGGTGGTCTCGTGGGAGGACCTGCTGAAGACAAAGATGGCAGCGTTGTGGGACGATGTCGGCAATGTGGAAAGACCCGCTGAAGACGAAGATGGCAGCGTCGTGGGAGGACCCGCTGAAGACGAAGAAGGCGGCGTCATGGGAGGACCCACTGAAAATAATGGTGACGTGGTGGGAAAACCAGCTGAAGACTAAGATGGCGGCGTCGTGGGAGGACCCACTGAAAATAATGGTGACGTGGTGGGAAAACCAGCTGAAGACAATGTCAGCGTCATGGGAGGACCAATTGGAGACAAAGGCGGTGTCGTGGGAGGACCCGCTGAATACTATGATGCCGGCGTCGTGGCAAACCCGGCGTTGGAAGACCCGCTGAAGACGAAGGTGGTGGTGTCGTGGGAGGACCCGCTGAAAACAAAGATGGCAGCGTTGTGGGAGGACCAGCTGAAAACGAAGATGGCAGTCATTGAGAGACGGCTGCAGGCGATGGTGGGAGGACCCGCTGAAGACGAAGAAGGCGGCATGGTGGGAGGGCCCGCTGAAGATGAAGATGGCGGCGTGGTGGGAGGACCCCCTGAAGACTAAGATGGCAGCGTCGTGGGAGGACCCACGGAAAACAATGGCGACGTGGTGGGAAAACCAGCTGAAGAAAATGATGTCAGCGTCGTGGGAGGACCCATTGGAGACATTGGCGGTCTTGTGTGAGGACCCGCTGAATACTATGATGGCGGCGTCGTGGCAAAACCCTCTGAAGACTATGGCGACGGCGTCGTTGGAAGACCTGCTGAAGACAAAGGTGGTGGTCTCGTGGGAGGACCTGCTGAAGACAAAGATGGCAGCGTTGTGGGACGATGTCGGCAATGTGGAAAGACCCGCTGAAGACGAAGATGGCAGCGTCGTGGGAGGACCCGCTGAAGACGAAGAAGGCGGGGTCATGGGAGGACCCCTGAAGACTAAGATGGCGGCATCGTGGGAGGACCCACTGAAAATAATGGTGACGTGGTGGGAAAACCAGCTGAAGACAATGATGTCAGCGTCATGGGAGGTCGCATTGGAGACAAAGGCGGTGTTGTGGGAGGATCCGCTGATTACTATGAGGTGGCGTCTTGGCAAAACCCTCCGAAGACTATGGCAGCGGCGTCGTGGGAGGACCCGCTGAAAACAAAGATGGCAGCGTTGTGGGAGGACCAGCTGAAAACGAAGATGGCAGAGTCATTGAAAGACGGCTGGAGGCGATGGCGGCGTGGGAGGACCCGCTGGAGATGATGGCGGAGTCGTGGGAGGACTTGCTGAAGACAAGATGGCGGCGCCGTGGTAGGACCTGCTGAAGACGAAGATGGCAATGTCGTGTGAGGATCGACTGGACACGATGGCGGCCATGGGAGGACCCGCTGAAGACGAAGATGGTGGCGTCGTGGAAAGACCTGCTATCACAAGATGATCACCCATCCCTTGCCCAAGATAGACTGACTGGTTGAATCGAGGCGCCGCGCCAATCTACTGGCGGCCCAAACATGATCTGACGTGCATTAACTCCAAGTATGTAAATTGCAAAGACTTGCCAAACGCATCCCTGCTAGTTTCTGTAGAAATATGCTCAGGCAAACACTTGTCAAAACACGCTCCGTTAAAATGACAGTCTAGGCACAGTGAGAACAAATACACTCTGACTCGATCAATCATGTTCAGGCAGGCGCTGCCCAGGATGGCAAAGTTCATATACCAACGCATACACATAGCGACGGAAATGGTTGATGCGGAATCCCTAAATATTCACCACCTTGTTTGAAACTTCGTATTAAGGGTTTGTCGTCAAACCTAACAGCTTGCTTAAGGGCCGTTCAAAATAATTACATTTTATTTTTTCCATTATAAAGTGTGCCAACGTCGTGGGGGATCTAATAAGTGTGAGGTCAAAAATATTTAACATTACCAGCTGTGGCTGTTGGCAATCTCCTGATGTGTTTTTTTGTAAATAACTGTACAAGAAGGCAGTCACTGCATTTCACAAATGAGTGGTCAACAGCTATAACTGACTCTGCATGTGCTTTAAAATGTTGCTGTTATAGAACTGATGTTGTATAATTATTTACAATAAACTCATCAGCAGTGTTGTTCGTTACAGCTGTTACATCAGTTCTGCTTATGTAGTGTTATGTTTGTCAGCAAATAAATACCGCAGAAATAATTATAAAGTTTAGGAATATTCAGGAAGGACGCACCAATCCAAATTAGAATTGTTAGATCTTGGCAGACTTCTGTGCTGCTGCAAGTGCTGTTCAAGTTTAGAAATATCTAAGCTGAAGTCATGTGTGGTCAGACTGTCACACATACTTCCTGCAACTTTCTGCATCGCGTACAGTTCTTGGTTACCCTTTTTTGCTCAGTATTGTCTCTAAATCCCCTTGTGAGCTGACGTGGCACTAAAATGACCCAAAACACAACATGTCTACATTTAAATGTGACAGACACCATTAAACTATCTAAAACACAACAGGTCTACATTCAAAAGAGACAAAAATCATTACATTATCTAAAATAACATGTTTACATTTGAATGTGACAATACATTGAGGCCTATTTCTAGCAGCTTTGTAGCTAAGGAAAGTGAGCGTAGTCCAGGCTATGTTTAGGCCGAGTGTGAGCCTACACAGGAAGTGTGCTGACGGCTGCAGGCAGATGTATGTTATGAGACATGTCGTCAGTCTGGTGCCCTCAGTAAGAAGGCTTAAGAGGTACCCAGCATGCAATGTGGCAGAAAAGAAAGGCCATCTGTCATCAAACTGACCGGCCAGCTTTCATCCTCCCTCAACATGTAGTCCCATAATAAACTGCAAAATATCAAAATGTGAACACGTGAAAATACAAAATACTTTAAGGAATTTTCTATTCTCCTCTTGAATGTGTCAAAAAAGTGGATGTTTTTATCCTTTGTGCCACAATTGACCTCTTTCTAATGTGACTACAAGAAAGCAATATTTCTTAAAGGGGAACTGCACTTTTTTTGGGATGTTGCCTTTAATTCCCAATCCCTATGAGACAAGAACACGCCTTTTTTTTTTTTGGATGAATTCTAGCTTGTAGATAAACGTAAATAAAAGTCTACTTACAATAGAGTGAATGGGAGCCATGACATCAGGATGTCATTGCGTCTATTTCGACAATGAAGCACAATGAGGTGTACCTGATGGTGGTGGAAGTTTGACCGTCAAAAAAAACTTTGATCACCGAAAACACTGCCGAAACCGGATGTTGAGATGACGTAAACAAGATGCATATGATTGAAGCGATCTAGAAAATGTGTGTAACGTGTAACCAATCCGTGCTACAATCAATGCAATAAATATGGGGGTTTATGGGCTAGGAACAAAAGACTAGGGTTTCGACTTGGAGAGAGAAGGCAAAGCTCAAATTGCAGGTTGATTAACACCGTGTATTAAACAATTTGTGAGGGACAGCAGATATACACACACAATACGTTGAATGGCCATTCAACAGGAAAGTAATCTGGAAAACAACAGTGACTATATACATATATACACACAATTCAAATTTCATTAATTAATGTCTCTGGATCTGAATAAATCTCAGTTCAGACTTAGAGTTTGTGGGAAAAAAAGGATGGCAGTACAATCCATGTACTGCTGGTTAAAGATGGGGAAAAAAATGTAAAGGGTCGGCTCGAGATCCTCCTACCCGCCCAGACAAAACAGGTGGTGGTTCCTGGCTGGAATCTTCCAAAACCAGTCCTTGGACTAGATTCTTCTTTCTTTAGCTCGCCATCAAAAAAAAGAAGCCTGGCCTGTGGAAGAGCCAGGAACATTCTTATAAATCAAATCAAATCAACTTTATTTATAAAGCACATTTAAAATTTACCACAGGGGTAGCCAAAGTGCTGTACAATGGGCAGGTTAAAAATAATAAGAGAACCGAGCAAACACAACACAACACAAACAGAACACGATAAAAAAATAAATAAATAAAATATAAAAACATAAAAACAGGTTCACAGCAGGTGTATTATGGGGCGCCATTGCAGGATGGGTATCACTCAGTGTTAAAAGCCATGGAATAAAAGTATGTTTTTAAGGGAGATTTAAAAACAGGAAGAGAGGAGGCTTGTCTAACACTAAGAGGTAGGTCGTTCCCGAGCTTGGGAGCAGCAGCGGCGAAAGCTCTGTCACCTCTAAGCTTCAGCCTTGTGTCCGGGACCGTCAGTAGCAGCTGATCGGCTGATCTTAGGGATCGGGTGGGGCAGTAAGGCTGAAGGAGGTCGGAGAGATATGTTGGTGCGAGGTTGTTTAGACATTTAAAAACAAATAAATATAAATCCATGTGTACACAAAATATATTCTTTAAATAACACTAATTGTATTATAAATCATCCAGAATATGTTCTAGTTCTTTGCTCAATATTGTACAATATAAATCAATACATGTCAGAATCACAATATGCAATAAAATGCCAAAATAACTATTAGCAGCATAAATATGACCTATACAAAACAATCAGTGCACTAAACGTGCTTATTATCAAAACACATTTAATAGTACATTCAATACACAAATAGTTATCAAAGGTTTAAATCATAAACCTTGTATATGGACGATTGAGAATATGCTACAAAGACTGTTGCAATGAAAACAATCGCAGAAACATACATGCTAAAGGTGCTATGTTCATAAATATGGACTCACCAACTCTTCTACCGTCACACACAGCTTAATGAGAAAAAAAACTCCGGCGCTGGTAGTCGACTCTATAAAGTTACAAAGTATGCATTTTACTTTATACTCAGTCAGCACAATATTACAGGTGAAACAAAAATAAAACCCTACCTCGAGCATACAATCGGTCTGTCTGCTGGCCACTTCCTGGTACCGGCTTATAAGCCCAGCTAATTGGACCGCGGCGGTCACGTGACCCGGAAGCACGCACAGCGCTCAAACAGTAACTAGCAGGCAAGATCATACCAGTCAAATTCAAAAAGGTATGAATTTGACACCTGCGTTACACCCTCCCCCCTTAAGATAGTGCACCTCCGTGTGCATACTATATGATGTGAACAGGTAGTTCTAAGCTAGAGTTCCCTGCAGGGGTGGTACTAAGTATTTCACCATAGGCATCTCCTAGACCAGTGGTTCTCAACCTTTTTTCAGTGATGTACCCCCTGTGAACATTTTTTTTATTCAAGTACCCCCTAATCAGAGCAAAGCATTTTTGGTTGAAAGAAAGAGATAAAGAAGTAAAATACAGCACTATGTCATCAGTTTCTGATTTATTAAATTGTATAACAGTGCAAAATATTGCTCATTTGTTGTGGTCTTTTGAACTATTTGGAAAAAAAGATATAAAAATAACTAAAAACTTGTTGAAAAATAAACAAGTGATTCAATTATAAATAAAGATTTCTACACATAGAAGTAATCATCAACTTAAAGTGCCCTCTTTGGGGATTGTAATAGAGATCCATCTGGATTCATGAACTTAATTCTAAACATTTCTTCACAAAAAAAGAAATCTTTAACATCAATATTTATGGAACATGTCCACAAAAAATCTAGCTGTCAACACTGAATATTGCATTGTTGCATTTCTTTTCACAGTTCTTTTTGACAGACATTTAAAAAAAATCTCACGTACCCCTTGGCATACCTTCAAGTACCCCCAGGGGTACACGTACCCCCATTTGAGAACCACTGTCCTAGACTATGGAAAAGCATCTGAACAACTGAAATAAAAGGATTACCCAACGTGGAATAACCAAATCGCTTAGGTGGTTGTCGCTGTCTTGAAGAACGACAAATAGCATCAGGTTCATTAAGAACCTCAGAGTCAAACATAACCGATTGGGTAAGGGCAGGGTCGGTAGACTCTGGGGATGTCTCTGCTTGGCCACTCTTCTCGGTTTCTCCATCCATTTTATCTTGTTCTCCAATTTCAGGTTCTTCAGCTGAAAAGATAACAGGCTCATTGGATGCAGGTAAGTGTTGATGATCTTCTCCCACAGATGGAGGCGGCGATGTGGCTGGATTGGCAGAGGACTTCCCTGGATCAGGTAAGTAAGGTTTCACAGGTTCGGTAAGTATACACTCTGGAGCATTGTCAAGTGATGGTAGGATGTTTTTTTCAATAGTTAAGGTTCCAGGTGAAAGGTTTGCAAATAGAGGTAATTGGCAATCATCTTCATCTTCATAATTGTCATGATTCTCACCAAGTGGTGTCTCTTGCTGCTGGCTTCGGGTCACTGGCCTGCGAGGAGGCGTTGCCTCAAGAGACTTTTGGCAAGTATCACTCGGAAGAGACTCACAGGGCAGTAGAAGATCACGGTGAAGAGTTCGAGTTGGAGCCTTGTCATCCCTTTCTAGTCTCACTGTATATACTGGAAGGTCACCGGCACGGCTGAGAACGACATATACCTCACGCTCCCACTTATCCTCAAGTTTGTGCTTTCCTCGCAGTTTCACATTGCGAACCAAAACACGACCACCAACGTCCAAACTAGATGGGGTAACTCGTTTATCAAATCTTCACTTATTGTGTTCTGCAGATTTCTGCGCATATCTAGCAGCAAGCTTGAAACTTTGCTCGAGCCGGGAACATAAATGCTCAACATACTGGGAATGTGACTTTGACTGCTTTCCTCGGACTGGAAGACTAAAAGCAAGATCGACTGGAAGGCGGGGTGAGCGGCCGAACATTAATTCATAGGGCGTAAAGCCAGTTACATCATTCTTGGTACAATTGTACGCATGGCAGAGTGGTTTCACGTATTCTTTCCATCGCTTATTCTGCTTGGGCTCCAAGGTTCCAAGCATACTTAATAGAGTTCGGTTAAAGCGCTCTACCGGATTTCCTCGTGGATGATATGGAGTAGTTCTTGTCTTCTTAATACCAGCAACCTCACAGAGTTATTTTATGAGCTTAGACTCAAAGTCTGGTCCCTGATCAGTATGAAGTTTCTCGGGTATGCCGTAGTAAACTATGAAGTGTTCCCATAAGTAACGTGCAACGGTATGTGCCTTTTGATTAGGGGTAGGTAGAGCCACAGCAAACTTAGTAAAGTGATCTGTAAGAACAATTATGTCTTTGGTGTAACTATGGTCAGGTTCTAGAGATAGAAAATCCATACACACCAACTCAAGTGGCCGAGTGGTGGTGATATTAACCAAGGGTGCGGCTCTTTTAGTGGGGATTTTCGTCTGACACACCGGTCACAAGTCCTGATTTTGGTTTCAACATCTACTGACATATGTGGCCAAAAAAATCTAGAGCGTACCAGGTCTAGTGTTCGCTCAACACCTAGGTGTCCCATGTCATTATGAAGACTTTTCAGAACCAAGGCCCTCAACCCTTCAGGTAAAATGAGCTGTAAAAGGTCTTCATCTCCATCTTTCCTTCTTCTGTAGAGGACACCATCCACCAATTCCAGGCGGTTCAATTCTTGAAGGAGCAAGGCCAATTCGGAAAGCTCGTGTCTCACTGTTGGGGGTACATGCTCTCCCGTTTCCAACTGGTGAATGACCTCTCGGATGGATTGATCAGATCTCTGTTTCTCCCTGATTTCATCAATAGACAAGGCTGGCACAACCAGCAACCCATGCTGATTTTCATCCAGATAACTCTCAGGGATGGCTTTGGCAGAGGTGGTCATGGACTCAACCAGTGTGATGGGAGGGTAATCGGTAGAATTGGTTGAATTGCAGTTTTTCACAAGACGACTTTGGCAAATGGCCGCGACGACTTCTGGGGAAATTTCATATCCTGGTTCACTGCTGTGCCCATCGGTGAACTGACGGACGAGATCTAGATCAGAGGAAGTATCAAGAGATGAATCATGAGAACGGCGTGACAGTGCATCAGCGTCGAGGTTTTGCTTGCCAGTCCGATACTGAAGCGTGAAAGTGCACGTTGAAAGTGCAGCAAGCCAACGGTGACTGACAGCATCAAGTTTGGCAGATGTCAGGATGTATGTCAATGGGTTGTTGTCTGTAACCACAACAAAATTAGCACCATACAGATAATCATGAAATGTTGCTGTAATGCTCCATTTCAATGCTAGAAATTCCAGTTTATGAGCAGGATATCGCGACTCACTTGTGGATAAACCACGACTAGCATATGCAATGGTTCTCAAATGACCATCTTGCTCTTGATAAAGAGCTGCACCGAGACCTATGGCACTTGCATCTGTATGTAAGATGTATGGCTTCTTCGGGTCTGCAAACCCCAGAACAGGTGCAGTAGTTAGGTGCTCAATCAGGGTTTCAAAGGCACTCTGACATTCTGACGACCACCTTCCTCCAAAAGGTGTATGTTTCGAGCCGTGTGACTTGAAATTGGACCCTTTCTGTCCAGTCCTACGGGGTGGTGTATAGCCCCTTGTCAAGTCATTCAGTGGTTTGGCTACTGCGGAATATCCCCGGATGAACCTTTCGGTAGTAACCGGCAAATCGTAAAAATGATTTTAGCTCCCTCAGGGTGCGTGGAATTGGCCAGGTCTTTAAGGCAGAAATCTTCTCTGGATCAGTCTTCACCCCCTCCTCAGACACCACATGACCCAGGTACCGTACAGAGGTTTGGAAGAACTTGCAATTCTCCAGGGATAACTTGAGGCCATATTCCTTCAATCGGTTGAGGACTCTTAGCAGGCGCTTTTCATGCTCCTCCAGGGTTGGTGAAAAGACAATCAAATCGCCGAGGAACACAAGAACTTCTTTCAAGTGAAGATCTGTCATGCACTTTTCCATGAGGCGCTGAAAAGTTGAGGGAGCATTGGTAACGCCTTGCGGCATGCGATTAGACTCCCAGAATCCTAACGGGGTAACAAAGGCAGTTTTTGCTTTATCCGCTTCATTCATCTCAATCTGGTAATAACCAGACTTGAGATCCAACACGCTAAAACATCTTGAGCCAGTCAACGCTGAAAATGATTCCTCCAGGTTGGGGAGGGCATAGGCGTCTTTAATGGTTTGGAGGTTTAGCTTTCTGTAGTCAATACACAGACGGACATCACCATTTTTCTTGCGCACAACTACAGTAGGCGAGGCAAAGGGAGAATCGGACTCTCTGATTACTCCAGTTTTCAGAAGATCCCGCAGATGTTGTCGAACTGCCTCTATATCCTGTGGATGTATTGGCCTTGGGCGCTGCTTGAATGGTGTCTCGTCATTCATTTTGATGTGGTGTTTGACTTGTCCAGTTCTTCCAAAATCCAGATCGTGACAAGAGAAGACCTCCGGTATTTCTTTGAGTTTGCTTATAATCCTGTCTTTCCATTCCTCTGGGATGGGTGAGTCATCAAAATCGAAATGCAGATGGTGCGAAGAACTTGCAATGAGTTCGGATGAGAGGGAAGTTTGATCGGATGAGAGGGAAGTTTGATGTGACAAGATTTGAGGTGCCATGAGGAGATTTGCAATGGTGCTCAGAGATGGAATTGACACTTCTTGCTCTGACTCATTTTTGAGAATGACGGGAACTTTATGGGAGGTATTCTTTGCAATGGTAATGAGACAACTTGTCACACAGAGTCCACCAGCCACTGGAGATGAGGGATGTTCAATGAGTACACAACAGCCTGCAGTTGGAGTGTTGCCATAAATGGAGCCCTCAACCACAACCGTGTGGCCTGGGGGAATTGTAACTGATCCTTTACTTGAAAGCCTCACAACACCTTTGCTGCCCAACTGTGTTTGTTGGCGCCGCAGTTGGAGCAGTTGCAGGACAGCTCTGTATCCCTGTGTCTCTTGCTGGAAAGTGCCTTGATTTCTTTCCACATATTGGTCGTACAATGGCTCAAGGGTATTCATACCAATCAGTACTTGTGATTGAAACTCTGGACGGGAATCCGGAACCACGAGTGCTAGTGTTGCTACTTCTGTGTCTGCACCCACAAAATCTTTGGGGAATGTAACTATCATTTCAATGTAGCCCAGGTAGGGTACAGTTTGGCCGGCTGCCCCTTCAACTTGCAGAAGGTCAGAGAGAGACTTCAAAGGTTCTTGAGAAAAATATTTATTATAAACTGCCACAGGAACAGTTGTAACTTGGGATCCAGTATCAAGTAAACAGGAGTACACTTGACCAGCAATGCGGACTTCACTTGTACATTTCGATCCAATCAACCCTTTCGGTAGACCTGTTTTTGTGATTGGAGAAGAAGGAGTAAGCTCAGTGCAGGTAACAGTTGTAAGATTCTTGGGACATTTTTGATCCAAAGCAGTTCCAATTCGTCCCGTAACAGGAACTGGGGTCAGTTTAAAGAATGACCTGTGCTTGACTTCTTCCATCTCTGCAGCTTCTCTGCCTGTTGTCTTTTCTTGAATGAGACCAGAGCAGGATTTGGGGGACTGTCACATGTTGCTTTAACATCAGAATCAGAATCAGAATCAGAATCAGAATAGTTTTATTGCCATTGTTTGAGAACGGGTTCACAAACTAGGAATTTTTCTCGGTGCAAACGTGCGACATAAAACACACATAACACATATTTGGTATAAAAAGAGCTGTGACTGAGCTATCAGATAGACTTAGAAGGGATTCAAGGAATTCAAGGAGCTGCTGTTAGGAGTTATTGTTCATTTGCCTGATGGCCGAGGGGAAAAAACTGTTCAGGTGGCGGTAGGTGTGGGTCTGGATGGAGCGTAGTCTCCTGCCTGAGGGGAGAGGGGAGAATAGTGTGTGTCCAGGGTGAGAAGAGTCCGCTGTGATCCGACCCACACGCCTCCTGGTCCTGGAGGAGAACAAGTCCTGGAGGGATGGGAGCTTGCAGCCAATCACCTTCTCAGCAGCACGTACAATGCACTGCAGTCTATTCTTATCCTGGACTGTGGCGCCGGGGAACCACACTGTGATGGAGGAGGTCAGGATGGACTCTATGATGGCTGAGTAAAACTGCACCAGCATCTCGGTCGCCACCTTAAGTTTCCTCAGCTGCCGCAGGAAGTACATCCTCTGCTGGGCCTTCTTGATGAGGGAGCTGATGGTCAGCTCCCACTTGAGCTCCTGGGTGATGGTGGTGCCCAAGAAACGGAAGGAGTCCACAATGGGGACGGGGGTGGGAGAGTCAATCAGGGTGAGGGGGGATGGTGGTGAACTCACCTTTGACTTCCTGCACCATGCTCTCACCTTTGACTTCCTGCACCATGAACTCACCTTTGACTTCCTGCACCATGAACTCACCTTTGACCTCCTGCGCCATGCTCTCACCTTTGACTTCCTGCACCATGAACTCACCTTTGACCTCCTGCGCCATGCTCTCACCTTTGACTTCCTGCACCATGAACTCACCTTTGACCTCCTGCGCCATGCTCTCACCTTTGACCTCCTGTGCCATGAACTCACCTTTGACTTCCTGCACCATGCTCTCACCTTTGACTTCCTGCACCATGAACTCACCTTTGACCTCCTGCGCCATGCTCTCACCTTTGACTTCCTGCACCATGAACTCACCTTTGACCTCCTGCGCCATGCTCTCACCTTTGACCTCCTGTGCCATGAACTCACCTTTGACTTCCTGCACCATGCTCTCACCTTTGACTTCCTGCACCATGAACTCACCTTTGACTTCCTGCACCATGAACTCACCTTTGACCTCCTGCGCCATGCTCTCACCTTTGACTTCCTGCACCATGAACTCACCTTTGACCTCCTGCGCCATGCTCTCACCTTTGACTTCCTGCACCATGAACTCACCTTTGACTTCCTGCACCATGAACTCACCTTTGACCTCATGCGCCATGCTCTCACCTTTGACTTCCTGCACCATGAACTCACCTTTGACCTCCTGCGCCATGCTCTCACCTTTGACCTCCTGTGCCATGAACTCACCTTTGACTTCCTGCACCATGCTCTCACCTTTGACTTCCTGCACCATGAACTCACCTTTGACCTCCTGCGCCATGCTCTCACCTTTGACTTCCTGCACCATGAACTCACCTTTGACCTCCTGCGCCATGCTCTCACCTTTGACCTCCTGTGCCATGAACTCACCTTTGACTTCCTGCACCATGCTCTCACCTTTGACTTCCTGCACCATGAACTCACCTTTGACTTCCTGCACCATGAACTCACCTTTGACCTCCTGCGCCATGCTCTCACCTTTGACTTCCTGCACCATGAACTCACCTTTGACTTCCTGCACCATGAACTCACCTTTGACCTCATGCGCCATGCTCTCACCTTTGACTTCCTGCACCATGAACTCACCTTTGACCTCCTGCGCCATGAACTCACCTTTGACCTCCTGCGCCATGCTCTCACCTTTGACCTCATGCGCCATGCTCTCACCTTTGACTTCCTGCACCATGAACTCACCTTTGACCTCCTGCGCCATGAACTCACCTTTGACTTCCTGCACCATGAACTCACCTTTGACCTCCTGCGCCATGCTCTCACCTTTGACCTCCTGTGCCATGAACTCACCTTTGACTTCCTGCACCATGCTCTCACCTTTGACTTCCTGCACCATGAACTCACCTTTGACTTCCTGCACCATGAACTCACCTTTGACCTCCTGCGCCATGCTCTCACCTTTGACTTCCTGCACCATGAACTCACCTTTGACCTCCTGCGCCATGCTCTCACCTTTGACTTCCTGCACCATGAACTCACCTTTGACTTCCTGCACCATGAACTCACCTTTGACCTCATGCGCCATGCTCTCACCTTTGACTTCCTGCACCATGAACTCACCTTTGACCTCCTGCGCCATGCTCTCACCTTTGACCTCCTGTGCCATGAACTCACCTTTGACTTCCTGCACCATGCTCTCACCTTTGACTTCCTGCACCATGAACTCACCTTTGACCTCCTGCGCCATGCTCTCACCTTTGACTTCCTGCACCATGAACTCACCTTTGACCTCCTGCGCCATGCTCTCACCTTTGACCTCCTGTGCCATGAACTCACCTTTGACTTCCTGCACCATGCTCTCACCTTTGACTTCCTGCACCATGAACTCACCTTTGACTTCCTGCACCATGAACTCACCTTTGACCTCCTGCGCCATGCTCTCACCTTTGACTTCCTGCACCATGAACTCACCTTTGACTTCCTGCACCATGAACTCACCTTTGACCTCATGCGCCATGCTCTCACCTTTGACTTCCTGCACCATGAACTCACCTTTGACCTCCTGCGCCATGAACTCACCTTTGACCTCCTGCGCCATGCTCTCACCTTTGACCTCATGCGCCATGCTCTCACCTTTGACTTCCTGCACCATGAACTCACCTTTGACCTCCTGCGCCATGAACTCACCTTTGACTTTTCATGTGCCGCTGCTGACAAATGTGTGTCATGTTTAACTGTTTTTGCAAGAAGTTGTATTTTTAACTCACATTTTTTCTTGCCGGAGAACCGCCTGAACAAAAAACTCGTGTTCACATTCATTAAAATTGGAGGAATTTTACAGAAAAGTGTCCAATAAATTCAACACAAGTTTGTTTTTCACTTGTATCAACATAACAACTTGTTCTTTTAAAATCATCAAACCACAACACACTTCACAAAGTCCACTAAAAACATTATTTCCTCACAAAAATATTATATATTGTTTTATTTGTACTGGAAACATTTAAAAAATAGAAAACATTACAAAACAGAAAATATTACACAAATATATGTGTTATTGAGATATTGTTATATTTATATATTGCTAGTAGTACAGTAAATGCTGTATCACATTAAATCCAAAATATGTTTTACCAATTTTTAAAGAAAAGAAAAACTAAATATAACCCAAACAATATGTGGTTTAAAATTTTAATTTGATTTTTGTTTTTTTGGGGGGTTAAAAAAAACAAAAAGTTTATGGCTTGACAGTGTAAATATAAATATGAATCATATTAGTTTTGCGTGGACTGCAAGCTATTATAACATATAATAAAATACAATATAACAAAATATATAATAAACATGTTTATTTGTGAAATAAACATTTAGAAAAATAATAAAATAGATACTTTTTTTTTTTAAATACAGTAACTACGCTAGTGCAGAAAGTATATTTATTTTATTTAAATTTCAACTGTTTTTAGTGAATGCAATCAAGAAGTTTTTTAAGTTAGTTGTAACTTTTCTTTCCATAAACATTGAGTGAATTCATCAAGAGTTGAGTTGAGATGTTCTTTGCACACATGACTAAATGTGCGTCATATCCAAGGACTAATACAAACAGCAGAAGAAAAGAATAAGCAATCATCATTAAGCTCTGTAGTTGTTGAATATGTAAATATCAACTTATACTGTATGTAAAAAAGATCGTTGGCGGGTTTATGGTGGAAGTCAAAGTTCAAACATAATAATATTGCAATGAATTAAAGAAATTAAACAGCTTAACTCACTAAAAAGTTGACCAATACATAAATAAAATATAATATGCTAACGTCAGTGACTTTTTAATATGAGCATTTTCTGCGATGAATGGCAAATGACGTGTCATTCCATCACTTACCGCTAGATGGCAGCGCAGCTCGCGTCAGTGAAGGGTGAAGTGAATGATATTTATATAGCGCTTTTCTCTAGTGGAGCACGTTCAGGTGTCACTGGGTTCTGCTGTAATACAAAATATTATTGATATTAGCAATGTGAACCGTTTTTATTACTAAAATTATCCAAGTCTAATTTAAACTATTCCTTTCCACTATTACTATAATGATGAATAAAAAGTCCTACATGTAAAATTTATTGCATCATTCACTTTATGTATTAACATTTAATATTATGAACATCATCTATAATGGACAAAAACGAAAGTACTGTGGTATTAGTCATGGAATTAATATAAATGATTTATGCATCAAACAAAACTAAATGTTTATTTTAAAAGTCTATGTTTTACAAAATATCTAAAAATCACAAGTGAATAGTACTGCGAAAATTCATAATAATTAAAAATAATAATATTTTATTTTATTGTAAGAATAATTAAATAGAAATGACTAAAATGTCAGAATTTTAAAGTGGGGAAAAAAAGAGAAAATTATAGGAAAAAAATCTAAACTTTTGAAAATAGATAAGATAAAAAAGAAAAGTACTGTGACAGTCGTATGCATTATAATACTAATTAGGATAGAAATGATAATAATAATCATAACAACCTGATAAGAATGATAACATTAAAAAAAAGTATGAAAAAGTCATAATTTTAGGTGGAAAAAACATGACAAATAAATCTCAACAATATTTAAAATGTGTGACAGATCATTATTATGATTAATTCTACTATAATAATTTTCATTGTATTGATAATAATTATAATAATAAATCATGAAACATTTACAATTGTAAGGAAAATCAAGAAAACATCAAAACTATTTAAAAATACGTATGTTACTGCTGTGTATAATAATAATATCTAATATTTATGATAACAAAAACAGTAATACAATGATGTATTTATTAAGGTATGAAAATAATGTATTGTTATAAATATTATCCATCCATCCATTTTCTACTGCTTGTCCCTTTTGGGGTCGCGGCGGGTGCCGGAGCCTATCTCAGCTGCATTATATTATTCATAATTGAGGACCCTCCTCGGTAGATTAATTTCCCTGAAGAAGAGAAGCTATTTATTTCCTGAGTTCTGTGCATATTAAATACATTTAACTTTATGAGTCCTTCACACACACACACACACACACACACACACACACACACACACACACACACACACACACACACACACACACACACACACACACACACACACACACACACACACACGCATGCGCACGCACGCACACACACACGCACACACACTTGTAAACACGTAAAACACTGTGTGTAGTCTAGTACATTTCGAGATGCAAACTCCGATGTGTGATCAACAATCATTGATATATTTTAATATCGGCCATGCAGCTTCAGAAGCAATAATAATGCAGTCTTTGTGGAAAAGTAGAACGTGCGTGTGCTGCTCTTCATGACTTTGGAAAGATGAGGGAGTTAAACATGTTGCCAGTGAGTGGTAGACATGTTGGATGAGATTGTGTGAAGAATTGATTCCTGCAATGAAAAGACGAAGCCTGCCAGCGTTTTTGACACCAAATTTGAGTTCCAAGTTTTTGCTGCGGGTGCACATTTTCTTTTCACTTCACATCTGCATCTTTATTGCACCTTCCTGCCTCACATCTTCTCTATCACACCTGACAAACTCAAGGCCCGCCAATTCTTCTTAAAGCGGCCCTCCATGTCATTTCATGTGGTACTGTACGTCACGTGGTACTGTAGGTCGTGTCATTTCACGTGGCACTGTAGGTCATTTTAAGGCGGCCCTCCACGTCATTTCACGTGGTCCACCACATCATTTTTCCATTGACCCTCATTTAATGAGGCCTCCCACATCATTTTATGTGTCATCGTTTTAATGACCCGCCACTTTATTTGATGTGGTCCACCACATCATTTCATGTGCCGCGCCACATCGCCACGTCACTTTAAGTGGTCTGCCACATCATTTATGTGGTCCGTCACATTGTTTCATGTGAGACACTAAATCATTTCCTGTGGTCCCCCAAATTATTTGAAGAAGCCACATCATTTATGTGGGCCGCGATATCATTTAAGCGGCCCACCACATCATTTATGTGCCACGTCACATCGTTCTATTATGGCCCGCCACATCATTTCTTGTGGCCCACCACAGAATTTTAATTGCCCTCCACATCATCTTATGTGGTCCGTCACATTATTTTCATGTGGCCCTCATTTAACGAGGCCTCCCACGTCATTCTATGTGGCCTGCCACATTGTTTTAATGACCCGCCACATCATTTTAAGTGGTCCGCCACATCATTTATGTGGTCCGCCACATTATTTCATGTGAAACACTACATCATTTCCTGTGGTCCCCCAAATTAATTGAAGAAGCCACATCATTAGCGTGGGCCGCCGTGTCATTTTATGTGCCATGTCACATCATTCTATCAGGTCCGCCACATCATTAAATCTGCTCCGCCACATCATTTTATGTGGACCACCATTTCATTAATGTGGACCACCATGTCATTAATGTGGACCACCATTTCATTAATGTGGACCACCATGTCATTAATGTGGACCACCATGTCATTAATGTGGCTTAGAACCTCATTTCACGTGGTTCGCCACATTATTTTAAGAAGCCCGCCACGTCATTTCCCGTGGACCACCACATCATTTCATGTGGACCACCGTGTCATTAATGTGGACCACCATGTCATTAATGTGGACCACCATGTCATTAATGTGGCCTAGAACCTCATTTCACATGGTTCGCCACATTATTTTAAGAAGCCCGCCACGTCATTTCCCGTGGACCACCACATCATTTCATGTGGACCACCACGTCATTAATGTGGACCACCACGTCATTAATGTGGACCACCATGTCATTAATGTGGACCACCATGTCATTAATGTGGACCACCACGTCATTAATGTGGACCACCACGTCATTAATGTGGACCGCCAAGTCATTAATGTGGACCACCACGTCATTAATGTGGACCGCCACGTCATTAATGTGGACCACCACGTCATTAATGTGGACCACCACGTCATTAATGTGGACCGCCACGTCATTAATGTGGACCGCCACGTCATTAATGTGGACCACCACGTCATTAATGTGGACCGCCACGTCATTAATGTGGACCACCACGTCATTAATGTGGACCACCATGTCATTAATGTGGACCACCACGTCATTAATGTGGACCACCACGTCATTAATGTGGACCACCACGTCATTAATGTGGACCACCACGTCATTAATGTGGACCACCATGTCATTAATGTGGACCACCACGTCATTAATGTGGACCACCACGTCATTAATGTGGACCACCACGTCATTAATGTGGACCACCACGTCATTAATGTGGACCACCATGTCATTAATGTGGACCACCACGTCATTAATGTGGACCACCACGTCATTAATGTGGACCACCACGTCATTAATGTGGACCACCACGTCATTAATGTGGACCACCACGTCATTAATGTGGACCACCACGTCATTAATGTGGACCACCACGTCATTAATGTGGACCACCACGTCATTAATGTGGACCACCACGTCATTAATGTGGACCACCATGTCATTAATGTGGACCACCACGTCATTAATGTGGACCACCACGTCATTAATGTGGACTGCCATGTCATTAATGTGGACCACCACGTCATTAATGTGGACCACCACGTCATTAATGTGGACCACCACGTCATTAATGTGGACCACCACGTCATTAATGTGGACCACCACGTCATTAATGTGGACCACCACGTCATTAATGTGGACCACCATGTCATTAATGTGGACCACCACGTCATTAATGTGGACCACCACGTCATTAATGTGGACCACCACGTCATTAATGTGGACCACCACGTCATTAATGTGGACCACCACGTCATTAATGTGGACCACCACGTCATTAATGTGGACCACCACGTCATTAATGTGGACCACCACGTCATTAATGTGGACCACCACGTCATTAATGTGGACCACCACGTCATTAATGTGGACCACCACGTCATTAATGTGGACCACCATATCATTAATGTGGACCACCACGTCATTAATGTGGACCACCACGTCATTAATGTGGACCACCACGTCATTAATGCGGACCACCATGTCATTAATGTGGACCACCATGTCATTAATGTGGACCACCACGTCATTAATGTGGACCACCACGTCATTAATGTGGACCACCATGTCATTAATGTGGACCACCATGTCATTAATGTGGACCACCACGTCATTAATGTGGACCACCATGTCATTAATGTGGACCACCACGTCATTAATGTGGACCACCACGTCATTAATGTGGACCACCACGTCATTAATGTGGACTGCCATGTCATTAATGTGGACCGCCATGTCATTAATGTGGACCACCACGTCATTAATGTGGACCACCACGTCATTAATGTGGACAGCCATGTCATTAATGTGGACCGCCATGTCATTAATGTGGACTGCCATGTCATTAATGTGGACCACCACGTCATTAATGTGGACCACCACGTCATTAATGTGGACCACCACGTCATTAATGTGGACCACCATGTCATTAATGTGGCCTACAACCTAATTTCTCGCCTTTTTATGTGGTTGGCCACATTATTTGAAGAAGCCTGCCATCTCATTTATGGGGAAACAAAGCATTTTCTGGTTAAATGTGTTTTGTTCTTTCAATTTGGACAGAAAAATGTCCTGCATGCATTTGTTGTCCATCTTTTATTTTGCAATATCTGCTGGCCACCTTCACCATTTGACATGAAATGATACATCAATCTGACAAAGTACATCTTCATCCAAAACTATGCTGATTGTGTGACCAAGGTTTTATTTTCATACACTATTATTTAATCAGCCCTCTGAGGGCGGCCATGATTGCAATGTGGCCCCTGATAAAGACAAGTTTCACACCCAAAATGAAAGAAAGTTTGACATTGTGTGTGTGTGTGTGTGTGTGTGTGTGTGTGTGTACCTTCTTATTCCAGAGCTCCATGTTGGACTTGGCTCGACCGAGGAAGCCAAATTACAGCTTAGGCCGGCACAAGAAGGCCCGTCATGATGTGGAAGTATAATTAGTGCAGGATAGAAGCTGCAGCTGCAAAAGAAGGATGCTCATCCATCCACACGCAGACAAAACAAAGAAGGATGCTCATCCAGACAAAGCCAAGAAGGATGCTCATCCAGACTAAGCAAAGAAGGATGCTCATCCAGACTAAGCAAAGAAGGATGCTCATCCAGACAAAGCAAAGAAGGATGCTCATCCAGACAAAGCCAAGAAGGATGCTCATCCAGACAAAGCCAAGAAGGATGCTCATCCAGACTAAGCAAAGAAGGATGCTCATCCAGACAAAGCCAAGAAGGATGCTCATCCAGACTAAGCAAAGAAGGATGCTCATCCAGACTAAACAAAGAAGGATGCTCATCCAGACTAAGCAAAGAAGGATGCTCATCCAGACTAAGCAAAGAAGGATGCTCATCCAGACTAAGCAAAGAAGGATGCTCATCCAGACTAAGCAAAGAAGGATGCTCATCCAGACTAAACAAAGAAGGATGCTCATCCAGACTAAGCACTTGAAAAGACAGAAGACACCCAAAGCCTTGAGAAGCTTGTGTTGGTTTTATTAATAAAGTGTGTTATGTGCACCAAGTCATGCTCACACCCTTTCAACAACTACAAAAAGGTGCAAAGGAGAAATTGTATTTTTTTTAAGTTTTTTTTTTACCCTCAGCTTTGTCTTCCCCTTGTGTTGAAAGATGGAACCCTGTAAGGAATGAACGGGATTGGTCCAAAAAGACAACAAAGGAGTTTTGACAGCCAAACTGCAGAGAAAGACAATAGAAAAGACATTAAAATGTTGGAAATTTGGTGTTGTTGAGGGGAAAGTTCGAAACGGACAAAAGTGGGTTGAAAGAATTTAAAAGTTGACATTTGACAAGAAAAGGGTGTACCCCGCCTACCGCCCGATTGTAGCTGAGATAGGCTCCAGCACCCCCCGCCTACCGCCCGATTGTAGCTGAGATAGGCTCCAGCACCCCCCGCCTACCGCCCGATTGTAGCTGAGATAGGCTCCAGCACCCCCCGCCACCCCGAAAGGGATAAGCGGTAGAAAATGGATGGATGGAATTTTACAACAAAAACATTGTCTTTTATCGTAACATTAGGACTTTATTCTCCTGACAGTTTGTCACGGTGGAAAACGACATTGAACATTTTTTAATTAAAATTTGATTATTTTCTTTTTTAAGAACTTGTCATTTAACAAAAAACAAACAAACGTCGTAATCTAAGATGTTACACACAAACTTCAAATACATGGTCACGCAAAAAAATACCTGGTAAAATCACGCAGATAACAAATTGAAATCTATCCATATTTGGTCGTTTTATTATTCATTTTTTTTCTTATTTTATTTTTAAAATTCTAACTCTTATCCATATTTTAATGTATTTCTATTTTATTTTTAAAAAGCCTACTCAAACCATATTTTTCTGTATTTTATTTATAAGTCAACATTATCCATATTTTAATGTAACATTATTTGAAATAATTCCAACACTATCCATTTTTTTATGCATTATATTTTTAAAAAGTCCAACATTATCCATATTCTACCATTTTTTTAATGTTTCCTTTAAACATTTCAACTGGATCAACATTTGAATGTATTTTATTTTTAAAAAGTCAAGGCTATCCATATTTGAATGTATTTTATTTAAAAAAATTCCGACACTATCCATATCTGAATGTATTTTATTTTTATGAAGTCAACCCTATCCATATTTTAATATATTTGTATTTATTTTATTTATTACATTTTCATTTATTTAATAAAAAAACAAAAAAATCTAATCTATTAGTATTTAATCAATTTTTAGAGGAATTCAACTCTATGCATTTTTTCAAATTCTTTTCCTATTTTGAATAATTTTATTGTATTTTTAAAGTTTAACTCTATGCATATCTTAGTATATATATAACTTTACGAGAAAAAACTTGTATGTTGCAAATATGAAGTCATAACTTTTATGAGAATTAAATTGTTTTGTCAGGAAAAACTACGAATGAGAAGTCAACGATTTTGGTCTTTATGGATTGTCATTCGTAAAAAAGGATCAACTTTGTTTTGTTTACAAGGAACATGAACGTACAAAAACGACTTTACGACAATAAATATTGTTGTATGGGAAAAAAAAGTTGTCTAGCGTTGTTTTTTTCTTTTGTAATGTTCCCACAAAAACATGGAAAGTTGTCATTTGACAGGAAAACATGGCAAAGTAAGACAATGTCATGTTACCAAGATGACAGAACTTTGAGAGAAAAGTCCAATGTTGCAAATGTGAAGTCGTAAGTTTTACGAGAAAAAGTCATGATTTTACAAGAATAAAGTTTTATCACGAAAAACTAGGAGCAAAATGTGTATTATGATGTTGGCTTATCTTACGTAATGTTTCAACAGAACTTGTCATTTCACAAGAAAAACATCGTAATGAAAACACTTTCATGTTATAAAAAATAAGTTTTAACACAACACCAATAAAACTTGACAATAAAATGTGTATGTTGTAAACATGAAGTCTCATTTTATTTCTTCATTTTATGAGAATTAAGTTTTATCACGAAAAACTAGGAATGAGAAGGATATTTTTCCGATTTTGGTTCCATTTTCGATTCTGCTTGACGATTTGGTTCTTTATGGGTTGTCATTTGTGAAGAAAAAAAAAGGAAGAACAAACGTGTAAATTGGCATCAACCGTGTTTCGCTTACAAGGAACAAAATCACCTGTGCACGTTACCAGGAACAACATCGTGCTGTTTAGGAAAAAAAGTGTCCAAAGATAAAATCAGAACTTTATCAGAAAAAGTCGTCAAGTCCGAAGTTGTAGCTTTTACCCGAAAAAGTTACAAAGTAATAGGAAGTTCAGAATGTTTCAAAGTTGAAGATTACGAAATAAATTGTTATATTTTGAGGATAACGACATAATTGTGTGTGAAAGAAATATCTTTGCTGTTACAAAGATTGAAGTTGATACAAGAATCCACTCAAAACTTAAACGAAATTAAGTTGGAATTATTTTTCAGTGTTAAGAAAAATGTGTCACAAAATTATATTTAAAACATATATATATATATATATATATATATATATATATATATATATATATATATATATATATATATATATACACACACATATATATATATATATATATATATATACACATATATATATATATATATATATATATATATATATATATATATATATATATATATATATATATATATATATATATATATATATATATATATATATATATATAAAGAAAATTAAGTGACTGTCATGGGGAAGAAAAAAAAAGTCATGATTTTACCACAATAAAACCAAACTAAGAAGTAGATTACAACTTTATTCTCATAAATCTCAACACACAATCATTTTCCTTTTCAGCGTGGCCCTAAAATACTCCTTTGTTGTATTATATGTATGTGTGTCTGTGTGTATATATATGTATGTATATACATACATAAATACATATATGTATACATATATACACACATATATATATAAACATACATACACATATATATATATATACATACATATATATACACTACCGTTCAAAAGTTTGGGGTCACCCAAACAATTTAGTGGAATAGCCTTCATTTCTAAGAAGAAGAATAGACTGTGTAGTTTCAGATGAAAGTTCTCTTTTTCTGGCCATTTTGAGCGTTTAATGGAGCCCACAAATGTGATGCTCCAGAAAGTCAATCTGCTCAAAGGAAGGTCAGTTTTGTAGCTTCTGTAACGAGCTAAAGTGTTTTCAGATGTGTGAACATGATTGCACAAGGGTGTTCTAATCATCAATTAGCCTTCTGAGCCAATGAGCAAACACATTGTACCATTAGAACACTGGAGTGATAGTTGCTGGAAATGGGCCTCTATACACCTATGTAGATATTGCACCAAAAAGCAGACATTTGCAGCTAGAATAGTCATTTACCACATTAGCAATGTATAGAGTGTATTTCTGTCAAGTTAAGACTAGTTTAAAGTTATCTTCATTGAAAAGTACAGTGCTTTTCCTTCAAAAATAAGGACATTTACATGTGACCCCAAACTTTTGAACGCTAGTGTATATATACATACATATTATATATATACATACATATAAATACACATATATATATACACATACATATATACACATATATACATACATATATATAAATATCTACTGTATACACAATATATATATACATATATATGTGTAGAGCATATATATATATTTGTATAACATGTACTTTGTTGTTGTAACAAACGTCCAAGATGGAGAAAAATCATGGCTATGAAGGTGGACTAAAATAAAAAATTGACCAATCCAATCAGCTGTGCGGCGGCGAGGTCATGTGATCTTTTCTTGTGTTATGAAAACTGGAGTTGTGTAGACATGAAATGAGAGTCAATGGAAAGTGAAAGTTGTCACATTGAAACTTTTGTTTTCCTCAAGGCACGTTTGCAACTGTGTCAAAAATACTTCCGGCTTTTTCTCTTTTGTTCCAAAGATTGATACAAACATGTTATGTTCCCTTAATGAAACCGGATTAGCTTACGCTGTGTCTGTGTGTGTGTGTGTGTGTGTGTGTGTGTGTGTGTGTGTGTGTGTGTGTGTTGGGGTCAGCAGAAATTGTCTAGAAAGAATAAAGTGGGCATGCTTTCTTTGTGTGTGAGAGAAAAGGCAGATTGGGCATTAAAACAGGCCGGAGTGGTCTGGAATATCCATACTATTATGATGTATTGTACATTAGAAAGGAGGCGGGGCCTGGCGAGATGATGCACCTCAGTGGTCTTTCTTGGAAGAAATATGTCAGGATAAATACTGTACATGGTGTCAGTAACTTCACCAGCAAAGACGAAGAAGAAGAAGAAGAAGAAGGCGATTGGTTCAAACCTGAGAGCAAACATTATTGATAAGTTTGACCAGGTGGACATGAAATGAATCAAGCATGAAATAATAAAGATGATTACTACTGAAAGGATCATGCTGAGGTGGAGTTAGGCATCCTTTTTTTTCCTGGCTTTATCATCACTGACTGGATGTTACAATACAACTTTTTTCTCCATAAGCAACTTCAAACTTCATGAAATGTTTCGCCATCAACAAAGAAACCCGCTTCAGTGGTTAATATTTCATGTATCAAGTTCAATTAAATATGTTATTAATAAATGACAAGCGGTAGAAATCGGATGGAATTAAAATCACTTTACATTTGATTTTATTTGAAATTATTACACATTTTAGGTTCTTTTATTTCTTCATGTTTTTATATTAATAATCCTAAACATATTCTGTTTAAGTTATTTTATGTTTTTGTAATATAATGCTAGAAATGTTTGTTTGCTGGATTGTGTAAAAATAAAATAAATATATTACGTACTTATTTTGCCATAAATAAATAAAAAGAGGGGGAAAGGACATCAAATAAATAAAAATACATTTAAGCATCAACAGAGCTGGAATTTTTCTTATGAAATAAAAAATACATTAAAACATGGCCAATCCAATTTAAACAAAATATACTAAAATATGCAAAGAGTTAAATTTTAGAAATACAATACAATAATTTGAAAAAATGCATAGAGTTGAATTCCTCTAAAAATGGATTAAATACTAGTAGATTAGATTTTTTGTTTTTTTATTAAATAAATGAAAATTTAATAAATAAAATAAATACAAATATATTAAAATAGGGTTGACTTCATAAAAATAAAATACATTCAGATATGGATAGTGTCGGGATTTTTTTTTAAATAAAATACATTCAAACATGGATAGCCTTGACTTTTTAAAAATAAAATACATTCAAATGTTGATCCAGTTGAAGTGTTTAAAGGAAACATTAAAAAGTGGTAGAATATGGATAATGTTGGACTTTTTAAAAATAAAATGCATTAAAAAATAGATAGTGTTGGAATTATTTCAAATAATGTTACATTAAAATATGGATAATGTTGACTTATAAATAAAATACAGAAACATATGGTTTGAGTTGGCTTTTTAAAAATAAAATGGAAATACATAAAAATTTGAAAAAAAGTTTTTAAAAATAAAATAGACGTTGTTGACTTTTTAAAATAAAAATACATTAAAATATGGAGAGTTGGAATTTTAAAAATAAAATAAGAAAAAAATTAATAATAAAACGACCAAATATGGATAGATTTCAATTTGTAAAATTAAATAAATGAAAATATATTAAAATATGGAAAATGTTGGAATGTTTTGAATAAAATAAATAAAACTACATTAAAATATGGATTGAGATGACTTTTTACACATGAAATCCATTTAAAAAAAATGGATAGTGTTGGAATATATAAAACAATATATACATTAAAATATGGATACAGTTGGAATTTTAAAAATAAAATAATAAAAAAATAAAAAATAAAACAACCAAATATGGGTAGATTTGAATTTGTATAATTAAATAAATGAAAATATATTAAAATATGAAAAATGTTGGAATGGTTTGAATAAAATAAATAAAACTACATTAAAAAATATGGATTGAGATGACTTTTTACACATGAAATACATTTTAAAAAATGGATAGTGTTGGAACTTATTAAAAAAATATACAATAAAATATGGACAGCCTTGACTTTTTAAAAATAAAATACATTCAAATATTGACAGAGATGGAATTTTAAAAAAAGTAATAAATGAGAATGTGTTAGAATGTTGATAGTGTTGGACGTTTTACAAACAAAATACATTACAATATAGATTGAGACGGCTTAAAAAAAAACCTAATATGGATATAGTTGACTTTTTGAAAATAAAAAATTCTTAAAAATATGGATGTAGCTGACTTTTTAAAAATAAAATAAATACATCAAAATATGAAGAGTTGACTTTTTAAAAATATATACATTAAAGTATGGATGATGTAGTTGACTTTTTAAATAAAAACACATTAAAATATGTATACAATTGGAATTATAAAAATAAAAATATGCGTAGAGTTGAATTTGTAAAAAAAAAAAAAAAAGGTTGAAAAACGGTTAGATTTTAATTTTTAAAGGTTTTTTGAACAAATACATTCAAATATCGATTGTCGAAATCTTTTTTAAACAAAATTATTGAAAATATGTCAGAATATGGATAGTGTTTGAGTATTGAAAAATAAAATATGGATAGAAATTGGAAATATTTGTAAGGCCATTTGATGTTAACTGAGAAGGGAGGAAATAACGCAAGCTGGACTTGATGAACAGATTCACATGTTTGCTGGTAATGTTCAAGGGAAAGTACCAATGATTGTCACACACACACTACGTGTGGCCAAATTATTCTCTGCATTTGACCCATCACCCTTGATCAGCCCCTGGGAGGTGAGGGGAGCAGTGAGCAGCAGCTTTTGGCGATTTAACCCCCAATTCCAAGCCTTGATGCTGAGTGCCAAGCAGGGAGGTAATGGCTCCCATTTTTATAGTCTTTGGTATGACTCGGCCGGGGTTCGAACTCACGACCTACCCACCTCAGGGCGGGCACTCTAACCACTAGGCCACTGAGTAGGTTGATGTTGGGGGAAACATGGATTGTTGTGCAATTGAAGCTTTGCCAGGAGAAGAACTGAGTAGGAGCAGCATGATCCTTTCAGACTGCAGACACAAGAAGACATTTTGTTTTGGCGTGATGATGATGATGATGATGATGGTGATGGTGATGGTGATGGCTTGTAGAAAACATCCTCCTGTTCTTCAAGTTATGAAAAATATCTTCTCCCGCGTGTGGACCAAAGTTTCTGCTAATCCCTTGGAAAAATAGACATCCATGCTTCATGCTTGGCTTCCTGCTGGAATGTTCTCCATGAGGAGCAGAAGCGGAGAAAAAAGGGAAAGTGCTGGAATGAGATTTGGCAAAGCAGCATCTTCTGATGTCCTAGATGGACTTCCTCCTCCTCATCAGCTGCCGGTCGTCCGTCAAGCTGCGGAGGCCCGGCGACAGCGAGCTGACGGGCGAGGGGAAGAAGCTGTTCTTCAGCGTGCTGGGCGAGATCTCCTCCATCTTGTAGGAGATGGCGTGGAAGTAGTGACCGGGGCACAGCGAGTTCCGGTGGGAGAAGTCGTGCGAGTTGTAGCACATGCAGGAGCACACCGAGTGCAGGTCGCTGGTCTCCTGGCGGCGAGGCTGGCGCCGCCGCCGCCCTCGCTGCAGGGACTCGTCCTGGACGCGGACCATCGTGCTGCTCCGGTTCCCGGCCAGCGAGGCTCGCTCCTCGGCGTCGCGCCGCTCGTCCTCGCTGTTCATGGTCAAGAAGCGCAGCACCACCAGGTTGAGGAAGGCGCCGATGACGGTGAGGCCCACCAGGATGTACATGAAGCTGAAGGCCACGTAGAGCGGCTTCTTCTGGAGCGCCCTGTTCTTCTGCAGCGCCACAAAGTCCCCGAAGCCGATGGTGGTCAGCGTGATGAAGCAGTAGTAGTACGACTGGAAGAAGCTCCAGTCCTCGTAGTGCGAGAAGGCGGCGGCGCCGATGCACAGCGTGCCCACGCAGGAGAAGAAGCCCACGGTCACCATGTTCTCCATGGAGACGTCGGTGGCGCTCATGCCGCAGCACTTCTTGATGCGCTTCAGCAGGGACTTGACGAAGGTGTTCATGCGCTCGCCCAGGCTCTGGAACATGACCAGGGTCAGGGGGATGCCCAGCACGGCGTAGAACATGCAGAAGGCCTTGCCCGCGTCCGTGCCTGGCGCCGCGTGGCCGTAGCCTGCAAGCAAAGAGAACAACTTCAGGACTTTTGTTGACGGCCATGTCTGCCAAAAAGGAATATAGTGAATTGGCACAGTGGGGTGAGGAGCCTTATCTAATTACTTTGTGAGCCACTGACGCTTTTAGCTAATTAAACTTTAGCTGCTGACTCACACACACACACACACACACACACACACACACACACACACACACACACACCTGGGGCGGTCCTAATAGTTTCACAACCCTAAATGACACTAGCAGCGCCCCCTAGGGCAGTGTTTTTCAACCACTGTGCTGTGAGATACAGTCTGGTGTGCCGTGGGAGATGATCTAATTTCGCTTATTTGGGTTAAAAATATTTTTTGCAAAGCAGTAATTATAGTCTGCAAATGATGTGTTGTTGTTGAGTGTCTGTACTGTCTGGAAAACGGCAGACTTACCAGGTTATACTCCTCCATATCAGTAGGTGGCAGCAGGTAGCTAATTGCTTTGTAGATGTGGGAAACAGTGGGAGGCAGAGTGCAGGTAAAAAGGTGTCTAATGCTTAAACTAAAAATAAACAAAAGGTGAGTGCCCCTAAGAAAAGGCATTCAAGCTTAGGGAAGGCTATGCAGAATGAACCTAAAACTGAACTGGCTACAAAGTAAACAAAAACAGAATGCTGGACGACAGCAAAGACTTACTGTGGAGCAAAGACGGCGTCCACAATGTACATCCGAACATGACATGACAATCAACAATGTCCCCACAAAGAAGGATAAAAACAACTGAAATATTCTTGATTGCTAAAACAAAGTAGATGCGGGGAATATCGCTCAAAGGAAGACATGAAACTGCTAAAAGAAAATACCAAAAGAGAAAAAGCCACCAAAATAGGAGCGCAAGACAAGAACTAAAATATTACACACAGGAAAACAGCAAACAACTCAAAATAAGTCAGGGTGTGATGTGACAGGTGGTGACAGTACACCTACTTTGAGACAAGACCTATATTGATACAGTACACCTACTTTGAGACAAGACCTATATTGATACAGTACACCTACTTTGAGACAAGACCTATATTGATACAGTACATCTACTTTGAGACAAGACCTATATTGATACAGTACACCTACTTTGAGACAAGACCTATATTGATACAGTACATCTACTTTGAGACAAGACCTATTTTGATACAGTACACCTACTTTGAGACAAGACCTATATTGATACAGTACATCTACTTTGAGACAAGACCTATATTGATACAGTACATCTACTTTGAGACAAGACCTATATTGATACAGTACACCTACTTTGAGACAAGACCTATATTGATACAGTACACCTACTTTGAGATAAGACCTATATTGATACAGTACATCTACTTTGAGACAAGACCTATATTGATACAGTACATCTACTTTGAGACAAGACCTATATTGATACAGTACACCTACTTTGAGACAAGACCTATATTGATACAGTACACCTACTTTGAGACAAGACCTATATTGATACAGTACACCTACTTTGAGACAAGACCTATATTGATACAGTACATCTACTTTGAGACAAGACCTATATTGATACAGTACATCTACTTTGAGACAAGACCTATATTGATACAGTACACCTACTTTGAAACAAGAGCTGTATTGATACAGTACATCTACTTTGAGACAAGACCTATATTGATACAGTACACCTACTTTGAAACAAGAGCTGTATTGATACAGTACACCTACTTTGAGACAAGAACTATATTGATACAGTACACCTACTTTGAGACAAGAACTATATTGATACAGTACACCTACTTTGAGACAGGACCTATATTGATACAGTACACCTACTTTGAGACAAGACCTATATTGATACAGTACACCTACTTTGAGACAAGAGCTATATTGATACAGTACACCTACTTTGAGACAAGACCTATTTTGATACAGTACACCTACTTTGAGACAAGACCTATATTGATACAGTACACCTACTTTGAGACAAGACCTATATTGATACAGTACATCTACTTTGAGACAAGACCTATATTGATACAGTACATCTACTTTGAGACAAGAGCTATATTGATACAGTACATCTACTTTGAGACAAGACCTATATTGATACAGTACATCTACTTTGAGACAAGACCTATATTGATACAGTACACCTACTTTGAGACAAGACCTATATTGATACAGTACATCTACTTTGAGACAAGACCTATATTGATACAGTACACCTACTTTGAGACAAGACCTATATTGATACAGTACACCTACTTTGAGACAAGACCTATATTGATACAGTACATCTACTTTGAGACAAGACCTATATTGATACAGTACACCTACTTTGAGACAAGACCTATATTGATACAGTACACCTACTTTGAGACAAGACCTATATTGATACAGTACATCTACTTTGAGACAAGACCTATATTGATACAGTACACCTACTTTGAGACAAGACCTATATTGATACAGTACACCTACTTTGAGACAAGACCTATATTGATACAGTACATCTACTTTGAGACAAGACCTATATTGATACAGTACATCTACTTTGAGACAAGACCTATATTGATACAGTGCACCTACTTTGAGCTATAGTGATGCATTCTTGGTTATGCTTTAAAGTCATATCCAACATAATATCAACATCGGTTTTGCTGGTTGTGTGTCTCCACATTTTTTCCAATGAAAAAAATGTGCCTTGGCTGAAAAAAGGTTGAAAAAGACTGCCCTAGGGTTGTGGTCAGTACACTTGCTAGCACGCATGTATCGTCGCCACGTTGCACTTCAAACATCGCGGCTTCACCACGTCGCTTTTTTGGCCAACATGTTGTGTTGTTTACGTCTCTGATGAGTTACAGTGCAGTAGTTTGTATTATTTGTGGCCATGGATTAAGATGTTCATCTAGACGTGCTTCCGCTTCCGGCTCAAGGGTGAACGATGCCGACAACAACAGGGCAGCTAAGGTCGGCGCCATTATCGCCGCGACAATCAAGGTGACAAATGTTTGGCAGGACAACTTTTTAGTAGCATGTAGCATGCTAATACTTTCCACCTCAACGCGGAGTGGAATGCATAGGGAGTCCCACTTCCTTCTGTTCCAGGATTAAAGACTACGAATACACCCTGGATTTTTATCTTTGCAAATACACACACATTGTATCTTCAAAAGGTTTCGATGGTGAGGGGAGGTGCCAGGCGTGTGTGTGTGTGTGTGTGTACGTCTCCGTTAAAGACACACAATTAAGTTTTGATGGACAACGGCCAAACAACTCCACCAGGGAAGACAAAAGCATGTGTGTCTATGTAGCACTTGGCTTGACTGGAATCACCTCCACCACCCCCTCCACGAAGGCGTGCTCCACAACCCCACAGCCATACTTCACCCTTCTCACGCCAACCCCTTACACGCCCTTCAGTAGTTCGTCCCAGCTCTGACGCTGCTCACTCCCCCTCCCCCTTACGGCAAACCCCGCCTCGCCCTGACAGCAGTCCTGAATATTTCTGATACAGAAAAGGGTTCAGCAGTAGACCACATTATCAGCTGGGCCCAAGGTTGCCTACATCAAATGATGGCACCTTCTACATTCCTGTTGTGACTACCAAGAGAGTAAACATTGGGACACTTAGCCACCCTGCTAACCTAAACAATCTCATTCCTATTCTCTCCAAACCAAAGCCAACATGGAAGCCTGTCAATAACACCATCAGGATGGGTCTGCTCAATGTCAGGTCTCTGAATAACAAATCATTTTTAGTCAATGATTTTATTACCACTTCTAAACTTGACTTTATGTTTTTAACGGAAACATGGCTGGAACAAAATAACAGTGCAAGCATTCTGATGGAGACAGCAACCCCCAACTATAACGTCATTGATATATGTAGATCGGGGAAAAGAGGTGCTGCTATATTTTAAAACATGTTTCAGGGGAAACACATGTCACTTGGTGATTTGACATCATTTGAATACCTGTGTGCTGTGTTGAAATGCTCTCCCAAAATTCTCCTGTTAATTATCTACAGGCCACCTAAATATTCTGCACATTTTTTCGATGATTTTACTGAATAATTGTCTAGCATCTCCACTGACTTTGACTGCCTGGTTATAACTGGTGATTTATATTTTCATATTGACGATTTGAATGACAGGGGCGCAAAATAACTTTGAAGTGTCTCAACATGTGAAAGAGGCTACTCATTGTAAGGGACACACTCTGGACCTGATTATCACAAAAGGTCTCAATGTTTCTGATGCTCTTGTGATTGATCCTTCATTGTCTGATCATTTAAGTGTTTTCTTGAATATTTCTGTAATTCCGGACACACAAACAGAATCAAAGAATGTCAAAAAGCGGTACATAAATGAACATGCTAATGTCCCCTTTAAAAAGGCCATCTCCTCACTACCACCTCTAAACCCATGTCATGCTGATGATCTTGTAAGCAACTTTAATTCCAAAATTGTGAATATCATAGATATCATTGCACCTGTTACAGTTAAAACTATTTCTGACAAGCAAAAGGCACCCTGGAGAAAATCTGCTGCTGTAACAGCCCAGAGAAGAGAGTGCAGGAAGGCTGAATGAATCTGGCGGAATACAAACTTCATATTCACCATGACATCTATATAGAGAGCCTCCAGGCCTACAATTTAGTCTTAAAAAGTGCTAGAGAAACATTATTCTCCAATATCATAAACA
Organism: Entelurus aequoreus; assembly: GCF_033978785.1. Classification (NCBI taxonomy): domain Eukaryota; kingdom Metazoa; phylum Chordata; class Actinopteri; order Syngnathiformes; family Syngnathidae; genus Entelurus; species Entelurus aequoreus. The sequence goes on along the minus strand of NC_084750.1, from coordinate 8,978,298 downwards.
GCAACACTAATACGGACAAAACCCTATTCGCAACCGTTGACAGACTGACCAACCCCCCAACACAAATACCAGCCCAACTCCATTCCACGCAGAAATGCAATGAGTTTGCATTCTTTTATACTGATAAAATTGAAGGCATCAGACACGCCATCAACATCTCAAGCAAAAAAGTTGGATCATCAACCCATTTAGGCAAAAGTAACACAGCAATGATGGCAAGCTTTAATGCCATAGACTCTAAAACTCTAGTGGAAACAGTGACAGCTCTAAAGTCATCCACCTGCTGCCTTCATGTTTTACCTACCAACTTCTTTAAGAATGTTTTTGACTGCCTATCAACAGACGTCTTGTAAATAGTTCATAATTCTATTCAATCGGGCAATTTCCCGAAGGCTTTCAAAACGGCAGTCATTAAACCTCTTCTAAAAAAGCGGAGCCTAGATGCCTCTGTTATCAACAACTACAGACCAATTTCAAATCTACCATTCATAAGTAAAATCATTGAGGAAGTTGTCCTCCAACAACTAAATCACTTCTTGGCTGCCACAACAACTTCCAGTCAGGATTTGGACCTCTTCATAGCACAGAGACGGCCCTTCTTCAAGTTATAAATGACATCCGTCTAAACACAGACTCTGGCAAAACTTCAGTATTAATGCTTTTGGACCTCAGTGCTGCATTTGACATTGTCCACCACTCAATACTTTTGGACAGGTTGGAAAACTGGGTGGGGATCTCAGGCACAGTTTTAAGCTGGTTCAAGTCATATCTACAAGATAGGAACTATTTAGTTTCCATTGGTGACCAACCAACGTAACGTGTGGAGTCCCCCAAGGTTCAATCTTGGGGCCGACTTTATTTAACATCTATATGCTCCCACTAGGACAAATCATGCAAAATAATAACATTGACCATCATTGCTATGCCGATGACACCCAAATCTATGTAGCGCTATCACCAAATGACTATCGCCCCATAGATCTTCTGTGCTAGTGCATTGAGCAAGTCAAACACTGGACGTGCCAACATGTCCTACAACTAAATGAAGATAAAACTGAGATAATTGTTTTTGGTGCTAAAAAAGAAAGGTTTAAAGTCGTCCAACACCTTCAATCACTGTCCCTGAAAACCTCAAATAAAGCCAGGAATCTTGGGGTTATTTTAGATTCTGATTTACATTTGGACAGTCACATCAAATCAGTAACAAAATCGGCCTACTATCACCTCAAAAATGTAACAAGACTTAGAGGGCTCATGTCAGCTCAAGACTTAGAAAAACTTGTACATGCCTTTATTACCAGTAGGCTAGACTATTGTAATGGTCTCCTTGCAGGTCTTCCCAAAAAAAGTGTCAGGCAGCTACAGCTTGTTCAGAACGCTGCTGCTAGAGTTCTAACAAAGACCAAAACATGGGAGCACATTACAGCAATTCTTAAATCCTTCCATTGGCTCCCTGTACATCAGAGAATTGATCTGCTCACATATAAATCACTACATGGTCTAGTATATCACTGATATGCTCCCACTATATAAGCCCTCTAGATCACTAAGATCTTCTGAGACCAGATCTGTTAGCGGGTCCCAGAGTAAAGTCCAATCAAGGGAGAGCATCATTCAGTCACTATGCAACAAATAGCTGGAATAAACTTCCTGACTTTCCCCAACTCTGACTACTTTTAAAACTAGACTGAAGACTTTTATGTTCACCTTAGCTTTCAGCTAGATCTTTTAATCTTTTAACTTTTAACGTCCGCACTGTTTTTATTGTCATTGTCTGCATTTGAATTTTGCTTTTATTTTCTTTCATTTCACTTTGTTGTCTGTGAAGCACTTTGAGTCTGCCTTGTGTATGAAAAGTGCTCTACAAATAAAGCTGCCTTGCCTTATATCTTTACAAATGAATGTATAATATTTGTATGCAATCTATTTGGTGTCTTGTGATGACTCAATTATGTGTTGTGTTTGCTTTTTCACACAGGTGCTTTTGTGCCCTTTGTGTGCACTGGTGAAGCCTGTGTGTGTGTGTGTGTGTGTGTGTGTGTGTGTGTGTGTGTGTGTGTGTGTGTGTGTGTGCGTGTGTGCGTGTGTGCGTGTGTGTGTGTGTGTGTGTGTGTGTGTGTGTGTGTGTGACATGTAGGATCATTACATCATGGACATGGCTGCAGCGACGTCTACAAATATTAGGGGATGACAAAGTGGAACATATTCATATTTGTAATGGTAGATAAAAAGTGATGTAAACAACAAGCACTCCAACAAAGCTGAATTAAAAACAGTTACTTTTAGTTGCTTCCAAGTGTCCAGCAAACTATCTCTTGTGGACATCTGAATGAAACTAACAAAAACATTTTTCATTACAAAGATCAAATTTACTAGCGCAAAATTGTTCTAAAATGTTATTGTTTTTAAACCTCTCAGCGGATTAGCGCCACAATATACCGTAATTTCCGGACTATAAGCCGCTACTTTTTCCCCTGGTTCTGGTCCCTGCGGCTTATACAAGGGTGCGGCTTATTTACGGCCTGTTCTTCTCCGACACCGACAAAGAGGATTTGGGTGGTTTTAGTACGCAGGAGGAAGACGATGACACAATGATTAACGACTGACTTTTCATATACCGGTAGGCTGGTTATTTTGATAACGTACATGCGAGCACTTTGTATTACTTTGCAGAGTTGTATTATTTGTACTCTGCACGAATGCTGTTCGCCATGTCAAAGATGTGAAAGTTTGATTGAATGATTGAAAGATTTATTGTTAATAAATGGGACGCTTTGCGTTCCCAAACAGTCATCTCTGTCCCGACAATCCCCTCCGTGGTAGCAGGAACCCCTATATACTACGCTAATTACACATCAAAACCCTGCGGCTTATACAAGGGTGCGGCTTATATATGGAGCAATCTGTATTTTCCCCTAAATTTAGCTGGTGCGGCTTATAGTCAGGTGCGGCTTATAGTCCGGAAATTACGGTATGTCAGACCTTTTCAGAATCTGTGAGGTCATCTGATCAATTTCTCCTTGTGGTCCCAATAACCCGCTTAAAATCCAGAGGAGATTGTGATTTTTTTCTGTGGCTCCGAAACAATCCGCCTCTTTAATGATTTTTAAATCACATTTTAAAACATATTTTTACTCCTTGTCTTTTGAACCAGTCCATTTTAATGTATTATTTTAGGCAAGGCAAGGCAAGGCAACTTTATTTGTATAGCGCTTTTCATACACAAGGCAGACTCAAAGTGCTTCACAGACAACAAAGTGAAATGAAAGAAAATAAAAGCAAAATTAAAATGCAGACAATAAAAATAAAAACAGTGCAGACGTTAAAAGTTAAAAGATTAAAAGATTTAGCTGAAAGCTAAGGTGAACATAAAAGTCTTCAGTCTAGTTTTAAAAGTAGTGAGAGTTGGGGAGAGTCTGACATCTTCAGGAAGTTTATTCCAGCTATGTGTTGCATAGTGACTGAATGATGATCTCCCTTGATTTGAGTTTACTCTTGGAACCGCTAACAGATTGGTCTCAGAAGATCTTAGTGATCTAGAGGGCGTATATAGTGGGAGCATATCAGTGATATACTTGGGCCCTAGACCATGTAGTGATTTATATGTGAGCAGGAGGATTTTGAAATATATTCTCTGATGTACAGGGAGCCAATGTAAGGATTTAAGAATTGGTGTAATGTGCTCACATTTTTTGGTCTTTGTTAGAACTCTAGCAGCAGCGTTCTGAACAAGCTGTAGCTGCCTGACAGTTTTTTTTGGGAAGACCTGCAAGGAGACCATTACAATAGTCTAGCCTACTGGTAATAAAGGCATGTACAAGTTTTTCTAAGTCTTGAGCTGACATGAGCCCTCTAAGTCTTTTTACATTTTTGAGGTGATAGTAGGCCGATTTTGTTACTGATTTGATGTGACTGTCCAAATGTAAATCAGAATCTAAAATAACCCCAAGATTCCTGGCTTTATTTGAGGTTTTCAGGGACAGTGATTGAAGGTGTTGGATGACTTTAAACCTTTCTTTTTTAGCACCAAAAACAATTATCTCAGTTTTATCTTCATTTAGTTGTAGGAAATTTTGGCACATCCAGTGTTTGACTTGCTCAATGCACTGGCACAGAAGATCTATGGGGCGATAGTCATTTGGTGATAGCGCTACATAGATTTGGGTGTCATCGGCATAGCAATGATGGTCAATGTTATTATTTTGCATGATTTGTCCTAGTGGGAGCATATAGATGTTAAATAAAGTCGGCCCCAAGATTGAACCTTGGGGGACTCCACACGTTACGTTGGTTGGTTCTGATACAAAGTCACCAATGGAAACAAAATAGTTCCTATCTTGTAGATATGACTTGAACCAGCTTAAAACTGTGCCTGAGATCCCCACCCAGTTTTCCAACCTGTCCAAAAGTATTGAGTGGTCGACAGTGTCAAATGCAGCACTGAGGTCCAAAAGCATTAATACTGAAGTTTTGCCAGAGTCTGTGTTTAGACGGATGTCATTTATAACTTTAAGAAGGGCCGTCTCTGTGCTATGAAGAGGTCGAAATCCTGACTGGAAGTTGTTGTGGCAGCCAGTAGAAGCCAAGAAGTGATTTAGTTGTTGGAGGACAACTTTCTCAATTATTTTACTTATGAATGGTAGATTTGAAATTGGTCTGTAGTTGTTGATAACAGAGGCATCTAGGCTCTGCTTTTTTAGAAGAGGTTTAATGACTGCAGTTTTGAAAGCCTTCGGGAAATTGCCCGATTTAATAGAATTATTAACTATTTGCAAGATGTCTGTTGATAGGCAGTCAAAAACATTCTTAAAGAAGTTGGTAGGTAAAACATCAAGGCAGCAGGTGGATGACTTTAGAGCTGTCACCGTTTCCACTAGAGTTTTAGAGTCTATGGCATTAAAGCTTGCCATCATTGCTGTGTTACTTTTGCCTAAATGGGGTGGTGATCCAACTTTTTTACTTGAGATATTGATGGTGCGTCTGATGCCTTCAATTTTATCAGTATAAAAGAATGCAAAGTCATTGCATTTCTGCGTGGAATGGAGTTCGGCTGGTATTTGTGTTGGGGGTTTAGTCAGTCTGTCAACGATTGTGAATAGGGTTTTGGCCTTATTTGTGTTGCTGTTTATGATATTGGAGAAGAATGTTTCTCTAGCACTTTTTAAGACTAAATTGTAGGCCTGGAGGCTCTCTTTATAGATGTCATGGTGAATATGAAGTTTTGTATTCCGCCAGATTCGTTCAGCCTTCCTGCACTCTCTTCTCTGGGCTGTTACAGCAGCAGATTTTCTCCAGGGTGCCTTTTGCTTGCCAGAAATCGTTTTAACTGTAACAGGTGCAATGATATCTATGATATTCACAATTTTGGAATTAAAGTTGCTTACAAGATCATCAGCATGACATGGGTTTAGAGGTGGTAGTGAGGAGATGGCGTTTTTAAAGAGGACATTAGCATGTTCATTTATGTACCGCTTTTTGACATTCTTTGATTCTGTTTGTGTGTCCGGAATTACAGAAATATTAAAGAAAACACAGAAATGATCAGACAATGAAGGATCAATCACAAGAACATCAGAAACATTGAGACCTTTTGTGATAATCAGGTCCAGGGTGTGTCCCTTATAATGTGTAGCCTCTTTCACATGTTGAGACAGTTCAAATGTGTCTAAAATAGTAAAAAGTTCTTTTGCGCCCTTGTCATTTAAATCGTCAATATGAAAATTAAAATCACCAGTTATAACCAGGCAGTCAAAGTCAGTGGAGATGCTAGACAATAGTTCAGTAAAATCATCAAAAAAATTTGCAGAATATTTAGGTGGCCTGTAGATAATTAACAAGAGAATTTTGGGAGAGCATTTCAACACAGCACACAGCTATTCAAATGATGTAAACTCACCGAGTGACATCTGTTTCCCCTGAAACATGTTTTTAAATATAGCAGCAACCCCTCCACCTCTTTTCCCCGATCTACATATATCAATGAAGTTATAGTTGGGGGGTGCTGTCTCGATCAGAATGCTTGCACTGTTATTTTGTTCCAGCCATGTTTCAGTTAAAAACATAAAGTCAAGTTTAGAAGTGCTAATAAAATCATTGACTAAAAATGATTTGCTATTCAGAGACCTGACATTGAGCAGACCCATCCTGATGGTGTTATTGACAGGCTTCGATGTTGGCTTTGATTTGGAGATAATAGGAATGAGATTGTTTAGGTTAGCAGGGTGGCTAAGTTTCCCAATGTTTACTCTCTTGGTAGTCACAACAGGGATGTAGAAGGTGCCATGATTTGATGTAGGCAACCTTGGGCCCAGCTGATAATGTGGTCTACTGCTGAACCCTTTTCTGTATCAGAAATATTCAGGACTGCTTAGTTAATTTATTATGTTTTTTGTTTTTTTACACTTGACTGTCCTTAGTTTTACCCTGCCTCTAAATGTGTTTTCACTTTCTGTGAAACTACAAGTGCTGTATTAATAAAGTGGATTGTTTTAAGTCATTTGTATTAATGTCCCAATCCCAGCAAACAAAAGCATGGGGATTCTACAGTAGGGACGTGATTCATATGGCCCCATTCCTGGGTGGATCTCGCATGAGAGGAAGGGGGCGGAGGGGGTTTAATCATTTTACAATACAGTCTGCTGAAAATGATGGAAAGTGCCACTCTACATAGCTACTGGCGCTGCGGTAAAAGTTAGAATTGCCGCAGAACACATTTTAAGATATTAAACACTCTACTGCCATCTGGCGGCTAAAGTCCATAGTTCACGCCACAATTCGTCACGTTTCCTGTGTCAGGTCAACCGTGACAAACAGGACCATGTGAATCCCCTTCCTACTGTAGGTTGGACATTTCCTCTGTTTTAGTCAAGTCATTTAAAAAAGGTAAACATGCTAGGCTATAGGCTACTAGGAGCTAGCAGCTACACAACTGCTGAGCACATAACAGCACACAAGCTAGACATACGTAATAGTCGTCACACATGTGTCAATCAATCAATCAATCAATCAATGTTTATTTATATAGCCCTAAATCACAAGTGTCTCAAAGGGCTGTCATGTTGTTCATCGCAATGGAAGGATTGGGTCGGGCTGTGGGAACACAGATTGTGGCCATTTGTGATTTGAATCGCAAAATGGATCTCATCTTGGAGAAGCTTGCTGAGAAGGAAGAATTAAATTGAACTTGAGAGATCCAGCACGGACACACAGAGAGCAGGAATGTCATTGTTTTGACTGCTCGGAGAAAACAACATCTTAATCTACAATTTGACTCCCTCGAATGGCCTTGATGCTATCAAGATCAGGCTGTTCTGAAGAACTCTCCTGAGGACTCCTCAACGATGGACGCTTTTGACCTTCCTTTTTTTCAATAACACCTGGTGTCGAACTTTCAGATCGGCCCCAGTCCACAAAAACATTTCAACATCTCCCCCAAGTTAATTGGGCATACATGCACGCACCCGCCCCTCCCCCAATCAACGCCTTCACCACTCCTTAATTCCTCTTAAGGGTTGTGGACGGCTGAGTAGCGCTTTATAGCGGCAGCCGGCCTCCAGGGCCCCAAATCCCCCCCGCCCCCCTCTGTTGCGAGTTGTTGTGATTACATATATCATGTTTATGTGTGCTTTGCTATGTGAGGTTTTTTCCTTGGACTCAGTCTGGACCCCTCCCGAGGGTCCAGCCTTAGACTGATACTTTTTTTACTCTTCCCCCTTTCCCAATGTCACCTTTTTCCCACCTTTTTTAAGGCGCGCCGGAAGTGGCTGATCCGTTGGCGGTCCCGTCTTGTCCCCCTTGTAACGTATGTCTGCTCTTAGTGGGACTGTGCCGAAAATTAAATTTCAGTTCTTATGTGTCTTGTACATGTTAAAGAATGGACAATAATAAAACATCTTGAATATTAACATGTGTCATATTACTTACACATACAAAGTCTCCAAGGCAGAAGTGTGTTAGAAAGTATCCAGTATCAATCGTCTCATCATTCAACTTACTGTCTAAAGAACTACTGTGGCCACTAGGAGTCGGCAAAAAAAAAACAATTGCCACCCCACTTCAGCTTCAAGACAGCATACGTCCACTATCAACCAGTTAGCGTTTTCCATACCTAGCATTGTTCTCTGTTTGACTCATTTCCCTTGATCAAACCTTTTCTAACATTCCACACTACTATATGATACAAGTACGTATGATTCCTGCTGATATCGTATCTGACTACTATGGGGATTGATCAACACTCAAGGCTCCGATATCGGTGTGTTTGGGGTTTTAAAAGAAGGTCACCTTGCTAGCAGTACATCTCAGGTAAATAGGAAGTTATTGCAGTGGAAAAAGGTGCTAAAGTGTACCTTTATTCCTTACAATCCATAGTAGGGTGCAGTAAGTGGGCATGCTATGATCTGTGGTGATACAGGCCTCCACATTGATAGAAAATAACAACATTTTGCAGCAGATATCTGAGAGCGCCCCCTATGGTCCACACCACTGTTGCACGCGTGCACAAGGACTGTGTGAGTCAAGGTTTGTTTGGCTGCTTCTTCACTTCACAAGCACTTATTTGGAGCATCTTCCCACTCCCACACCGCCATGCAGGCACACATTGGACGTTGAGTCATTGATGCTGAATTGAAAGTGACACGGCACGGGAAGGGCAAACCCCATTATGATATTAGAATACCATACACTTATCTCACACTGAGAACGGCCAATGGTGCTAAGGAATAAATCAACTGGCAAAGTGAGATTTCATTGGTGCCACAAGACAAACGGCAACACGGGAGGCTGACCTGCTGCACGCCATTGATCACCAAGTGTGGGAGGATAGTATGCTGCTCGCCTCCAGCATCAGGTGTTGAGGGCAAGAGGGAGGAATAGTCAGGCCAGTGCATGGTATGCTGCTTACTGGTCGCGGAATAGACTCATCATTTAAAGGCCTACTGAAAGCCACTACTAGCGACCACGCAGTCTGATAGTTTATATATCAATGATGACATCTTAACATTGCAACACATGCCAATACGGCCGGGTTAACTTATAAAGTGACATTTTTAATTTCCCGCTAAACTTCCGGTTGGAAACGTCTATGTATGATGATGTATGCGCGTGACGTCACGACGGCAACGGAAGTATTCGTACCTAATGTGTCACCATACAAACTGCTCTGTTTTCATCGAACAATTCCACAGTATTCTGGACATCTGTGTTGGTGAATCTTTTGCAATTTGTTTAATGGACGAGACTGCAAAGAAGAAAGTTGTAGGTGGGATTGGTGTATTAGCGGCTGGCTGCAGCAACACAATCAGGAGGTTGTGTTGTGTTTGAGCTGGATAGCAGTCGCGCTACCGTGAGTACAGCTTTGGCTTCCAAACATTTGATCGCTTGCCCGTACGTGCGTGTTGCTATGTGCATGTCACGTACGTAACTTTGGGGAAATATATGTTTCTTGCAGACTCTGATGGCGGCCGGGGTGTCGTCGAAAGCTACAACGCCCGCCGCCGCCGCCGCTCCGTAGTTAGCTTCAATTGTTAAGCTTCGCCAAGCTGGAAATTATTAACCGTGTATTTACATGTTCATGGTTTAATAGCATTGTTGATCTTCTGTCTATCCTTCCAGTCAGGGGTTTTTTAAATTTTGTTTCTATCTGCATTTGAGACCGATGCTATCACGTTAGCTCCGTAGCTAAAGTGCTTCGCCGATGTATTGTCGTGGAGATAAAAGTCACTGTGAATGTCCATTTCGTGTTCTCGACTCTCATTTTCAAGAGGATATAGTATCCCAGGTGGTTTAAAATACAAATCCGTGATCCACAATAGAAAAAGGAGAGTGTGTGGAATCCAATGAGACCTCTAGATGGAGATGTAGATGTAGATGTAGATGGAGATGGAGATGGAGATGTAGATGTAGATGTAGATGTAGATGTAGGTGTAGGTGTAGGTGTTGATGTAGATGTAGATGTAGATGCCCATATCGGCTGTTCACATTGACTTTCCAAAAGAGAAGTGTAGGATACTTCTCTTGTTGCCTTATTTGTATTTGACTTGATTAAATGTATTTATATTATCATTTGGTGCAGCCGGGCCGGAGCAGGAGGGGATAGAAAGAGGAAAAAAAGTAAGACAGATAGAGATGTCCGATAAATGCTTTAAAATGTAATATCAGAAATTACCGGTATCGGTTTCAAAAAGTAAAATGAATGACTTTTTCAAACGCCGCTGTACGGAGCGGTACATATCGGCTAAAACACGGACGTAGGCCAGTATACTCTGGACTGAAGCTGTGTGCCTTCATTGTTTTTGTAGCTGTTGTTTGGAGGCATGTTTAAAAAACAAAACAAATAATGCACTTTGTTAAAGTCAAAGTATAGTATTTGCCATAGTTGTAGTGGGTACCAGGATTATCTCAGGGAGAGCATGTCCCACATTCCAAGCTGCTCTTTTGAGGCATGCTAAAAAAAATAATGCACTTTGTGACTTCAATAATAAATATGGCAGTGCCATGTTGGCACTTTTTTATTTAACTGGAGTTGATTTATTTTGGAAAACCTGTTTTTTGATTGATTGAAACTTTTATTAGTAGATTGCACAGTACAGTACATATTCCGTACAATTGACCACTAAATGGTAACACCCTAATAAGTTTTTCAACTTGTTTAAGTCGGGGTCCACGTTAATCAATTCATGGTAAAGTTACATTGTTTTATGCATCCAGCGGGGCATCACAACAAACTTAGACATAACAATGTGTTCATTCCACCACTGTATATATCGGTATCGCTTGATATTGGAATCGGTAATTAAGAGTTGGACAATATCGGAATATCGGCAAAAAAGCCATTATCGGACATCTCTAAAGACAGAGAGGGAAATTGTGGGGACAAGAGGGGGATAAGACAGAGAGACAACAACAACAACAACAACAACAACAGTAGAGCAACATCAGCAAATAGGACATGTACAAATATGATGGTAAAAGTATTAGCAAATAAGCAGTTAGTGAAATAAATAATAATACAAAAATGACAATGAGCATTATTACACTACAAATAGATCAATACAAATACCAATAGAAATATCACTATTGATAATGAACAATACCAATAATTGACCTCTAATATCAACAATACAGTTGTTCAAATGCAACAATACATATACATCATGATAACTAGAGATACAAAAGAATGCAGAAAAATGGAGGGGAAGAAAGAGAAGCAACCTACATTAACCTTGTAGATTGTTATAGTAACAATAGGTTAATAAGCTTTGTCAGTGTGCCATGTGTTATACCCAGTTTAACAAGTCACACTTCTATAGGAATATGAAGAACTACATAGAAAGATGGGGGTCATCTTGGTACCTTCCAGTGTGACCTGGGTCCCAATCGCAGGGTGACCTGGTACCTTGCAGTGTGACCTGGCATCTTGGTACCTTGCAGTGTGACCTGGGTCCCAATTGCAGGGTGACCTGGTACCTTGCAGTGTGACCTGGCATCTTGGTACCTTGCAGTGTGACCTGGGTCCCAATTGCAGGGTGACCTGGTACCTTGCAGTGTGACCTGGCATCTTGGTATCTTGCAGTACGACCTGGCATCTTGGTACCTTGCAGTGTGACCTGGGTCCCAATTGCAGGGTGACCTGGGTCCCAATTGCAGGGTGACCTGGGTCCCAATTGCAGGGTGACCTGGTACCTTACAGTGTGACCTGGCATCTTGGTATCTTGCAGTACGACCTGGCATCTTGGTACCTTGCAGTGTGACCTGGGTCCCAATTGCAGGGTGACCTGGTACCTTACAGTGTGACCTGGCATCTTGGTACCTTGCAGTGTGACCTGGGTCCCAATTGCAGGGTGACCTGGGTCCCAATTGCAGGGTGACCTGGGTCCCAATTGCAGGGTGACCTGGTACCTTACAGTGTGACCTGGCATCTTGGTATCTTGCAGTACGACCTGGCATCTTGGTACCTTGCAGTGTGACCTGGGTCCCAATTGCAGGGTGACCTGGTACCTTACAGTGTGACCTGGCATCTTGGTACCTTGCAGTGTGACCTGGCATCTTGGTACCTTGCAGTGTGACCTGGGTCCCAATTGCAGGGTGACCTGGTACCTTGCAGTGTGACCTGGCATCTTGGTACCTTGCACTTTGACCTGGCATCTTGGTACCTTGCAGTGTGACCTGGCATCTTGGTACCTTGCAGTGTGACCTGGGTCCCAATTGCAGGGTGACCTGGTACCTTGCAGTGTGACCTGGCATCTTGGTACCTTGCAGTTTGACCTGGCATCTTGGTACCTTGCAGTGTGACCTGGCATCTTGGTACCTTGCAGTGTGACCTGGCATCTTGGTACCTTGCAGTGTGACCTGGGTCCCAATTGCAGGGTGACCTGGTACCTTGCAGTGTGACCTGGCATCTTGGTACCTTGCAGTTTGACCTGGCATCTTGGTACCTTGCAGTGTGACCTGGCATCTTGGTACCTTGCAGTGTGACCTGGCATCTTGGTACCTTGCAGTGTGACCTGGGTCCCATTTGGAAATATCACAATTGTGGTGTTCACACTGCCCTAATAAATACATCAAAATCCCATACATGTCACTTGTCGGAAAATCCGAATAGAAGGTATCCAAAGACAAAGTGCATCTTAGGAAGATGTGAAGTCACAAGAGTGCATGGTATGCTGAGGCATTTCATTAAGGGAGCCAGATGGGCAATACCTGTCCCTGATTAGTGTCTCATCCCCCCATCAACCAGGAAGTAATGCTTCCAACTTGCATGCTATCAAGTCTGGTGCTCCCAGGAGTCCTTGTGCTACACAAATAGTGTTTTTGCCGTCTTGTAATTCATTCATTGGGTGTTGTTGCCGTCCTTCTCCCCTTCAGTATATTGCATAAACACGTCGAGGGGCCTCAATTAGACTAAAGCAGATGCTGAGTTATGTCGCAGAAAATCAAATGTGAGGGAGCCAATAAATCATTCAATCAAAAAGGCTCTCACTCCTGAATAATCGAGACCCCAAAGTGAAATGTGGCCGTGGCCGGCGAGGACGAGCTGTTCCAAGTGAGTGAAAGGACGACTCCTCACTGCTTATTCAGACCTTCTTCTTTCCCCCAACTGCACATGTTAGCTTCAACTATTCACTTCTTCCACCCTTGCTTATGTTACAACCGTATTCCACAATGGAATACATTCATTTTTGTCCTCAAAATTCTACATGCAATACCCCCATAATAACAACGTGAAAAAACATATTTTGAAATATTTGCAAATCTATCAAATAAATCACATGTACATAAGTATTCACAGCCTGGTGCATCCTTGAGATGTCATATACACCTTCATTGGAGTCCACCTGTGGTAAATTCAGTTGGTTGGATATGATTTGGAGAGGCACACATCTGACCGTATATAAAAAAGGTCCCACAGTTGACAATAGACAAAAAATGTAGTCGAAGTAATTGTCGAGACAGGATTGTCATCTTATACAAAAAGACCCGAGGCTGTAATTGCTGCCAAAATACTTGTGCACTAGGGATGTGCGTATCGATCCTGTGGTATCGATATATCGATACTCACACGCTACTCATTTGGCATCACTTTTCTGAAAAAAGTATGCATATAAACCAAAAAACGGCGTGTGGGGGGTGCAAGCATCACTTTCAGATGTTTTTGATGACTTACTACGTGCTGGGACACCCCTGTACCCGAGCTGGTCCAGTCACGTGACAGGAGACAGCGAATGAGCGTCGTCAACGTGCAACACACACACACAGCCAGCCGACTGTAGCGATGCAGCCAGGCATATCCAGTGTCAGGCATTGTTTATTTGAGTTTTTTTACTGAATATTTTTGTTTAAATGATTATCCTAAATTCAAATAATTTCCACACAGGGGAATTTACTGTTAGTTGAAAATTGCTTGAGTATTTAAAACAAGATAAGAAAGAGATACAATTTGGAGATTCTTCATCTTTGCATTACAGTTTTAATTTTTTCCAAGAAAATCTTGAAATATATGATTGAATGTGATTTTGGTTTTAATCTGTAACATGATTTCTTACATTTAGAAAACTTTAGCCTATTTCATATTTCATTAATTGCTAATTATATCACAAACTTTAAAAAATAACAGCAGCTTCTTGCGATTCTGATTTGACAGTTAATTGGAAAGCCCTAATATCTAATTATTATTATATCTAATTATTATTATATATAATATTTAATTTATTTTTCATATTTATGTTATTTATTTTAATTTTACTTTTATTATATATTGACCATAATACATGTGGTATAAATGGTCTGTATTTGTCTTGTGATTTGTCTTAAATAATAAGAGTAATAATATTTTTGACTGACAAAAATTGCCAATAAGAAATTAATGGTATCGGTATCGATGAAAATGCAAGAAAAAGTATCGGTATCGTATCGAATCCTAAAAGTGTGGTATCGCCCATCCCTATTGTGCACACTATATTTGTATTTGTATTACATTTGCAAACATTTAAAAAATGTTTTCACGTTGTCCTTACGGGGTATTGTGTGTAGAATTTTGAGGATAAAAATGACTGTATTCCATTTTGGAATGTAACATACAATAGTGAAGTGCTAGATGCACGTTATGTACATCTTAGATGCACGTTATGTACATCTTAGATGCACATTATGTACATCTTAGATGCACGTTATGTACATCTTAGATGCACGTTATGTACATCTTAGATGCACGTTATGTACATCTTAGATGCACGTTATGTACAAGAAGCTTACAGCACAATCAAGTCAGCCTAAAGTGGTCCAGGTTTATGCATCCCAGCGGCCTTTAGTGGCTCTACAGTCCATGTGCTGTTTATTACAGCATCACACACACACACACACACACACACACACACACACACACACACACACACACACACACACACACACACACACACACACACACACACACACACACACACACACACACACACACACACACACACACACACACACACACACACGTGTTAAAACTATCACAAAGGCAGTCGCAAAGTTGAAGTCTATGGCAGTAAAATGGCTAAGAGGGCTCATCATGGAGTGACGATACGTGTCAAAAGAAGATACCACGGCATGATATGCTGTGCTGTTTGCTGCTATGCTGTTGAAAGTGGCCACAAAGACAAACAAAATAAACAAAACAAAAAATAGAAAAAAGAAGAATGAAATACTTTTTGTGCTACTATGCTGGAATACTCATGATAGTGCATGGTATGCAACTTTCAGAAACCTGAAAGGATTGTCTGATTGGTTTTGAGCAAAAGAAGTGCCAACATCCCCACAAATGATGGGAAGTTGTGCTAAACTTGTGCAAATCTTGCAAGGGAGCAACAAAGAGGACTGCAACGTAAGAAGATGAAAGGCAGTTGTCAGTGCATGGTATGCTGCTGATAATTAAAACGTCTATCAGTGCATGGTATGCTGCTGATAATTAAAATGTCTAAACTGATTGTTGAAGTAGTTTTTGACCCAAAATATCCAAAAACTAATAGAGGCGCTGAGGTGTCAGACGGCTCACAATACAAGAAAAGCAGAATGTTAGGCATGATAGTGCATGATATGCATGGATTATCAAGATTATTTAGGGATCTAAAATGCTCAAAGATGCAGACAGAATGTGAGGAGGTGTAATGTGAGGAAAATGAAAGGCACTTTGCAGTATTAAGCAGGAATAGATCACAACAGCTAAAAATCGAGGGAAAAAAACGAAACAAAAAAAAAGCGTACGACTGGTCAATTGGAGGAGCTGCACAACTTCAACGAAAAGGTCATGATGGAAGTGTCACAACGTGCATGCTGTGCACATTTATGGGAAAACAAAAGCATATGAATGATCGGTTATAGAATAGAATAGAAAGTACTTTATTGATCCCTGGGGGAAAGAAATACAGTTCACTCACAATAGACAATAAACACTTAGGTATTTTTTACATGTGAATAATATAAATACAGTCTATTATACAGCATTACTCACATGTGAATAATATAAATACAGTCTATTATACAGCATTATTCACATGTGAATAACATAAATGCAGTCTATTATGCAGCATTATTCACATATGAATAATATAAATACAGTCTATTATACAGCATTATTCACATGTGAATAATATAAATACAGTCTATTATACAGCATTATTCACATGTGAATAATATAAATACAGTCTATTATACAGCATTATTCACATGTGAATAATATAAATACAGTCTATTATACAGCATTATTCACATGTGAATAATATAAATACAGTCTATTATACAGCATTATTCACATGTGAATAATATAAATACAGTCTATTATACAGCATTATTCACATGTTAATAACATAAATACAGTCTATTATACAGCATTATTCGCATGTGAATAATATAAATACAGTCTATTATACAGCATTATTCACATGTGAAAAATATAAATACAGTCTATTATACAGCATTATTCACATGTGAATAATATAAATACAGTCTATTATACAGCATTATTCACATGTGAATAACATAAATACAGTCTATAATACAGCATTATTCACATGTTAATAACATAAATACAGTCTATTATACAGCATTATTCACATGTGAAAAATATAAATACAGTCTATCATACAGCATTATTCACATGTGAATAATATAAATACAGTCTATTATACAGCATTATTCACATGTGAATAATATAAATACAGTCTATTAGACAGCATTATTCACATGCGAATCATATAAATACAGTCTATTATACAGCATTATTCACATGTGAATAATATAGTCTATTAGACAGCATTATTCACATGTGAATAACATAAATACAGTCTATTATACAGCATTATTCACATGTGAATAACAAATACAGTCTATTATACAGCATTATTCACATGTTAATAACATAAATACACTCTATTATACAGCATTATTCACATGTGAATATAAATACAGTCTATTATACAGCATTATTCACATGTGAATAACATAAATACAGTCTATTATACAGCATTATTCACATGTGAATAATATAAATACAGTCTATTATACAGCATTATTAACATGTGAATAACATAAATGCCGTCTATTATACAGCATTATTCACATGTGAATAACATAAATACAGTCTATTATTCAGCATTATTCACATGTGAATAACATAAATACAGTCTATTATTCAGCATTATTCACATGTGAATAATACAAATACAGTCTATCATACAGCATTATTCACATGTGAATAATATAAATACAGTCTATTATACAGCATTATTCACATGTGAATAATATAAATACAGTCAATTAGACAGCATTATTCACATGCGAATCATATAAATACAGTCTATTATACAGCATTATTCACATGTGAATAATATAGTCTATTAGACAGCATTATTCACATGTGAATAACATAAATACAGTCTATTATACAGCATTATTCACATGTGAATAACAAATACAGTCTATTATACAGCATTATTCACATGTTAATAACATAAATACAGTCTATTATTCAGCATTATTCACATGTGAATAACAAATACAGTCTATTATACAGCATTATTCACATGTTAATAACATAAATACAGTCTATTATTCAGCATTATTCACATGTGAATAATATAAATACAGTCTATTATACAGCATTATTCACATTTGAATAACATAAATACAGTCTATTATACAGCATTATTCACATGTGAATAACATAAATACAGTCTATTATACAGCATTATTCACATGTTAATAACATAAATACAGTCTATTATACAGCATTATTCACATGTGAAAAATATAAATACAGTCTATTATACAGCATTATTCACATGTGAATAATATAAATACACTCTATTATACAGCATTATTAGCATGTGAATAATATAAATACAGTCTATTATACAGCATTATTTACATGTGAATAACATAAATACAGTCTATAATACAGCATTATTCACATGTGAATAACATAAATACAGTCTATTATACAGCATTATTCACATGTGAAAAATATAAATACAGTCTATTATACAGAATTATTCACATGTGAATAATATAAATACAGTCTATTATACAGCATTATTCCCATGTGAATAACAAATACAGTCTATTATACAGCATTATTCACATGTTAATAACATAAATACAGTCTATTATACAGCATTATTCACATGTTAATAACATAAATACAGTCTATTATACAGCATTATTCGCATGTGAATAATATAAATACAGTCTATTATACAGAATTATTCACATGTGAAAAATATAAATACAGTCTATTATACAGCATTATTCACATGTGAATAATATAAATACAGTCTATTATACAGCATTATTCACATGTGAATAACATAAATACAGTCTATAATACAGCATTATTCACATGTTAATAACATAAATACAGTCTATTATACAGCATTATTCGCATGTGAAAAATATAAATACAGTCTATAATACAGCATTATTTACATGTGAATAATATAAATACACTCTATTATACAGCATTATTCGCATGTGAATAATATAAATACAGTCTATTATACAGCATTATTCACATGTGAAAAATATAAATACAGTCTATTATACAGCATTATTCACATGTGAATAATATAAATACAGTCTATTGTACAGCATTATTCACATGTGAATAACATAAATACAGTCTATAATACAGCATTATTCACATGTTAATAACATAAATACAGTCTTTTATACAGCATTATTCACATGTGAAAAATATAAATACAGTCTATAAGACAGCATTATTCACATGTGAATAATATAAATACAGTCTATTATACAGCATTATTCACATGTGAATAATATAAATACAGTCTATTATACAGCATTATTCACATGTGAATAATATAGTCTATTATACAGCGTTATTCACATGTGAATAATATAAATACAGTCTATTATACAGCATTATTCACATGTGAATAATATAAATACAGTCTATTATACAGCATTATTCACATGTGAATAATATAAATACAGTCTATTATACAGCATTATTCACACGTGAATAATATAAATATAGTCTATTATACAGCATTATTCACATGTGAATAATATAAATACAGTCTATTATACAGCATTATTCACATGTGAATAATATAAATACAGTCTATTATACAGCATTATTCACATGTGAATAATATAAATACAGTCTATTATACAGCATTATTCACATGTGAATAATATAAATACAGTCTATTATACAGCATTATTCACATGTGAATAATATAAATACAGTCTATTATACAGCATTATTCACACGTGAATAATATAAATACAGTCTATTGTACAGCATTATTCACATGTGAATAATATAGTCTATTATACAGCATTATTCACATGTGAATAATATAAATGCAGTCTATTATACAGCATTATTCTCAAGTGAATAATATAAATAAAGTCTATTTAAAAGATGTCAACACTGCATGGTATGCATACTGCTAAGAATGTGAAAATCTGGATCATAGTTTGATTTTGACCCAAAATGTGCCAAAAAAGACAAGGAACGCATAAGAAAAAAAGATGATAGATTAGTCCCAGCAGTGCATCAATCAATCAAAGTTTATTTTTATAGCCCTAAATCACAAGTGTCTCAAAGGGCTGCACAAGCCACAACCACATCCTCGGCTCAGATCCCACAGTGCATGGTATGCTGCTTGCTACTAGCAATTAGAACATTTGATAGATTGCAAAAATGCACAAGAATGTGTTTTATCTCTCATACAGTGGACACATGAACAACTGCGGGTGTTGTTGACTTTGCATGATTAATAAGAGCGTCAAGGCTGATCCTCATGAATCACTTTCAAGTCCACAAGTGCTGGCTTAAACCTAGCGCCTTCTGATCTGCAGGTTCATCTGGCTGCAACCTTCGCCCCAAAGGTGTTCTTTTGTGGGCTTTGGCATTTTAATGAAGGTCAAACAGAGTCAAGAGATGTAGGCCTGGAGAGGGTATACCGCTAGTTGTGTGGGGGCTACCTGGCAGCCAATCAATGTCAAGGAACTGATGCACTTCTTTTCAACTGCTGGTCATCCCATTGCTGCACTGCAAAAACTACATCTACTTTTATATCTAAATATTGTAAGGGAGTTAACAATATTTGAGATGTTTTACTGTATGTATTTTGTCTGTGTGTTGGTTTGTTTAATTGGATGTTTGATGCATTTTCATGTTTTATATCCAAATAAAGTACATTTTTGCCTTTTACTAATGTATTAGTGACAGTTACCAACATTTTACCCACTTTATATTGTGTGTTTTACAGGGTGTTTATTTAATAGGACTTCTATCAACATATAGAGTGACTTACACTTACCAACATTTGAGATGTTTGATGTGTTTTTATGTTTATCCAAATATAGCACAGGTCAGTTATCCACATTGTAGAACTTTTATGTATTTTCATATCTAAATATTATAAGGGAGTTAACAATATTTGAGATGTTTTACTGTATGTATTTTGTCTGTGTGTTGGTTTGTTTAATTGTATGTTTGATGCATTTTCATATGTTTTATATCCAAATAAAGTAAATGTTTGCCTTTTACTAATGTATTAGTGACAGTTACCAACATTTTACCCACTTTATATTGTGTGTTTTACAGGGTGTTTATTTAATAGGACTTCTATCAACATATAGAGTGACTTACACTTACCAACATTTGAGATGTTCATGTGTTTTTATGTTTATCCAAATATAGCACAGGTCAGTTATCCACATTGTAGAACTTTTATGTATTTTTATATCTAAATATTGTAAGGGAGTTAACAATATTTGAGATGTTTTACTGTATGCATTTTGTCTGTGTGTTGGTTTGTTTAATTGTATGTTTGATGCATTTTCATGTTTTGTATCCAAATAAAGTACATTTTTGCCTTTTACTAATGTATTAGTGACAGTTAGCAACATTTTACCCACTTTATATTGTGTGTTTTACAGGGTGTTTATTTAATAGGACTTTTATCAACATATAGAGTGACTTACAGCTAGCAACATTTGAGATGTTTCATGTGTTTTTATGTTTATCCAAATATAGCACAGGTCAGTTATCCACATGGTAGAACTTTTATGTATTTTTATATCTAAATATTGTAAGGGAGTTAACAATATTTGAGATGTTTTACTGTATGTATTTTGTCTGTGTGTTGGTTTGTTTAATTGTATGTTTGATGCATTTTCATGTTTTATATCCAAATAAAGTACATTTTTGCCTTTTACTAATGTATTAGTGACAGTTAGCAACATTTTACCCACTTTATATTGTGTGTTTTACAGGGTGTTTATTTAATAGGACTTCTATCAACATATAGATTGACTTACACTTACCAACATTTGATGTGTTTTTATGTTTATCCAAACATAGCACAGGTCAGTTATCCACATGGTAGAAGATTGATGTATTTGATATCTAAATAAAGTGAAGGAGAGTTACCAAGAGTGTATGTATTTTATATCCAAATGTAACAGCCAGCTTCAAAATGTTTTGTGGCTCTTCACATCCGACATGTTGTGTTGAATCAGGTGACTTAACGAGGCTCCTGTTGGCTTTGTGACGCAGCTTCAGCCACACAGTAGATGTTGCAACACACCAGCAGACTATTTGGACAGATGCAAGACACCAGCAGACTCTTTGGACAGATGCAAATCAAAGTAGAAGCTCAAAGTTTGATGTTAGTGCGGCCATTAAGAGACACCAGGGAAGCCGTAGGGCTGCTAAATAATTAAAAAGTCATTATGTGCAGAGATGCTGAATAAAGGCAGCAACACCTTCTTTCAGCCTTGGACAAGCAGGAGGAGCACTGGGGGCCCCACGCCGTCCCAGGCCCTTGTCACCTTAGTGCTGGTGTTGGGGGCCACATCATCAATGTCACCTTAGTGCCGGTGTTGGGGGCCACCTCATCAATGTCACCTTAGTGCTGGTGTTGGGGGCCACCTCATCAATGTCACCTTAGTGCCGGTGTTGGGGGCCACATCATCAATGTCACCTTAGTGCCGGTGTTGGGGGCCACCTCATCAATGTCACTTTAGTGCCGGTGTTGGGGGCCACCTCATCAATGTCACCTTAGTGCCGGTGTTGGGGGCCACATCATCAATGTCACCTTAGTGCTGGTGTTGGGGGCCACCTCATCAATGTCACCTTAGTGCCGGTGTTGGGGGCCACATCATCAATGTCACCTTAGTGCTGGTGTTGGGGGCCACCTCATCAATGTCACCTTAGTGCCGGTGTTGGGGGCCACATCATCAATGTCACCTTAGTGCTGGTGTTGGGGGCCACCTCATCAATGTCACCTTAGTGCCGGTGTTGGGGGCCACATCATCAATGTCACCTTAGTGCCGGTGTTGGGGGCCACATCATCAATGTCACCTTAGTGCCGGTGTTGAGGGCCACATCATCAATGTCACCTTAGTGCTGGTGTTGGGGGCCACATCATCAATGTCACCTTAGTGCCGGTGTTGGGGGCCACATCATCAATGTCACCTTAGTGCTGGTGTTGGGGGCCACATCATCAATGTCACCTTAGTGCTGGTGTTGGGGGCCACATCATCAATGTCACCTTAGCTTCGTAAACAAATACAAATATTCCACTGATAATATGACCAGCATTTTATTGTAAAATGATAAGCATTTTCCACTCCACATTTTCTAATATTACAACCTCATTTAGATAATTTTTTTCCAAAAAAATTACAACTAGGGACATAATGATAAACAGTAATAATGATAACCGCCCTAAAAGTCCCGACGGAGTGATCCTTCTAAACAGAGGAATATGAGACGGAGGTATTTGTACGATGCGTTCAAGAACTGCTGGACAGAGTAGGATACCACAACACCCACCAGAAATATTTTTTGGAAATAACTTTTAATTGTTACGCACTTTTCATTGATATAAATCTTAAAGGGTTTAAACAATTCAAGTTTAGTCATTAAAGCTAAAATGTGACATTTTTTTCAAATGTACATTATTCTTGATTATATTTCATCTTTATTTACTTGAAATTATGTTTTTTGTTGTACTACGGCAACTTTATTTTAATGTTTTGTCGAGACGTTTTTTCTCGTAAGTTGACCATTTTTTGTGGATTGTTGTGATGTGGAAAAGGGGCAAGCTTTATTAAACTATGCTTCTTCCTACTCCTTTTCGTACAAATTCAAATGAAAACTGTTCATCTTATATTTACACTGCAGGCCAAAGTTGCCCAAATTCAGATTTGTTTCCAAATCAGTGTTGGCTCTACAATAACAATGTCACTCCAGTTTCTTATCATCCAGGTTATGGAACGTAAATTAAGTATTGACAGTTTTTGAGTGCATTTTTAAAGTCATCTAGAGCTAGAGTTGGTTGATCCCATTAGCTGCATTGCTAGCCACCGACAACGAGCCAGTGTTGACACGTTAGGAGACAAACAAACAAAAACATTTTGTCTTCTTGTCTCTCATAATGATTGGAAACGAGAGGCAACATTTGAAAAAAGTGCAGTTCCCCTTTAATACTCTGGTATAGGATGTTTAATACTCTGTTATAGCATGTTTAATACTCTGGTATAGGATGTTTAATACTCTGGTATAGGATGTTTAATACTCTGGTATAAGATGTTTAATACTCTGGTATAGGATGTTTAATACTCTGGTATAGGATGTTTAATACTCTGGTATAGGATGTTTAATACTCTGGTATAGGATGTTTAATACTCTGGTATAGGATGTTTAATACTCTGGTATAAGATGTTTAATACTCTGGTACAGGATGTTTAATACTCTGGTATAGGATGTTTAATACTCTGGTATAGGATGTTTAATACTCTGGTATAGGATGTTTAATACTCTGGTATAAGATGTTTAATACTCTGGTACAGGATGTTTAATACTCTGGTATAGGATGTTTAATACTCTGGTATAAGATGTTTAATACTCTGGTATAAGATGTTTAATACTCCGGTATAGGATGTTTAATACTCTGGTATAGGATGTTTAATACTCTGGTATAGGATGTTTAATACTCTGGTATAGGATGTTTAATACTCTGGTATAGGATGTTTAATACTCTGGTATAGGATGCGTAATACTCTGGTATAAGATGTTTAATACTCTGGTATAGGATGTTTAATACTCTGGTATAGGATGTTTAATACTCTGGTATAGGATGTTTAATACTCTGGTATAGGATGTTTAATACTCTGGTATAGGATGTTTAATACTATGGTATAGGATGTTTAATACTCCGGTATAGGATGTGTAATACTCTGGTATAGGATGTTTAATACTCTGGTATAGGATGTTTAATACTCTGATATAGGATGTGTAATACTCTGGTATAGGATGTTTAATACTCTGATATAGGATGTTTAATACTCTGATATAGGATGTGTAATACTCTGGTATGGGATGTTTAATACTCTGGTATAAGATGTGTAATACTCTGGTATAGGATGTTTAATACTCTGGTATAGGATGTTTAATACTCTGGTATAGGATGCTTAATACTCTGGTATAGGATGTTTAATACTCTGGTATAGGATGTTTAATACTCTGGTATAGGATGTTTAATACTCTGGTATAATCAATCAATCAATCAATGTTTATTTATATAGCCCTAAATCACAAGTGTCTCAAAGGGCTGTACAAGCCACAACGACATCCTCGGTACAGAGCCCACATACGGGCAAGGAAAAACTCACCCCAGTGGGACGTCGGTGAATGACTATGAGAAACCTTGGAGAGGACCGCATATGTGGGTAACCCCCCCCCTCTAGGGGAGACCGAAAGCAACGGATGTCGAGTGGGTCTGACATAACATTGTGAAAGTCCAGTCCACAGTGGATCCAACACATCAGCGGGAGTCCAGTCCACAGCGGGGCCAACAGGAAACCATCCCGAGCGGAGACGGGTCAGCAGCGCAGAGATGTCCCCAACCGATGCACAGGCTAGTGGTCCACCCGGGGTCCCGGCTCTGGACAGCCAGCACTTCATCCATGGCCACCGGACCTATGCAACTCCCCCTCGCAAGGGACAGGGGAGAAGAGGAGAGAAGAAAAGAAACGGCAGATCAACTGGTCTAAAAAAGGGGGGGTCTATTTAAAGGCTAGATTATACAAATGAGTTTTAAGATGGGACTTAAATGCTTCTACTGAGGTAGCATCTCTAACTGTTACCGGGAGGGCATTCCAGAGTACTGGAGCCCGAATAGAAAACGCTCTATAGCCCGCAGACTTTTTTTTGGCTCTGGGAATCACTAATAAGCCGGAGTTCTTTGAACGCAGATTTCTTGTCGGGACATATGGTACAATACAATCGGCGAGATAGGCTGGAGCTAAACCGTGTAATATTTTATACGTAAGTAGTAAAACCTTAAAGTCGCATCTTAAGTGCACAGGAAGCCAGTGCAAGTGAGCCAGTATAGGTACATATATATAGGTATATATGTATATAAAGGTATATACAGTATAGGCGTAATATGATCAAACTTTCTTGTTTTTGTCAAAAGCCTTGCAGCCGCATTTTGTACCAACTGTAATCTTTTAATGCTAGACATAGGGAGGCCCGAAAATAATACGTTACAGTAATCGAGACGAGACGTAACGAACGCATGAATAATGATCTCAGCGTCGCTAGTGGACAAGATGGAACGAATTTTAGCGATATTACGGAGATGAAAGAAGGCCGTTTTAGTAACACTCTTAATGTGTGACTCAAACGAGAGAGTTGGGTCGAAGATAATACCCAGATTCTTTACCGAGTCTCCTTGTTTAATTGTTTGGTTGTCAAATGTTAAGGTGGTATTATTAAATAGATGTTGGTGTCTAGCAGGACCGATAATCAGCATTTCCGTTTTCTTAGCGTTGAGTTGCAAAAAGTTATATATGGTATAAGATGTTTAATACTCTGGTATGAGATGTTTAATACTCTGGTATAGGATGTTTAATACTATGGTATAAGATGTTTAATACTCTGGTATAGGATGTTTAATACTCTGATATAGGATGTTTAATACTCTGGTATAAGATGTTTAATACTCTGGTATAGGATGTTTAATACTCTGGTATAGGATGTTTAATACTCTGGTATAAGATGTTTAATACTCTGGTATAAGATGTTTAATACTCTGATATAGGATGTTTAATACTCTGGTATAAGATGTTTAATACTCTGGTATAAGATGTTTAATACTCTGGTATAGGATGTTTAATACTATGGTATAAGATGTTTAATACTCTGGTATAGGATGTTTAATACTCTGGTATAGGATGTTTAATACTCTGGTATAGGATGCTTAATACTCTGGTATAGGATGTTTAATACTCTGGTATAGGATGTTTAATACTCTGGTATAGGATGTTTAATACTCTGGTATAAGATGTTTAATACTCTGGTATAAGATGTTTAATACTCTGGTATAGGATGTTTAATACTCTGGTATAGGATGTTTAATACTCTGGTATAGGATGTTTAATACTCTGGTATAGGATGTTTAATACTCTGGTATAGGATGCTTAATACTCTGGTATAAGATGCGTAATACTCTGGTATGGGATGTTTAATACTCTGGTATGGGATGTGTACTACTCGGGTATAGGGTGTTTAATACTCTGGTATAGGATGTTTAATACTCTGGTATAAGATGTTTAATACTCTGGTATAAGATGTTTAATACTCTGGTATAGGATGTTTAATACTCTGGTATAAGATGTTTAATACTCTGGTATAAGATGTTTAATACTCTGGTATGGGATGTTTAATACTCTGGTATGGGATGTTTAATACTCTGGTATAGGATGTTTAATACTCTGATATAGGATGTTTAATACTCTGGTATAGGATGTTTAATACTCTGATATAGGATGTTTAATACTCTGGTATAGGATGTTTAATACTCTGGTATAGGATGCTTAATACTCTGGTATAGGATGCTTAATACTCTGGTATAGGATGCTTAATACTCTGGTATAGGATGTTTAATACTCTGTTATAGGATGTTTAATACTCTGGTATAGGATGTTTAATACTCTGGTATAGGATGTTTAATACTCTGGTATAAGATGTTTAATACTCTGGTATAAGATGTTTAATACTCTGGTATAGGATGTTTAATAATCTGGTATAGGATGTTTAATACTCTGGTATAGGATGTTTAATACTCTGGTATAGGATGTTTAATACTCTGGTATAGGATGTTTAATACTCTGGTATAGGATGCGTAATACTCTGGTATAAGATGTTTAATACTCTGGTATAGGATGCTTAATACTCTGGTATAAGATGCGTAATACTCTGGTATGGGATGTTTAATACTCTGGTATGGGATGTGTACTACTCGGGTATAGGGTGTTTAATACTCTGGTATAGGATGTTTAATACTCTGGTATAAGATGTTTAATACTCTGGTATAAGATGTTTAATACTCTGGTATGGGATGTTTAATACTCTGGTATGGGATGTTTAATACTCTGGTATGGGATGTTTAATACTCTGGTATAGGATGTTTAATACTCTGATATAGGATGTTTAATACTCTGGTATAGGATGTTTAATACTATGATATAGGATGTTTAATACTCTGGTATAGGATGTTTAATACTCTGGTATAGGATGCTTAATACTCTGGTATAGGATGCTTAATACTCTGGTATAGGATGCTTAATACTCTGGTATAGGATGTTTAATACTCTGTTATAGGATGTTTAATACTCTGGTATAGGATGTTTAATACTCTGGTATAGGATGTGTAATACTCTGGTATAGGATGTTTAATACTCTGGTATAGGATGCGTAATACTCTGGTATAAGATGTTTAATACTCTGGTATAGGATGTTTAATACTCTGGTATAGGATGTTTAATACTCTGGTATAGGATGTTTAATACTCTGGTATAGGATGTTTAATACTCTGGTATAGGATGTTTAATACTATGGTATAGGATGTTTAATACTCCGGTATAGGATGTGTAATACTCTGGTATAGGATGTTTAATACTCTGGTATAGGATGTTTAATACTCTGATATAGGATGTGTAATACTCTGGTATAGGATGTTTAATACTCTGATATAGGATGTTTAATACTCTGATATAGGATGTGTAATACTCTGGTATGGGATGTTTAATACTCTGGTATAAGATGTGTAATACTCTGGTATAGGATGTTTAATACTCTGGTATAGGATGTTTAATACTCTGGTATAGGATGCTTAATACTCTGGTATAGGATGTTTAATACTCTGGTATAGGATGTTTAATACTCTGGTATAGGATGTTTAATACTCTGGTATAATCAATCAATCAATCAATGTTTATTTATATAGCCCTAAATCACAAGTGTCTCAAAGGGCTGTACAAGCCACAACGACATCCTCGGTACAGAGCCCACATACGGGCAAGGAAAAACTCACCCCAGTGGGACGTCGGTGAATGACTATGAGAAACCTTGGAGAGGACCGCATATGTGGGTAACCCCCCCCCTCTAGGGGAGACCGAAAGCAACGGATGTCGAGTGGGTCTGACATAACATTGTGAAAGTCCAGTCCACAGTGGATCCAACACATCAGCGAGAGTCCAGTCCACAGCGGGGCCAACAGGAAACCATCCCGAGCGGAGACGGGTCAGCAGCGCAGAGATGTCCCCAACCGATGCACAGGCTAGTGGTCCACCCGGGGTCCCGGCTCTGGACAGCCAGCACTTCATCCATGGCCACCGGACCTATGCGACTCCCCCTCGCAAGGGACAGGGGAGAAGAGGAGAGAAGAAAAGAAACGGCAGATCAACTGGTCTAAAAAAGGGGGGGTCTATTTAAAGGCTAGATTATACAAATGAGTTTTAAGATGGGACTTAAATGCTTCTACTGAGGTAGCATCTCTAACTGTTACCGGGAGGGCATTCCAGAGTACTGGAGCCCGAATAGAAAACGCTCTATAGCCCGCAGACTTTTTTTTGGCTCTGGGAATCACTAATAAGCCGGAGTTCTTTGAACGCAGATTTCTTGTCGGGACATATGGTACAATACAATCGGCGAGATAGGCTGGAGCTAAACCGTGTAATATTTTATACGTAAGTAGTAAAACCTTAAAGTCGCATCTTAAGTGCACAGGAAGCCAGTGCAAGTGAGCCAGTATAGGTACATATATATAGGTATATATGTATATAAAGGTATATACAGTATAGGCGTAATATGATCAAACTTTCTTGTTTTTGTCAAAAGCCTTGCAGCCGCATTTTGTACCAACTGTAATCTTTTAATGCTAGACATAGGGAGGCCCGAAAATAATACGTTACAGTAATCGAGACGAGACGTAACGAACGCATGAATAATGATCTCAGCGTCGCTAGTGGACAAGATGGAACGAATTTTAGCGATATTACGGAGATGAAAGAAGGCCGTTTTAGTAACACTCTTAATGTGTGACTCAAACGAGAGAGTTGGGTCGAAGATAATACCCAGATTCTTTACCGAGTCTCCTTGTTTAATTGTTTGGTTGTCAAATGTTAAGGTGGTATTATTAAATAGATGTTGGTGTCTAGCAGGACCGATAATCAGCATTTCCGTTTTCTTAGCGTTGAGTTGCAAAAAGTTATATATGGTATAAGATGTTTAATACTCTGGTATGAGATGTTTAATACTCTGGTATAGGATGTTTAATACTATGGTATAAGATGTTTAATACTCTGGTATAGGATGTTTAATACTCTGATATAGGATGTTTAATACTCTGGTATAAGATGTTTAATACTCTGGTATAGGATGTTTAATACTCTGGTATAGGATGTTTAATACTCTGGTATAGGATGTTTAATACTCTGATATAGGATGTTTAATACTCTGGTATAAGATGTTTAATACTCTGGTATAGGATGTTTAATACTCTGGTATAGGATGTTTAATACTCTGGTATAAGATGTTTAATACTCTGGTATAAGATGTTTAATACTCTGGTATAAGATGTTTAATACTCTGGTATAGGATGTTTAATACTCTGGTATAAGATGTTTAATACTCTGGTATGAGATGTTTAATACTCTGGTATAGGATGTTTAATACTATGGTATAAGATGTTTAATACTCTGGTATAGGATGTTTAATACTCTGATATAGGATGTTTAATACTCTGGTATAAGATGTTTAATACTCTGGTATAGGATGTTTAATACTCTGGTATAGGATGTTTAATACTCTGGTATAAGATGTTTAATACTCTGGTATAGGATGTTTAATACTCTGGTATAAGATGTTTAATACTCTGGTATAGGATGTTTAATACTCTGGTATAGGATGTTTAATACTCTGGTATAAGATGTTTAATACTCTGGTATAAGATGTTTAATACTCTGGTATAGGATGTTTAATACTCTGGTATAAGATGTTTAATACTCTGGTATAGGATGTTTAATACTATGGTATAAGATGTTTAATACTCTGGTATAGGATGTTTAATACTCTGGTATAGGATGTTTAATACTCTGGTATAGGATGCTTAATACTCTGGTATAGGATGTTTAATACTCTGGTATAGGATGTTTAATACTCTGGTATAGGATGTTTAATACTCTGGTATAAGATGTTTAATACTCTGGTATAAGATGTTTAATACTCTGGTATAGGATGTTTAATACTCTGGTATAGGATGTTTAATACTCTGGTATAGGATGTTTAATACTCTGGTATAGGATGTTTAATACTCTGGTATAGGATGTTTAATACTCTGGTATAGGATGCTTAATACTCTGGTATAAGATGCGTAATACTCTGGTTTGGGATGTTTAATACTCTGGTATGGGATGTGTACTACTCGGGTATAGGGTGTTTAATACTCTGGTATAGGATGTTTAATACTCTGGTATAAGATGTTTAATACTCTGGTATAAGATGTTTAATACTCTGGTATGGGATGTTTAATACTCTGGTATGGGATGTTTAATACTCTGGTATGGGATGTTTAATACTCTGGTATAGGATGTTTAATACTCTGATATAGGATGTTTAATACTCTGGTATAGGATGTTTAATACTCTGATATAGGATGTTTAATACTCTGGTATAGGATGTTTAATACTCTGGTATAGGATGCTTAATACTCTGGTATAGGATGCTTAATACTCTGGTATAGGATGCTTAATACTCTGGTATAGGATGTTTAATACTCTGTTATAGGATGTTTAATACTCTGGTATAGGATGTTTAATACTCTGGTATAGGATGTTTAATACTCTGGTATAAGATGTTTAATACTCTGGTATAAGATGTTTAATACTCTGGTATAGGATGTTTAATAATCTGGTATAGGA
The DNA here is from genome assembly GCF_033978785.1 of Entelurus aequoreus. Taxonomy (NCBI): domain Eukaryota; kingdom Metazoa; phylum Chordata; class Actinopteri; order Syngnathiformes; family Syngnathidae; genus Entelurus; species Entelurus aequoreus. The sequence continues at coordinate 8,947,008 of NC_084750.1, read as the reverse complement.
TGTTTAATACTCTGGTATAGGATGTTTAATACTCTGGTATAGGATGTTTAATACTCTGGTATAGGATGTTTAATACTCTGGTATAGGATGCGTAATACTCTGGTATAAGATGTTTAATACTCTGTTATAGGATGTTTAATACTCTGGTATAGGATGTTTAATACTCTGGTATAGGATGTTTAATACTCTGGTATAAGATGTTTAATACTCTGGTATAAGATGTTTAATACTCTGGTATAGGATGTTTAATACTCTGGTATAGGATGTTTAATACTCTGGTATAGGATGTTTAATACTCTGGTATAGGATGTTTAATACTCTGGTATAGGATGCGTAATACTCTGGTATAAGATGTTTAATACTCTGGTATAGGATGTTTAATACTCTGGTATAGGATGTTTAATACTCTGGTATAGGATGTTTAATACTCTGGTATAGGATGTTTAATACTCTGGTATAGGATGTTTAATACTCTGGTATAGGATGTTTAATACTATGGTATAGGATGTTTAATACTCCGGTATAGGATGTGTAATACTCTGGTATAGGATGTTTAATACTCTGGTATAGGATGTTTAATACTCTGATATAGGATGTGTAATACTCTGGTATAGGATGTTTAATACTCTGATATAGGATGTTTAATACTCTGATATAGGATGTGTAATACTCTGGTATAGGATGTTTAATACTCTGGTATAAGATGTGTAATACTCTGGTATAGGATGTTTAATACTCTGGTATAGGATGTTTAATACTCTGGTATAGGATGCTCAATACTCTGGTATAGGATGTTTAATACTCTGGTATAGGATGTTTAATACTCTGGTATAGGATGTTTAATACTCTGGTATAAGATGTTTAATACTCTGGTATGAGATGTTTAATACTCTGGTATAGGATGTTTAATACTATGGTATAAGATGTTTAATACTCTGGTATAGGATGTTTAATACTCTGATATAGGATGTTTAATACTCTGGTATAAGATGTTTAATACTCTGGTATAGGATGTTTAATACTCTGGTATAGGATGTTTAATACTCTGGTATAAGATGTTTAATACTCTGGTATAAGATGTTTAATACTCTGATATAGGATGTTTAATACTCTGGTATAAGATGTTTAATACTCTGGTATAAGATGTTTAATACTCTGGTATAGGATGTTTAATACTATGGTATAAGATGTTTAATACTCTGGTATAGGATGTTTAATACTCTGGTATAGGATGCTTAATACTCTGGTATAGGATGCTTAATACTCTGGTATAGGATGTTTAATACTCTGGTATAGGATGTTTAATACTCTGGTATAGGATGTTTAATACTCTGGTATAAGATGTTTAATACTCTGGTATAAGATGTTTAATACTCTGGTATAGGATGTTTAATACTCTGGTATAGGATGTTTAATACTCTGGTATAGGATGTTTAATACTCTGGTATAGGATGTTTAATACTCTGGTATAGGATGTTTAATACTCTGGTATAGGATGCTTAATACTCTGGTATAAGATGCGTAATACTCTGGTATGGGATGTTTAATACTCTGGTATGGGATGTGTACTACTCGGGTATAGGGTGTTTAATACTCTGGTATAGGATGTTTAATACTCTGGTATAAGATGTTTAATACTCTGGTATAAGATGTTTAATACTCTGGTATGGGATGTTTAATACTCTGGTATGGGATGTTTAATACTCTGGTATGGGATGTTTAATACTCTGGTATAGGATGTTTAATACTCTGATATAGGATGTTTAATACTCTGGTATAGGATGTTTAATACTCTGATATAGGATGTTTAATACTCTGGTATAGGATGTTTAATACTCTGGTATAGGATGCTTAATACTCTGGTATAGGATGCTTAATACTCTGGTATAGGATGCTTAATACTCTGGTATAGGATGTTTAATACTCTGTTATAGGATGTTTAATACTCTGGTATAGGATGCTTAATACTCTGGTATAGGATGCTTAATACTCTGGTATAGGATGCTTAATACTCTGGTATAGGATGTTTAATACTCTGTTATAGGATGTTTAATACTCTGGTATAGGATGTTTAATACTCTGGTATAGGATGTTTAATACTCTGGTATAAGATGTTTAATACTCTGGTATAAGATGTTTAATACTCTGGTATAGGATGCTTAATAATCTGGTATAGGATGTTTAATACTCTGGTATAGGATGTTTAATACTCTGGTATAGGATGTTTAATACTCTGGTATAGGATGTTTAATACTCTGGTATAAGATGTTTAATACTCTGGTATAAGATGTTTAATACTCTGGTATAGGATGTTTAATACTCTGGTATAGGATGTTTAATACTCTGGTATAGGATGTTTAATACTCTGGTATAGGATGTTTAATACTCTGGTATAGGATGCGTAATACTCTGGTATAAGATGTTTAATACTCTGGTATAGGATGTTTAATACTCTGGTATAGGATGTTTAATACTCTGGTATAGGATGTTTAATACTCTGGTATAGGATGTTTAATACTCTGGTATAGGATGTTTAATACTCTGGTATAGGATGTTTAATACTATGGTATAGGATGTTTAATACTCTGGTATAGGATGTTTAATACTATGGTATAGGATGTTTAATACTCCGGTATAAGATGTTTAATACTCTGATATAGGATGTTTAATACTCTGGTATAGGATGTTTAATACTCTGGTATAGGATGTTTAATACTCTGGTATAGGATGTTTAATACTCTGATATAGGATGTGTAATACTCTGGTATAGGATGTTTAATACTCTGGTATAGGATGCTTAATACTCTGGTATAGGATGCTTAATACTCTGGTATAGGATGCTTAATACTCTGGTATAGGATGTTTAATACTCTGGTATAGGATGTTTAATAC